>NC_090216.1:14757997-15063949 GCF_033026475.1 Channa argus
AATCCACAGACACCTCTTTAAACTTCTTTCTTTTCTCCACGCTCAGTGTGACACACAACACAAAGGTTGATTCAACGTTTCTCCATTTTAACTGGTTGTAAGTGTGTTTGCAACCAGTATAATTTTGACAAGGTGCCAATAATTTTGTCCAGTCCATTTTTGAGATTTGTGTACCTTTTTATCAAGTTTGACTTTTCTTCTCTGTTTTTTTTTTTTTGTGTTGTTCCAGTGCAAACAAAAACAATAAGCACATGAATATAAAAACATTTGCAATTGGAACAATTTCCTGAGAGAATGGTTGCATTTTCTGACAGAATTGCAAAGGTGACGATAATTATGGCCATAAAAGTAGTTTTAATGTCTTAGTATTTATGTTTTCTCCCCCATCTCTGTTTCCCCAGCAGGTGCCCCCCAAGCATGTCTACCGGGTGTTGCAGTGCCAGGAGGAGGAGCTTACTCAGATGGTCTCTACAATGTCGGACGGCTGGAAGTTTGAGCAGGTCAGCGTGCGCACCTGCAGAAAGCCCCGCACCGGACTGCTCTGGACTGTGGGTTGGACTCACGCTGCTGCTGACCCTACAATTTTGACCTTGGCCTTGTCCCTGACCTGTGCCCTGCTTTTTGCACTGCCAAAATGACTTTAAGACTCTAAGATGGAAAAATGCCCATCTCAGTGTACCTAACCTTAGGTAGCACTTACTAATCTAGAGATTCCATGTCAGCTTTATTTACACATAGTCCCACTAGCTCTAATCTTATTACATTGCTTAAAACATAATTGTGCTGGGCCTGTGCAGGTTTTCCACCCATCCCAATCATAACACCAGTCATTATCAATAACTGCTCTTGGACACAAAAAGGCCTCTATTTGGATGTTTTTTCTGCAGATTAGAACAGAATATAATTCATTGATAAGATTTATTTTCACAATCAAATGATCAGAAATTTGTAACTACTCAGTGCTGTTTACACTCACATTATGATTCTTTAATTCATTCATATCGTGACACTCTGAGCCTCAGCCGGAGCCTCGTGGAGTGTTAATAGCTCAGCCTACGTACACTGTAGCCTAATAATCACATTTAGACCCCCACTGCCCACTGCCTTGGCACTAAGCTCTGCTGCATGCTGCACAGCTCTGATTTGTGCGCAGGTTTTTTGCAAATGCTGGCTGGCTGTTGCTGCTGTAACGCACAAAGGAAAGATGCTTCTTGTTGAGTCCACTGCCTAGTGTGTACCAGCAGGGTCTCCCACTATGCATGAGCACAAGAATTTGACTTTGCTTTACTGAGGGATTTTGGCTCTTTCAGTCATGTTCTTCTCTCTTGCTGTCTTACTTTTCTCTGCTGTGATCTGTAATCCCTTCTGAGACTGACTATTTCTCTCTCTGTCCCTCCCTCCTCTGTGGATCTGTGTCGCTTTCTCTTATTTTAGATGGTAAACATTGGCTCGTCATACAGCTATGGGACAGAAGACCAGGCTGAGTTTCTGTGTGTTGTATCCAAGGAGCTTCACACTCCAGGGTCAGGGCTGGGTACAGAGCAAAGCCACAAAACTAAGGTACAACAAATTTTCTCACAAACATATTTAAGGCTCTAAAAGATCACACTGTTTTGTTGTGTGTCTCTGTGTGGTCCTTTATTTGTTTTGTATGTGTTTTGGGGTTTTAGGGTTGTGTGTGTGTGTGTGTGTGTGTGTGTGTGTGTGTGTGTGTGTGTGTGTGTGTGTGTGTGAATATCTCCTCTCCTTGAGGCATGTGTTAGTGTGCTTTGATTATCTGCTTTCCAATGCAAGCTCCAAATGTCACCCACCTCAAAATGTCATTCACAAACGCATTCACTACAATGTTAATCACAACTCTCCTTTTTTGTATGTGTATATGGTCTCTTAGTCTATGTTATAATACATATACAGTATGTATTTTATGTATTTGCAACTGTTGCAATATATATGTGCAACAGTTGCATGTGTGTGTGTGTGTTTTGTTTGTGTGTGCAGTTACTAAGTTACTAAGCCCCTTTTCTTAATTATTTTGTGTGTGTGTGTAAAATCATAATAAAAATAATCTAATTGTAGCTATTAGTATCAGACAAATAACAACCTCAGACAAATTTGTTTTTAAAGTTTTACAACTTGCCATTTCTAATTTAACAAATACTAAGTACCCCCATGATTCAGTAGCCTCTATCTTTAGCAGCAATAACTTGAATTAATTGTTTCCCATATGACTGTCTGTCACATCATTCAGTTTATTAAGATTTTTGGGCATTTGCTTATACACAGCTCCCCTAAAGTCCTGGCACAGCATTTCTGTTGGATTGAGGTCCGGACTTTGACTACTCCCTTCCAAAACCTTGATTCTTTTATTTTTGATCTGAGGCTTTGTTTGCTCCATACTATGAACTGCTATTGATGATTTTTATGGTTTTATACAAAAATCAAGATTATACAAAAATTAAAAGAGTGGGTACTAGCTTTTACTCGTACACACACACACATTTACACACATTCACTTCTCAGTTTGTCACACTGGCCACTCACTGACACTCATCAGCATATTCATTGTTGTTATTTTTCTGTTCTGTTTTGTTTTGTTTTTCCCCTTTTGTGTTTTCCTTTCTGTACTTCATGCTGAATGAAGCTGGCGGAGATGCAGGAGGAGGAAGCAGCGAAGGAGGAGGAGGAGGAGGAAGAGGGTGGTAGAGATACCACACCAAATGAGTGGCTTAGAGAATGAGGGAGTCATTTTTCTTTGTTCCAAAGAGAGGTGGGAATGGGTGAGGAACTGCGCTGTAGATGTGTTAGTGGGTAGAGATTGTAGATTTGAATGTAAGTTCCTTGCAAACGTATTCACACCCCTTGAACCTTTCCACATTTTGTCACATTACAAGCACAAATGTATAAATACATTAAAAAATAGAAAATAGTTTTCAAATTAATATTAATAGTTTTTACGAATATATATATATCTGAAAAATGTGCTGTGCATCTGTATTCAGCCCCCCTGAGTCAAAACCTTGTAGAACCACCTTTTGCAGCAATTATAGCTGAAAGTCTTTGGGGCATGTCTCTACCCGCTTTGCACATCTAGAGGGGGACATTTTTTTTCTCATTCCTCTTTGTAAAATAGCTCAAACTCAGTCAGATTGGATGGAGAGCGTCTGTGAACAGCAATTTTCAAGTCTTGCCACAGATTTTCAATTGTATTTAGGTCTGGACTTTGACTGGGTCATTTTAACACATGAATATGCTTTGATCTAAACCATTCCGTTGTAGCTCTCTGGCTGTATGTTTATGGTCGTCCCGTTACAAGGTGAACCTCCATCCCAGTCTCAAGACTTTTGCAGACTCTTAACAGGTTTTCTTCTAACATCGCACTGTATTTGGCTCCATCCATCTGCCCATTAACTCTGACCAGCTTCTCTGTCCCTGCTGAAGAAAAGCATCGTCACAACATGATGCTGCCACCAAGACCATGTTTTACAGTGGGGATGGTGTGTTCAGGGTGATTTGCAGTGTTAGGTTCCACCCACTTACAGTGAATACAAATGCACGCCACACTTTTCAGACATTTATTTGTAAAAAGTTTATCATTTTCCTTTCACTTCACAATTATGTGCCACTTTGTGTTGGTCCATCACATAAAATCCCAATAAAATACATTTATGTTTGTGGTTGTGACATGACAAAATGTGGAAAATTCAAGGGTTATTGAGACTTTTTCAAGGCACTGTATGTGTGTGTGTCTCTGTGTGTGAGATCTCTACAGAGATCTGGGATGTTTCATTGCACTGTATTGAGGTTTATTTATTTATTTATTTCGTGGGTGGGGGGAGTGATATGCACAAGTGAGATGCGACACACGTTGCAATATATGCAGTTTGTTGCTTAGAACAAAAAATCTCTCTTTATCCCCGTAATTATGTGTCAGTAGCGGCCAGTTGTAGATCATTGGCGAGCTACTGTACACAGATGCGCCACAACTTTTAGTAGAATTGTAGCTCAGCTCTAGCTCTGACTTCCACATTCTCCCCAAAACCGTTATGGCTCTGTTACACATTTGTCTCTTAACATTGCATCTTTCAGACACTGTCACACAGACCAAACATAATTAGCCTGTAGCTTCTTTTCCTGGCTGTCACATAGCAAGAAACATAGGTGGTTATCCACAGAAAGAGAACTTGGCTCTTCATTCAACTTCAGTTTTTTTGTTTTGATCTATAGAAGCAGTGAAGCCTCTGATTAGTGTTTTCTAAACTCAGCCAGCAAGTGTATATTTATGATAGGATTACACATAGGTGCACAAAAAAAAAATTTTGTTTCGTACTTCATGAATTTCTTTTACTACGTTTATCTTTTATTAAGCCCACTTACTTTATTGCTGCCCTAGAAAATGCAGTGAAGAGTCTGGAGAGTAGAATAGACCTTACCCTTGCAGCCCCAATTTACCTACCTTATTCACCTAATATTTGCCCCCAGGCTGTGGTTCCTAGCACTAGTCGCACAGCCAAATGTGTAGATGGGCATAAAACATTTTGGATCAAAAGGGCCTAAAAAAGAGTTGTTGCGTCTTACCATTGATGGACCTTAACTGTGTTCATTCCCATCCCCAGTGGACATTTTACATATCATGCAGTCTAATTAGTATGTATCCACTGCATACCAGAACATTTAGTGCAGATTAAATTGAGCCTTTTCCCAGCAAATATCTCAGTGTGGCAAAAGGTGCAAAAAACAAGCAGTTAAAAAAATGTTGCATTGTCAGCCCTACTGACAGTGTTAATTATTACTATTAGCTGAATAAAAAAAATAGTACAATCATTTGTGTCACAGTCTACTAATCCTGGTGCAGCCTGGTACTGAGGGTCTATGCTAATAAACCAGAGTGAGCTGGAACAGCCACCGTGTTTCCAAAGAAGGCCCATATTAGATACTGTGATGAAGCTTTTTTCAAAAGAGTCGATCTTGCTAACTGGCAGTTAACTAAAATTATTACTTTCTTGTGCTGTATGTCGCCAACCTGTGTATATCTGAATACATGCACAAAATCAGTCAGGGCCAATGCAGCCACACATATTGATCGAGCACTGCATCTGCATGGGGTCTCATTACCAATGCTGTGACATGAAATATCCCTGACCTTTCAGTGATGTCCTTCCCAGTCTGTGTATACGTACAGTCTCAATGTAGAATCAAACTGTTACACCACCACAAAATAAACATTAAAATATAACCTAAATGTCAAAGAGGCTCACACATTTATACACATGAAAATTGCTCAGTACATGACTGTGTTGGTTTTTGAGGTTTCCATTCATTATGCATGCCAGTCAAGTTACTCATTCTGTCACCATGTTCATTACCATCACAGCTAAACCATAGCTTACGCTGTATAAAGTGTTTAATATGTCCCCCAGTATCTACAATTCTTAATGACTGTTTTTATTCCACAGCTCTTCCAGATCCATGGGTCCCGGATGTAGAGATTGCAAGAATTAAAGTTTTTCTTTCTAGGCTTTTTACCTGATGGATTTACTCGTTGCATCCATAGAGAGTCGCCAAAACAGATTTGTAGCATTGTTCTCACTTCACCAAAAAAGACAGAGAAAAAACCCAAATCTTATTCAAGTCTGTGCCATATCAATATGATCAAATTACCATCAAATCATTTTTAGTGAAACAATATTCTTAGTATAAATAATGTAGTTTTTACATTGTCAAATACAGCAGTGAAACTCAGTAAATTATAACCAAAGATCCAGATTCAATCTGACTGAACCATGGTGCTGATCTAGAATAATGCTATCCCAGCTGGCATAAAGGCATCCATTAGTTATTCAAATTTTAACCAACTTTCAGTGCTTCCTTCCTGGATGCAATTGTTTCCCCAACTTTTATCCTAAGACTGCTGTTCATGTAGTGTCACCTTTTCAGAAATGAAAAGATCACAGTGATCTCACCAAACATTTCTGCCAGGACCAGCCCAACTTAACTTTGTCATCACGCTTGTAGGAAACAGTGGTGACAAATTAGTTATTTGTTGCTGTCAGTGTAACTTTTGTTTAATATGGGTTTGAACTCGACGGCCTGTTTGAGTCAAGAGAAGAGACATTTGTGCCCATTTACACCACATGTAAAACATAAACAAGTTCTTTTTTAACGTTTTTGTTGAGAGGACTTCATAAGTTTGCCTTCAGCTCCGAGTTGTGTTGTGTGGCTGCATTGACCCTGGTATTCCTGCTTGCAAGTCCAGTTTTTAACACATGACATTTGTGCATTTTCCCATGCACTGACACCATGTGGTACACTGATACACACAGTGTCTACGTGTGCAAATTCATGCTCAGCAGCAGCCTCATCTCTGGCGGTCGCCCTGGCCTGTATCCACAGCCAGGTTTGGCCCCAGCTGACTGAGAGATGTAGGTGTGAGCCAGTATGGGTTTAAACATTGAGGCAGAGATGAGTAGTTGAAGGTAAATGAAACTTAGGAGGGGAGAGGGCACCACAGAATGAGCTGTATCCCTGTGTCTTCTCTCTTGTCCTCTCTTAAAATGAGGAATACTAAGCAATCAGCTCTTAGAGCTGCTGCAGTGCAGATGCATGCTTAAAAAGGGTTCTAAGAAGGGGATAACGTGGCTTTATACCCCTTTTGGTAATTTATGAATAGTGCAAATTTGATTTCCCTGACTGAGTCTGCAGTACAGTATATTTGTGTTATACATGTAAATTCATTGTAAGGTGTTAATCAGCAAATATACTATACAAGGGTTTGAGTGCACATGTATGGTAAAAGAGGATGTCATGAGTTAACTAGGGGGAGTAATTCCACAGTGGTAGGAATCGAACAACCATGAGAGAATACATTAAGTTAGTTAGGCCAGTTAGTGTTTCAAATGCAAACTTGCTTAATCAGATCAACTACCCAAAAGATGGTTACCAGCTTTCCAGCATCCTGTTTGACAAACTAATGAAATAAGGAAGCAGTGCAATCCCCATCTTCAAAGATTCTTCCCTTTTAAGATAAAAAAAAAGTTATTTGGCTCTGCCCACGGAGGATCACCAAGATTATTTCTGACTTTGATATTTCTGCTGCCATATTGTCTGTTGTCTGTCTGATTCTCTGCAGTGTTGCTTCTCTGTAACAATCAACACACTAAAAATTTTTTATACAGGCAATACTCAGTTACAGTGTGAGGAAATTCAGACTTAATTTTATGGTTGGCAATGTTTTTGCAATCAACATTTTGATAATTACCTTTCAAAAATAGGCCTCAATTACAAAATTGTGTGGGTGTGTGTGTGTCACCATGTATGATTTTAAATAGAAAATTACAGTGGAACTTTAGGATCCTTTACTTTAGGATTATTAAAATACAATACATTTCAGATGGGTGATGATAAAATTACTCATCAAGCTTATGATAGTCATAATGTTGACATTAGAAGAGATGGAAGTTTTGTTTATTTTGTTAATTCAGCTTTTTCTGTGGCTCTTTTGTAACTTTGATCATTCGGTGCCTTGAGTTCAAACATCAAAACACTGACAGGATGATGATAGGTGTTATTACATGCATTTTTAAATAGATGTTTTTATATTTTTGGTGAAGTAATGGGTGCTTTATAATTTCACTGAGCGTCAAGGGTTAGGTATTACTATATTTTTCTTCCAGTTTGTATTGGTGTTCAAGTAGAAACGAAGAGAGTGCACATACTAAACATGCAACTGCATGTATAGGGTAAAGCTGTTTTGTATGAAATATTTTGCCTTTTTTATTATTTGTTATATGTTGAGGTCTCTAATTTATTTTTTAGTCTATATTTCTTTTTAAATGTTACTCGGTAAAAGGTCAAGATTCTTTTCTGTGTGGGTCGGGGGAGGGGGTCATCTTATGGTGACTTATTCTGTTTTCTACTTGAAGACTTATTTCACACTGACCTGATGATCATTAACTATAAATATATACATCAGGTTTACTGAAGTCTTAGTTCACATAAATGCTATTCAACAGATGTTTCTCAGTAGAATTAAGTTTTCCTTTTCAATGACATTTTTTTATCGTTACATCACTGTCATAATCCTCCATGTGCAGTTATTTTGTTTGATTTGCTGGATTCACACACTTGTACGCTATATCTTAAACGGTTTCTACTTTACAGTAAAGTGTGTTTCTACATAGTGTGATGGTACATAGCAGTTCACTTTCATTAGTCTGTGCATAAAATACATCTATCAAAACATTGTTATCCAATGCTGAGATTCCTTTGTCTGCTGTAAAGCTTCTCACTGTACAGGTAAAACAATGTGACCCATGAATTGTACTGCTTCAGATACATATGTACATGCTTCACTGTGTTTCGGTTTCATTGAACTGCATTTTACCAGAACCTGAAAAACATACACGTACATCAAAAATGTGACAGAAGGTGAATTGCTTTTTTAATTTATTTAATATAAATGAATGTCATTATTCTCAAAAAAAAATAAAACTTTGTCCTTTGGTTTAAAATACAAGTCTTTTTTTTAAATGTTTTTGTAGAGGCAGATATTCCCATAACTCCCATCATCAGAAGCATGCAAAGTATCTACTGCTATCTGTTAAGTAATGAAATTAAACTTGCTCAGTTTATTCTCAGCAGCCACAGCTTAGCTGGAGATGCAAATATTGTCAAAAGCAGTTATGATTAAAAATAGAAATGCATTTGAATTTCCCTCTGTAAAAATGAAAACATATTAAACAAATAATTAGATATGGTGACTGATATTTGATGATGTTTGTTTTGTTCTTAATAATCCTGTGGCTTAAAAACCTACATTTGCTTTTGTCTTTCAAAGATGTTAAAATCATGTTGAGAACTGGGCAAAAAATGCAATGTATACTTTAGACTTTCTTCAAACAAATCATAAGCCTCTAAAATTGATAAGAATATGCCCAAGAGATGTACAAGAGCCTCAGCATCACACCCTGAGTAAAGCCACCAGTTTGCTTTAGTCTGATCTCCTCACTGCCTCAGTTCAGCCTCAGAACGAACAGATCAATTAACAACAAACGGGTCACGTATCTGCTTGATTCCCTGTTCTCTTCAAATCTCTGCTCACTGCTGCACTTCTACCCAGGGCACAAAAGCCAGAAAAATGCAGTAAAACTGAATTTCCATTGAAACATTTTGGTCAACTGCATATGAAAAGTATATTTGATAGAAAAAAAGCACATCTCACATGCTTGTCCATCTAAAGTAACAACAATGAGAGGATTTAATGGCAAAGCATTTACATATGAATTCGCTACACCTGAAAAGTTGTAGTTTACAGTGATAAAGTCATTTCTGTCTCCGTCTCCTGCTTTCTTTCCCACTCTTGGTGAATGGTGTAAGATCCAGTTGGGTCGGTTCTACAAGAAGGTACTGAGGGTGTTATCCACGGTGGCCAGATGCAGGTACTCAGGATGGTCACTCTCAGAGTCCACCTCTGATTCCTGGTTCATGTCATCTTCCTGGCTTTGACGTAGAAGCAGCTTCTTCCTCCGGACAGACCCACGAGAGCGGCGCTCCAGACAAGCTAGGATCATGTTGGCGAGGTCCTGCTGAAGCCGATGGAAGTTCTCTCTGGGAGCCCAGACATTACCAGAGAACCGAGTCAGTGTCTTAATACTGTGTAGCTTAATGTACAGTACACATACAAACTTCATACAGTACTGTCCAAAAGCTTGGGGTCACTTGGGCGATGGTCACTGACATGATTTTGTTTGTTTTAGCTTTGCTAACATATTGGCAAAGGGGTTATCTAATAATCAATTAGCCTTGTTAATTGGGCATCTGCAAAACCAAAAAAGGCTCTTTGCATCTATGATGGTTGTTACAACACCAATGGTGGTCATCTCTAGGATGAATTTGATGTTATACAAGCTGCATTTCTTCAATAAACATGAAGATTTCTAAGTGACCCCTAAACCTTTAAGCAGTAGTGTAAAAGATTTTAAGGTAAAAAGACACCAGGGTAAAGTTTGTGTTTACAATATGCAGTGTTACTTTTAAGAGGATAAAATGAGAAAACAAAAGTTTGAAGGGATAGTGGAACATTTTGCAAACATTTATTACTGTGGTCATTATCTTAAAGGGTCAAACTACGACCCGAAACGTGTTTGCTTAGACACAAAGACAGAAATTAGGCAAAGGTCAAATTGTATCTAAAGCAAACTAACACCACTACAGTTACCACTAATTATTTATGTGTATACTGAACCTACAAAAGTTATTCCATGCAGCCATGAAAAGACTAAAACCATCCCTCCCACTCTTGTTTGTGTGCAGTTTGCCTACGTTGTAGGTGCAGTTGGAAGGTTGTAGTCTTCACCAGTTTCACCTGTCAACCAGTAGGTTGTCTCTGTGCCTTTACCCTGGGAACATCCACACATGCACATGGATTAATTCTGAGCACTGGCTTTCTTATGTGGAAGTTAAGACATTTACAATGATGCCTGTGTTTTCTGTATTTATTTCACTTAGCTGATATGTTCGGTAATGTCCCATTTTTACCTTCAGATGTGTTTCTCCTCTGATCTCATACTCAAACTTGCAGTCTGTCCTCTGTAGGATGTCTATGGTAGGCTGACTGACATGGATTCTCAGGGCTGGAGGATGTGGGAACGAGACAAGATACAAGAAGAGATACAATATGCATGACTGGCTAATTTATTTAATTAGGCTGATGGGAAGACAGTGTAATTACACTCGAATAATCTGTAGTGTAGTGCTAATGTCAATCAACTAGACCATGTCCATGTAAATCCGTTTGATCATGAGCTCTCTCCATGCATGTGTTTATTTCTCTGCTTACGGTGTCCCGTGGACTCCATACGAGATGCTGTGTTGACTGTGTCTCCAAACAAACAATATCTGGGCATCTTTATCCCCACAACACCTGCCGCACAGGGACCTAGACACACACACACACGCACACAGTATTTAGTTCAGCAGTTTACAGGACAAAAGACAATGATTCAAAGGATCAAATGAAGGAAAATGTTTTTTACTGATTTGGGACATTAGTGCACTCGGCTTTGAAGGACAGTTAAATGTTGTAGCCTCAAACTGCAACACGGACATTAGTTCACTGGAAGACTTAAAAAAATAAATAAAGCACATCCCTGGCTTTGGTGCTACCTGAGTGAATACCGATGCGTATCCAGAGAGGGATACCAGGCAGGTGTCGGAGCTGGAAGGTGCCCATAAATGTCAAGATGTCCAGAGCCATGCGGCAAATGTCCACTGCGTGCCTGTTTCCATTTCGCCTTGGCAGCCCAGAGGCCACCATGTAGGCATCGCCAATTGTCTCCACCTGAGAGCAGATGGAGGAAAAGTTGTCACCTCGGGTCTGTCGGTCCGTTTATCTGGCTTTTGCATTTCACCTGTTGTCAGTACCTTGTATACATCATGATAGTCAACAATGCTGTCAAAGCCCCCATAGATGTCGTTGAGCATATCCACAACTTCCATCGGTGTGCTGTACTGGCACAGCGTGGTGAAGCCAACTATGTCACTGAAATATATTGTCACCTCATCATACAGCTCCGGCTCCACCACACCTGTCTCCTTTAAGCTTTTCACCACCGGGCTACAACACAAAGAAACAACCAAAACAATGAATGATCCGTGTTTGCTTTCATGCTTGTTGCATTGGTTAAATTGGTGGTTTCAACCTTTCATATTTCTTTCATATTCACATCACAGCCCTGGTGGATCAAGGTATTTTTTTTTTTAACCAATATCACCAACCATCATCATTTTACAATATGTTAATCTGAACTCATTCTTGTTTCATTCTATTTCAAGCATCTCGCTTTGATATTGCAACTATTTATCACTTGGGCAAAGTGGTGATTGCTTTCAGCAGCAGTTCACAACTGGGGGGGGGTACATGTCTGATTTGGCATCTCTTTCTAAAAACCATGGTCCACTTTAAATGAAACCGACCCAGGAAGCAGCATGAAGTTGAGGCAGTCTGCCCGGTCCCTCTCGGCCTTGTAAAGGGCTGTCCTCTCCTCCACCAGGTGTTCCAGGTTCCTGGAATACATCTGCAGCCGTCTGATCATGTTATCCATGTAGCTCTCATTTTCCTTGTTGTGGATTTTACTGACGGGCGCGAGAAAGAACAAGGAGAGGGAAAACGAAAACTGATTATTAATGTTAATTTTCTGATGGCAACAAAATTCCAAGAACAAGAAAAAGGGAGGGAATACCTGATGATTTTCCCCAGAAAGTTTTCTACCTTCTTAAAGTCAGGTCTTTTTTCTGGATCCTCATCCCAACAACTTCTTATTAATGTGTATATCTAGTAAGACGACACAACAAATCTAAGACATATCAGACAACGCACACAAAGTTAGACACAAACGGCAATTCCTCACCTCTGCTTCTTTCTCGGAAGCCATCTCAAAGTTAAGATCCGGTCTGAAGTAGGACTTGACGACCCTCAACAGCTTTTCTGTTAGGAAACAAATAAATGACCTCCACAAAATTAGTTTTAATATCACAGAGGGTGTAAGTGTCAAGCCAAACACTGGGCTCTTGATCCAAAAGGCCTTTAGCAGGCTGACAAAGGTCTGCTGTCAGCACAGGCAAACCAGGTAAGTGTTTGTATGTGTGTATCCTATATTTTGCTCTTTGAAAAAAGCAAGACCTTTCCTCTTAATATTTTGGACCCCTTCCTTCATTGAAAAATAACTGTAATAAAACAGTTTACATTCAATTATTTTATTAATTTACCTTGTTTGTGGCTCTAAACCCTTTTATTTGATTGTCCTTTTGACGATATCAGGACTATTCAAGGATATTTTGACAATTTTCTGGTACATAAGTGAGAACTGTTGTCACTGATGTTGAGTTTTTTACATCGTTTGGTCATTGAAGACATTTTTATTTTAAGGATTTTCAAATGAAGAGAGGAAGAGCAAAAAAGTAATCCCCTCTTTCTGACATCCACCCAATACAGCCCCTTAAGAAAAGCCTAATAAGCTTGTTGAGAGCTCAGTGGTTGAGTATGTGGTGCCGTGATTTTGGATTCTGGCTGGATTCTGTATTACACCTGCTTGGTCAGAGCAGCTTTGGGTGTAAAAGGTGCTCTTTCTAAGAACAATCTCCTGAGAGATGATGGCAAAGCTGTAGACATCTCCTTTCTGAGAAGTGCCCTGTTTCCTCAGATGCTCTGGAGCAGTCCACAAGTCTGAGACAAGCACAAAAGTGAAAAGGAGAAATTTAAGAAACGGACGGAAATGTTTGCTTAAACAGAAGATGCACTTGCTGTGGTTTTACCTTGGTCCGGGCTAAGAAAGGTGTTACAGCCAAAGTCTGTGATCTTCACCACCATGCGATTGTCCACCACACAGTTGGTCGATTTGAGGCGACCGTGCACTTGAATGTCACTTGCATGGAGATAGGACATGCCCTGCACAGAGGATCGAACATGAGACTTGAACAGGAGGTGATGAGAAAACTGATAGTAGATCAAGTCATTTGTGATGTTTACTGCTCTCTATTGGCAGCCGAGGGGACTTGCAACAACAACTCCTTTTAGTGACTGCTTCATTCAAATCTTACTATGCAAACTTTGACCACATGCATCGTTTTACAATCTTTTACAATGTAGATGACATTTAAATGACTGGTGTTGTGGAAGTTTAAGCTGAACTACCTTCACTTGTTTTTTTATTTATTTTGGCTGAGTGTTATATGAACAATGAAGATGCATATTACTATCATGCCTGTATAGTAAATAGGAAGCCAAAGCCAGCACTTGGTCAGCTCAAAGGTTGGCTGGAGCAGGAAAACAACTAGTCTGCATCTCTCAGAAGGTAACAAATCCTGCCTATCTGTAAATCTGAAGCTCACTAATTGAACAATCAATATCCATCATCCATTATCCTGATGTGTTGCTGGGTGCTGGAGCAGGGTACACCCTGGCACCCTGGACCATTTGCCAGTCTATTACAGGGCCATACATAGAGAAATAAATTGAAATAAATATGTGTTTTACATGCCAAATGGAAAACAGCACTTTAGACGATGCTCTTCCACAGAGTTTCTGTCTCACCTTGGCGATGTCGTACATGACGGAGATCTTGAACTCCCAGTCCATGAAGGTCTCCTCTGGATATGAAATCTTGTCATTCAGCACACCCTGGAAAAAGACACAGATTTGTGTGTATATTCGGGAATATCCTGCTAATCTCTAGCAAAATGGACTTTACAAAAGGCAAACATCACCATTGGCTTCCTGTTTGCACATAAAATGACAAATCTTAGCATAATTGTATTGATAGTAGATCTTTTGTAGCCTGTTCTGTGTGAAGATAGTGATCTGTTTGGCTTCTCAGTAAACAAGTCATTTGTTATGAGCAAACTATTGAATGTGTCCATGTCATACATACCCTGAGAGACCCTCGCTCTCCATACTCAAACACTCCAAACACACCCTGATCAAACTTCACTGTGCCGTAAAACTTTGTGAGGTTGTAATAGTCAATGTGCAGGAGCTGCAGAGAAAGTAATGGGTTGGTGGCGGTGGTGGGGTGGGGTGGTGGGGTTTATAAGAAACAGAAGAGGCAACTTTAAAAAACATTAACACATAAGACCGTCAATAAAAATATGAAAGGCCTGAAAGACATGGTCACACCAGCCACCTGCTGTATCTGTGCGTGTTCGTGTGTGCGTTACCTCATTAAGTTCTATCTTCTGAGTCCCGTTGAAGTTCCCATCTGAATGCTGCAGCTCCTTCAGAATCACAATCTGAAAGCATTGCAGCGCCAACAACTAAATTACATCTGCATGTTCAGCACATGTTACGTTGATTGATAGGAAAACTGCTGCTTAGTGATGTGTCCAGCTACCTTCTTATCGTAGAGTGCACGGCGAACCTTGATATTCATGTTATTACTCTCATCTTCAATCTGATGGAGGCAAATGAAGAACATATTAAGAGAATAAACACATCAAAGCTCTTTTGTTTCATGTGTGCTGTAAAGCAGAATGAGATAAATGCCAACAGCTGATTGAGAAAACATTGTCAACATTTTAAAAGCTGTAGATAATGCAGGTCTGGGACAGGCTTCACTCACCTGTGCAGGTCAGTATATAAGAGTGTGCTGGAAAAGCAACAGTGCTAACTCAGAGATTTTCACCTAATTTACCTGAAGGGAGATAACACTCAGTTCGTTGTTTTCCAGCAGTGTGATGAGATCTGAGTTGATGTGGGACCAGCGCTTCCTGAGCAGACGGCCTTTTCTGTTCTGTCTACATTAATAGATGAATTATGGGGTTGAGAAGAAGCTTCAGGTAACTGTGGTATGTTTCTGTATTTGGTCATCCTAATAAAATTATATTGTAAATTTGCTGAAAGAAAAAACCCAAATGATCAACCAAACTACATGTAGACATGTGAAAATTTTAAGAAACTACTTTTTGTTGCACCATAGGTAGAGGTGTTTAAAAGTGTAAGAACAGCACTAAACCACAGGAGAAAAAAACTCAAGTAAAGTACATGTTCCTCGAAATGTGTGCTTTTCTACAGTATTTGAGTAAATATACTTAATTTCCTTCCACCTCTGATCCTAAATCAGAATTTGCTTCAGGGCTTTTTTAATCCCTCTGACTGCTATCTGCCCTGATCAGAGCTATAACTACAGTTCCTATGATCCAGCTGTATCAGCACATCTGG
Source organism: Channa argus (assembly GCF_033026475.1). Lineage (NCBI taxonomy): Eukaryota > Metazoa > Chordata > Actinopteri > Anabantiformes > Channidae > Channa > Channa argus. The sequence continues at coordinate 14,773,707 of NC_090216.1, forward strand.
ACCACTTTCTGCTGCTGAAACGGATAAAAAGTTTACAACTCACCTGTAGAAAATAAAGGCAATGGTGGCCACTACAGCCACTGTGACTCCCAACACAATGACAATGATGTCGTGGACTGCCAGGCCTGATTGTGCAAAGACAAAAACGCAGTTACAAATCCCAGTTGATACATTAGCAGTATTACAGTGTGTGTGTGTGTGTGTGTGTGTATGTATAGATATACCTTTATCTGGTTTGTAATCAGGTAGCCTCTTTCCCCATATGAAGGAGGGCACTGCCTCAATCACAATAGTTTGTTTGTGCTCGGTGTTGAATGTGAATAATGTTCGGTACTGAGGATTACAGAAATGCACACATTTACACATTTCAGCTTAAAACCGGCAGCGTTTCAGCGCAGGGGTGTTTTTTTTATTTTATTTTATAAAACATATTCAGCTACATGGTGGGATGTTTACCACAGAGTACCTTGTTGTCCGTGGTGGTATAAATGATTGAGAGAATAACGTCTCTGTCTCCATGCTCATCCAGCTTGTAGTTTCCAGCCATTCCTACAGAGAATCATAGAAATGCCTTCATGCACAAACACACAGCAGGCACCGACAATCAGCCTAGTGTAACGATTACTGGTGTCAGTAGTTGTTTTTTTACTATAAGAAGTGAAAAAAAACGAGGCTATATAGCCTTCACTTTACGAATAAGCAGCTGTGTCCCAATCCCTTCATCATGTCAGTAAAAAATATCAATTCAAATAGCAGTTGACAGCCTCCGTCTGTGACACCTCACCATCACCAGCATCAGCACAGTGGGTTCACAGCTGCTTGAGGCCACGCTGAGGTCATGTCATCTGTGTGTTGCACTAATCTGTGAGCAGTTTCGCAGTTACAGCCTTTTAAATGTTTTTATTTTTACATCACCGACAAGAGAAATCGACCAAATGTAGCCTCTACAGCCATTGGAACAGCTCTCCAGAACAGGCCAACACAAGCATGGTAACTCATAATGAAACATTCTGACCGAAGTACTTCAGAGGTTGATATTTATTTGACTTTCCTCTCTTTTCTTCCCCCTCCTCCTCTTCCTCCTTCCTTACCATTAAAGGAGATGTTCCTGAACAAATTCACATTGACAAATTCCATCTGCTCAAACTCCACTGGAGTTTTGTTAACAATGTCTCTCATCACTTCGCCCACAAGCAGCACGGCATCATGATACGCAGCCATGTAGTCATTCATCTGCCAAACAAGAGGAAGAGGAACAAATTGATGCTTTGTCCTTTTCGGATAACAATGTAATTTAAGGTAATGGTCATTAACAGCAGATTGTAATTTGTGAACAACATTAATGAAAGTAGTAGTAGAAATTCATTAAAAAAATCCTGACTGGGAGACAATAATTTTAGTGTAAAGGAATAGTTCAGCATTGGGAAATACACTTAATCTCTTTATTGCAGAAAGGGATATAAAGCACCTAATAAATAGTGAGGAGAAGACTTGAGCAGGCCAGTGCTAATGGTTAAGAAATATTTCCAACATAAAATCACAACACGTTTTTCTTATTCATCACAATGTCTTTAAACAGTGGGACCAGGAAGAAGGAAATCCAGCCATTTAGATTTCATTACTGCTCACCGTGTTGTTGTCTTTCAGGTCTGAGTTGATGGTGTAGTTTCTGGAGTTGGGCATAGTCACAACCAAGACGTTCTGCATGGCTGGCAATGATGAAGTGTTGGTGTAGTATTTATCACTGTGTACGGAAAGAAGGAGAGGTTCTCTTTAAAGGGCTGTATGTGATGCATCCTTCCCGAATCAGCATGATTACTGTTAACAACAAGTTGATTGGAGTGACCAATCAAGGGGGCCTGGTTGGCATTGCGTTGGGATGCACAAAGGCTGCATGCTCGAATCCCATCCCACCAGGTGTGGCTCCACCTAGCCACCAAGGACCACCTCGGTGCAGGTCCCGGGCCAGGATAAAATGGGAGGGCTATGGCAGGAAGGCTCATGCCATATCGACTTGCAGAACACGTTCTGCTCTAGATTGATTTTAGTTTTTGGAGCTGGCAGGATGAGTGGTGTGGCTCAATGTTACTTCCATCTCTGCTTTTCCTTTCAGCAAGTGCAACATATCCACAGGAAAGGGAACTGCAGAACATAATAAAGAGGAGCACCAGAGATTAGCGATGGAGAAGAAGAATATTTAACATGTACTTACTTGTAAAGATCAATAAGGATGAAGAGAATGTCTCTGCTGTCTGCCTCCATGGAGCCATTTTTCACCTCCATTATATCCATTGGTGACCCACAAATGATGAACACTGCAAAATGTAGAAAACACAGCGTCACACAAATGCGTATGCATGTTTCTTAGTATACGTGCTGTGTGGTTTGTGTTTAGAATAAAGACTCACAGTTGCTTGTCCTATTTTTCTGTTTAAGCTCATTTTTAAGCTCTTCTGGTTTGCGTAGGATCCTTCTCGAAACATTTTGTGCAAACTCGCCCGAGTCTACATCCAATGCATTTATATACCTGTAAAAGAAAGTCACCGAAAAAATACAAATAAATACATTTTGCACAAATGTGGATCACTCGTGAAGGTCACTCTCCAGTTGACTCACCAGAAGCAATCTTCAGTGTTGGTCGGTTTCTTGTAGACATAAGCTGTCTTCCACACAGGTTTAAGCTTGTTGTCTTGTTGCCAAAAGTGGATGAAGAAGTCAGAGATCTTACGTGCCGGTGGCAGGAGCCTCTGCAGATTAAGGGTGTAGTCACACGAGAGACCGAAGCTTCCAGCTGAGATGATTGGTGTACTGAGCTTCAGACCTTGTTCGGCACTGACAGGGAGAGACAAAGAGACAGATAGATTGTGGGGAGTGATAAAAAGGATTAAAGGGATAAATTTAGTGGCCACAGATTTAAAAAAAAAATCACCTAATATGATGAACAATACAACATACTGTACATTCACTGGCCGCTTTAATAGGAGTGGACATGCCTTATAAACAAACTACTCACTCAACCATTTGGAAAGTAGCGTAGGTGCAGGTGGGGCCAAGCACTGCACATCCCAGTCTGTGTGTTTTCTGGAAGAATTACACAGTCATCTCACGTAACTAAGGAGCACTGATGTACTACACTATTACTACTTTAAGTGTAAAAGGAGTTGGTTCCCTGTTTAGCTGTTTTAATGCTTTGCCATGATGGTGCACTAATCTAACTTTACAGCACCATCCACCACCAGAGCGAGTGGCTACAGAGTCAAATCCTAAATACTAATCATGCAGGAACATGTTAGTGAAAAAACAGTGAATATCATGAATGTAACGTGAATGGAAGTTGTAGTTTCTTACAATCAGGTTTTTTAGCTCGTCCACTCCCTCACACGTGCTACTCGGGCAGCCTCTGTGCTGGTAAAAGGTTGTGTTGAACCCGCTGTAGTTGGCTGTGAGATTAAACTTCATACCTTCATTGTGGTTTGTAGAAAAAAAAATCACATGGTTTACTTTGTGCCTAGTTTTTGTTCTCTCCACAACAGCAAAAATAAAGAAAGAAGCAAAAGCAGCCGATCAATCAGCAAGATTACGTGTAACACACGATCACAAGACAAAATAATTTGAGTCACGAAAAGTGATCTGATTTTCACCAAAATATTAAACCTGATAAAACCAAACAGTCAATATGAATCATGTCTTTATTGAAAATGCCCCAAATCAAAAAAAGTGGTGGTAAAAAAATAATGGCAACAGTTTTTTTAACTGTTGGAAGCACATTTGGCAGGAATAACCTCAAACAAGTGCTTCCTGTAGCTGTGGATCACACCTGCACAATAGTTTTACAGAATGTAATGTTACAGAACGGCTTCAGCTCAGCCGTGTTCCTAGAATGTCTGCTGTGAACAATCCACAGCATTTCTATTAGGCTTGAGGTCTGTGGTCTGACTGGGCCACTCCAAAAGGTGGATTTTGTGTTTCTGAAGCCATTTTGCCCTTGTGTGCGTGGCCTTTGTCCTGCTGCATCACCCAGCTTCTTCTGACCATCGGCTTATAGACATCTCCCCTGATTTTACCCTGCAGGAGGCCTTGATAAGCTTCCTCCGCTGTACTTCACTGTTGGGATTATGTTTTCTTACACCCATGGTGCTCTGCGTTCTTCTAAACAATTCAGTTTCTTTGGTCCACAAAACATTTTCCCAGTGTTTTTGTGAAGTGTCACATGGAACTTTGACAAACTTCAGGGCTGCTGCAATGTAGTTTTTGGAGAGAAATGGCTTCCTCCATGGTGTCCTGTCATAGATACCACTTCATTGGATCACTACCAGCAGTAACCTAACACATTTTAAGGGTTTAAAGTGATCATTTTAAGTCTTTTATGACATATTTATTTCTGGGGCTACAGGAAATGTTAAAAAGCCCAAGTAACACAACCCCAGTAAAAGCTGGTTTGTGTATGTGTTTGTGTTTTTTTTTAGATTTGTGCTTTGTGGTTGGGCTACTATAACACAGCTGTATTCAAACACATTTTGCTCACTTTATTGTAAATTTGGTCTTGAAATTAAAAAAGACCTCTACACTCAATGACCTATATTGTTATGATACAGAAGGATGATGTCTCAGTAGCAAACCATCCATCAGATGATAGAGTGACTTAGATGGAAGTCACAGCGTGTTTGCAGTTTGCCAAATGGATATTTATTGGACTCTGAGACAATAAGGAAAAATATTATTGGGTGTAATGAGACAAATTAAAGTCTTTACGTCCAAGGATTACAGCTGGCCAGGCACTGCTCATCTGCTAATTCCTTGCGTTAGAGCATTGTGAAGTATAAATAGCCTAAAACCCGGCATGAGAAGCTTATATTTACTTGTGTTTTCTTAAATTACAACTACTAAACTAAACATATTTTCACCTTGTTATTTAGGATTATTTTCTGTTTTAAATTGAGTTTATGAGAATGTACAAGTGCATCTGACATGGTGTGAATACTAAAGTTTTTTAGCCTACCCTAATTCAGGTGAATGGCCTGGAAAACTTAACAGCCACATCAATACAATACAGATCGCCAGAACCGCAAATGCACAAATGCATCTCGCGTCAACAACAACTGATCACCTGAGCACTGATTGTAGGCAGCTACACAGCTCAGTGTACTTAATAAACAGCATGTGTGTACTTCATGTCTAAAAACTTACTACAGTGACTGAATAATATTTCATCAGTCCGAACTCATCCTATTGTCTAAGAGATGTGACCATGTGTCTAGTAGAGTTTGGTTTGGTGCGAGTAAACAGTAAAAACACTACTTAAACCTCACAGAAAGAAAAGAGTCAAACTATGAGACATACAAACCTCATGACAGTTTTAAAATTGAAACCTGGGACAACACTAAGAAATCTTTAACAAATATGACAAGTTGAACAGTTGAACAAGTACGCACAGCAATATATGTCAAGCATGTGCAATCACAAATACACACAGTAATGTGTGTGTGTGTGTATGTATGTATCAGTAGATTAGAGTTACGCTAGTGATATTTATTCGAACAGTACAGTAAATTATGGCACTCCACAAATTTTGACGTATAGTTAAACATACAACACACAGTACTTTGTTGTATTGTAAATCCATACAGTGATTATTTGTTATCTATTATCTGTAACAGCTTATCCTATTTGGGTCACAAGGAGGCTGGAGTCTACACCAGCTCTCATCGGGCGAGAGGTGGGGTACACCCTGGAAAGCTCGCCAGGCTATGTCAGGGCCACAGAGAGACATATGCAGACAGACAACCATTCACACTCACATTCAAACCAACATCTGTACATAATATCTTCAATTTCATTTCATTACCTTTTTCTGCATTGATAGCTGAATCTGTCTCTATGGCCTTCTGTATTTTTCCTTCTACAAAATTCAGGCTCCACGGGGACTCCTCATCCTGCAGCAGGATCACATTGACTGTAATCCCATCTAGACACGGTCTGTTGCCCCAGCATGGAACAGCAAGAATCCCCAAGGCACACACACAAACCCACCAGCCACTCAGGCACATTTTCTGCCCAGATGTTTAAAGCTGTATATTTTTGAGCTGTTAAAGAGAGTCCATGGTCCAGTAAGGACTTTTGGTTTTTTCACTGTTCCTGCTCCAGTCCAGTGTGTCCTAGAGTTAAAACACACTCCAAGAAATTACTCTTAAAATCCACTCCAAACTTGGGGGGGGGGAGTCTTGTCTAATCCACTACAGTGAAACCCACTGGAAGGTCTACTTCACACAAACTCCACACAAGAACCCAAATCTTCTATGTTTTTTCTTCTGCGTCATTCGCCTCTCAGACTCACACTTCCTTTGTTCCCCTAAGTGGCCGCTCACCGTCCTTTTCACACAGTCCTGTTCACATCAGGCTGTTAATATACAACCTTTACAGACACAGAGGGAGGCAATATAACTGTTGATATACCAGGGTGAGTGTAAATTATGGGCCTGATACACAGGCACAGAAACAGATTTTAGCTGGTTGTGAACTTGGTGGTAAAGAAAAAAAGGAAAAAAAGCAAATATCAACATTAATGATTCTGTGCTTGAGGTTTGTAAAAGTGACAACACTGGATATTTGATGTCAGTGTAATGTTACAATAATCATGCACACTTTGTGAAATTAATCTGGAACCAATCCTGTTGTAAACTGTGTGTCAGTGGGAACCTAAGCTTTAACGTGTAGTGGTGATGATGATGATGGCTGATCGATAAAGGTTAGTCGTTTTATTTAATTTATTAATGGGAGTTAAAAGAGAAAATTTTCAGCTTTGGTATTAAGCTATTGCTTGGCTCAGAAACTTAAAACACATGACAGAACTACACAAGTGGTTATTTTAAGGAGCAGAGCACTCCTACACACACACGGAATTACTTCATATTTCTGGGAGAATCAATTTCTATTTTTCATCTAAGGGCACCGATGAGGTGAAATGTAAACTGCAAAGAAACATTCACAAATAGTATAATGTAAGTATAAGATATCAATCTTATTTTCAAATGAGTGTATGTTTATGGCAAATACTGGAAAATCTGAATCTGATGTGCAAATGGCACATAACAGGAGGGTGTGTGCTCTCGGGAAAGGCAAACATAGACACACCGACATGTTACTGGCTGACATGTAAAGCAAGGAGAGAAAAGAGAAGAGCAAAGGTTGGTCAGGCCATAAAAGTCATCACAGATAACAACCACATATTGTAAAACCATTAAAATGTCTGTGATGCAGATCAGGGAGGCTCAACTGTGCCACATATTGGACGTACATCTACACCCTGCATTGCAGTCACAGAGGGAGACTGATTGAAGTAAACTAACTTGGCAGCTAATTACTGTCAGTTAGTAAAACCTCTGCACATTGAGTAAATCCCTTCAGGATCGGTGCAGGCACAGTCAGTCACAAACACACACACAAACACACACACAGGGGGTGGAGATATTCTCTGTGAGGTGATTGATAATAACTTAATAATACATTTATTTCATTAGATCTTGTGTCTGTGTGTGTTTCTGCACGCTCGCAAGGGCTGTGACTGCAGAGTGGGGGGGAAGGAGGCAACATAAACAAGTGTGCTTAAGTGACTTAAATAGCTCGCACTAGCTCTGCTGTCTACTTCTGGTTAATATTAGTAATATGCTCATTTTTTCCTTCCTCTTTTGTGCCATTACTTACATGATCTACTTTAATAAACTTACTTACTTTCTCACAAATTTTTGTCAGGTTGTATAAACAGTTTTATAAGATCCTCTTGATTGTAAGATAAAAAATTATTAAAAAAAACATTTTGTTTGGTTACATTTTGTATGAATAAACCCTATAAAACAACAGTTTGAGAATGCAACCACAAGGCAGCACAAGCCAGTGTCTTCTTGTGCCATCCCAAGTCTGGATAAATGCAGAATGAAGTGGATGATGAAGGGGATCCCCTCATGAAGGGGATCTGACATGCCAAATTAAACATGTGAATCATGGGTGATGGACAGGCTGACAGATGAGGTTAGACAGGAATCTCTGTGGACTATGATATTTGTAGATAACATTGTGTGAGCAGGGAGCAGGCGGAGTAAGATCAGGAGAGATGGAGGTCTGCTCTGAAAAACAGAGGAATGAAGCTTAGCCGCAGCAAGACAGAATACATGTGTGTGAATGAGAGGGACCCAGGTGGAACAGGGAGGTTACGGGGAGCAGAGGTGAAGAAGGTGCAGGACTTTAAGTATTTAGGGTCAACAGGTCAGAGCAATGGAGACAGTGGAAAAGAGGTGAAGAGGCGAGTGCAGGCAGGTTGGAACGGGTGGAGAAAAGTGTCAGGTGTGTTGTGTGATAAAAGACTATCAACGAGAATCAAAAGTGTTCAAGACGGTGGTGAGACCAGCGATGTTGTTCGGCTTAGAGACAGTGGCACTGAAGAAAAGACAGGAGGCAGAGCTGGAGTTAGCAGAGCTTAAGATGTTGAGGTTCTCTTTGGGAGTGACGAGGATGGACAGGATCAAGAATGAGGACATCAGAGGGACAGCTCATGTTAGATGTGTTGGAGATAAAGTATGAGAGTGTGTGTGTCTTACCAGTGGACAATGCTGGCTGATCTAGACTCAGCCATTGATGGAGCCTGTAGTTGTAAAGTGGTGATGTCTCTTCAGCAGTAAGTAAAACAATGCACCCAGCTGCCAAACAGTGGTGGGACAGGCCCAGTATGTCCCATATTCAAAGTACTCATCATGTTGCCAGCTCAGTTCAAACTGTCCTCCTCCAAAAAATGTATCTCTGGTTATGTATAGTGCCAGAAACCAAAAAAATCATTTACAGATATGTAGTATGTAGTCATGTAGTACTATATGATGGACAACGATTGATTTCTCGTGAGTGGAGCTCAATCTATAGGTAACATCCATTATCCTGTAATGAGTCACAGGGTGGCTGAATCCTAAGCAAGCTGCTGGATACACCCTGGACATTCACAGACAGACCATTCACACTCGCATTTACACCTGTTTCAGAGTCACCAATTAACCGAAATGTCTTTGGATTGTGGGAGGAAACTGGACTACCTAGAGGAAACCCATACAAGCACAAGGAGAACATGCAAACTCCACACAGAAAGTCCACAGCCAGCAGGTAAATTTAAACCAGGGGGGGCCCTGAATGGGACAGGAACCAAGGTGATGATAGGGTGGACAGGGTACTTCCATAATTTTCTCATGCCCCTCCAAACAACACGCCAGGGCACACCTACATTGCTGAAGACACACACATACCAATAGAGAATATACTGTAAATGCGTGCCCCCCACCTCCTGTACTGTGGCTTTCCTGGTTAACCTCTCTAGTCTCTTCCTGTCTGCCATAGAGATGCTGCTGCACCAGCAGACCACTGCATAAAAGATGGCTGAGGGTACCACAGAGTCAAAGGAGGTCTGTGGTAGTGCTCCTTGCACTCCGAGAGACCTTAGTCTCCTCATCAGAAAGAGTCAGCTCTGTTAAGGGTGTCTGTTATCTCCCCAGTACACTTTTTGTTCAGATGAACACCAAGGTATTTGAAAGAGTCCATTCTCTCAATGTCCTTTCCCTGGATGTTCACTGGTGATGGTGATGAGTGGGTGATGAGTGTGTGGAGAAATCCACCACCAGCTCTTAGGTTTTCTCCACATTGATCTGGAGGCAGCTCCACTGACAAGTCCAAAAAGTCCTGGATAAGTTTTCTGTCATCATCATCATCTATGATCAGGCAGATGATGGCAGAGTCATCAGAGAACTTCTGCAGGTAACAGGTTGCTGAGCTGAACATAGACAGAACTAAAAGTTTGGTCTGTATTTATAATACAAAACTATGATTTCTTCTAGTTCTGGCTAATCCATAGATCCAGTGAAGAAGCTGCTGCAGAAAATACTTTACATACAGGCTGGCATTTCAAGGTGTAAACGCAAATGGATTAGAATTATAAAATCAAATCAAGAAATTACATAATAGTAGAGGGAGCCTTTGGGCTTTTTAGTCTGCTCCACAAATACACCCTCTGTCTTTAGACCCTCAAATTTGATTAGAACAAATTCGCCAAAAATCCCTCTAATTGAAAAAAAAAAAAAACAACGGGGGAGGAACTTGTTGACTTGTCTTTCAATGTGTACAGAGCAGAAATTGCCAGAGAAATAAAGGCAATGTTTTTATTGTAATAACCGTTTTAACTATGTGATCATGTAAAACAGAATCAAAGCAGTTGTTAAAAAATAGGAGCAAGAAATAATGCCACAACAATTTCTTTAAGCATTTCCTTTTTATTGTGTGTCATGGAAGACAAGGGTCAGCATGGTCACACTGAGCAGTCTGCACTAAAACCCACTGTGTAGCAGGAGCACACAAACACAAATCTTATGATAAACTATTGGCCTTAAAAAAAAATCTTCACTACATGTACCAATTCATATCATTTGCTTAAATAAAGTGCAAGTAAAAATATTCTGCTAAAAAACAATGTATTTTAAACATTACTAAAATAAAAAATGCATAGTAATTAATAAAAATAAGGGTCAGAAATTACTATTGGTAAAAGTAGCGGCGGAGTGCTGACAGGTGGCTAAGCCATAATCCTTCATTAGAATTTATTTGATATTATTATTATTATGATATTTTTATAAAACCATATTATTTTTATATTAAAAACACTCTCTGCTTTTATGTTAAGTGATTTACAAACTCGTAGCTCTTCCTTCTGAACTACACGTAGTTTGACACTAGATGGAGACAGAGACGGTCAATGGGGAAGTAACTAAATCTCCAGTTTCAAGTACTGCAATACCTCTGCTTCATCTTTACTCTGTCTGTCTCGTTCTTTAAGACAAAGGCTCTGAATGTCACGTATGAGGGAGAGTACTGTGTTTAAATTTAGCATGTACTAGTTCCCATCAGCGAAAAGAAGAAGTTAACTAGTGGGAAAAGTGTTGTGAAGGAAATGGGTCTTGGCGTCCCACGGAGAGGAGGGTTTTCCGGTTAAAGTTTCCTTTGTGATTCGGAAGTAGCGGTGTGTGATGCCAACGCCGTTTGTTCTTACAACTCACAAGTGGCGACCATGATAAGTAAGCGCAAATCCACAAAGTAACTATGTAGCTTTAGAGCATTAGTCCATAACCTAATGAGACAAACCCACAGCGTGACAGACAGTAACTGCGCTAAGCAGCTAGCTAGTGGTTAGCGGTAATGCCTGGCTCTTGGATCATGCTAACGGTTGCTAGCTAGCTAACTTACTATGTCTGCAGTCAGCAGAGACGCCAAACAGGTTTTAGACGTAGCAGGCGATAGGAGTAAGTATGTTATTGTGTAGCTTGTGACCGGTGGCGTTCATTGTGTCGTGTGTTATTTCACACAGTTGTCCCCTATAACGTGCATCCAGATTGTTTAGGTTAACTCCCACCCAGACAGGCTAACAATAGCTTAGCATGTCTGTCTGTTTTGGACAGTGACAGCTGTAGACTGCTGCCCCATGACATCCGTGGAGAGGCCTCCTGCAACGTGGATCTGCGTACTCCGTACAACTACTTCTCATTCGTTTTAGCTTCTATTAGACTTTTTGCACACGCCCACGGTTGCACTGATGTGAATTCTGCTTCTCAGCATCCCACATTGGGAAGTCATGGGCCAGAATAAAGTTGTTGGTTTGCCAAAGAAAGTGAAATTAGAACAGATGCACTGTGTTGAATCCTTGTGTTTTTCTTTTCGTCAACAGGACCTTTCAAAGCTCTGTCCTTCTGAAATGGCAAAACACCCTCCCAAGACTTTATAAGACAGGTAAGCATGAAGCTGAGTCTGTATTTTGCCGGGTTAGGTGAGGACCACATTCTTCACCTGGCTTCTGGGAACTGAGAATGTGCTAGGATTCTTGTAGGGGTTTTCCTTTGTGTCTCAGGGTGAACAAAGTGTGGGTGTAAGGAGGTGTGTGTGTGTCTGTGCACATGAGTGCCTGCACACCAGTGTAATTGACATACATGTCTAAAAGGCTAGTGTGGGCATGTAGAGAGGAATGCTGGAGCATTCAGTTTTGTTTTCTTCAGTGAGTTGCACCAGACTAATACTGACTGCATGTTTGAACAGCAGTTCTCTATTGGGAAAGTAAGGCTGAAGCAATTGTTGCAGTGAGCATCTCTGAAAAATCATCTTTAGGAAACGGCCAGGCCAGTTCACTGTGCAGCACCAAATATTGAGATCACAGCAGAGATATAAAGCCACTTGTAACTTTGGACATCTTGCTTACGGGAGATATGCATCTTAAAAGTGATGTGTTGTGATCGAATGTTGTCTTGAACCATTGTCTCACTGTCAAATCACAGTAATTTGCATAGTTATTAAGTATACACTTTGATCCAGACACTGGTAATACATTGTCCACTATTGATTAGGTAAAATAAATGTTTGCTATCTGATCCTCAGTGTTGCATTTTAGCATGTCGTAATTTGGCCTGGTTTGTTTGTTGGTTTTTGAATTTGCTTTTGTTTTTTGTTTGAAGGGAGGTGCGTGTGACACCTTTTGTTAGACTTGTTTTGGCTGTTAGCACCTGTTCTCGGTCATGTGATCAAGTCAAAGTGAACATGCAACACAAACCTCCGTGTGTTTTTGCTGCCGGGTCTCGACAGCCGATGAGTTAAATTAGTGGATGTTCCAGAGAATATGCTCATGATGCTGTTATGTGCAATGGCAATTCTTCCCAAGCTGCCTGATTTCTCGACTGAAAGATATCAGGCAGCTTGATATGTAAAGTGTATGGTGAAAGGCTGCTTAAACCTAAATGCACCATCAAAACCTGTATAATTTGTTTTCCTTCATTCTATGTTCAAACACAACATTTCTGTCATTTATTTCAGAAGAAGTACAGAGCTAAGCTATTCATCCCCTTACTTTGATATGGAGGAAAAGAAGTAAAACAAAAATACATTTTTTAATACCATAATACTTAATGCAAATTCAGCTAGCATAAATGTTCTATTATTATTAGAAGTAACAAAAAGTGTCAAAAAGGTTAGAAAAAAATGAAAATTATATTATTGCAAAGGTTTGTATCCTCCTTTTATAAAAACGTTCTCTAATACTGTCTTGCCTTAGCCTCCTCCAATCCTTGGTACTGACTTTTATTTTTTATATATGTGTGTGTGTTTTTCTATCAAAAATCTAATTAAATTACAAAGGTTTATAAAATAAAAATAAGCAACTAAGTCTATTTTCTAGTCTTATTCTGCCCTGCATTTTGTTGAGTCTAATATTTCATTTAATTGTCTTTAACTTTTGTGTTGTGCTTCAAATAGAAAAATTTTAATTTGATTTGACAATAAATCTTGCTGACATCAAGTGAACGTTTTGTCAGACATGTGGTTAGTGTGCTGCTATTCAGAGATGTGTGGGCCAGCGTTTGATTGTGAAAGAGAGGAGTGACATCTCAGACAAGACTGCCTCATTGTTCTCATGCCCGCTGTGCAGTAATGACAGTATCCCCATCAGAACCCCACGGCATGAAAACACATATTTGGACAGTGTGAGGGAGATCAACACACAGCACAGCAGTAGATCCTGCCTTTGTAAACAACCGTTGGTGATTGGCTGCCCAAGTTACTGGGCCTGCTCAGTCCAGGGGAGTGTTTCATAAAGGAAGATAAATTATACAAGGCTTACTCCAGTAAATCAGGAATATCAGGAAAAAAAGTTCCACAAAGCAGGTTTAAATGAATAGTTACCTCCGCATTAGTCTAATCCTAGCAGGTTTGGAGTAACCGGTTTGGTTATTATTGCTGTTGTACTGTGAACATATATCAAACTGCAACACATGTCATATTTTTGACTGTCTGTGTTAGTGTCAAGTAGAATTAACAATTTAAGTCATTATTAAACTGTGTTAAGTCTTTTAACAATTTATTTAACCATTTTATTTTACAATTTATTTAGGAAGTAATTTTTCAGTAAGATAAGCAGAATAATAACTTTAATGATGGCTGAATTCCGCGTATTTGATCACTTTCTGGGTCCTGTTGTCGTGCGTGCTGACTCAGTACTCACTCTGTTGTGGGGCAGCCATTGTAACATTATTAGTAACACCTGTTGTTTTTTTTAGCTATGACAAGAACAAATGCCTGCTGCGAAAAAGAAAAGAAAAATGGTAATGAGAAATGGATGTCGGCCATTAAATTCATTTGACAAAGAGTTTTGTTCTTGTGTAAAGCATAATAGTGGAAGACAGAGTTTCTTGCTTTCCATATTATGATGTATTACATAATCTAAGATATTGGAAAGTGCAATTACTTTGCTTAAAATTTATTTTAACCCTCTGTCAAAGTCAAAATGTTAATATTAGTATTCACGACACTGTTCACTCTGATTTGGCTTGGGGACGGCTGTAGCTCAGTTAGTAAAGGCAGTCATCCACGGACCACAGGGTCAGTGGTTCAATCCCCAGCCTTGGTTATATGTCAAAGTGTTTTTGGGCACCCTAACAGCCCGTTCCCCTCCCCAGCTGTGCAGTGTCGGTCCAAGCCCGGTAGAAATTGGAGAGGGTTGTGTCATGAAGGGCTTCCGGTTTAAAAACTGTGCCAATTTAACATGCGGACAATGATCTGCTGTGGCGACCATGAACTCACGGAGTTGAGCCGGAAGGACAAAAAAAATAATAACACTTTATCTGGTGGGCCTCGCTTAAGTCATAATTTATAAAACTTCCTCTAGAATAGACCTCAGCTCTAAGAAAAAGTTGTTAACTGGATTAATTGTATGGAAATCAGTTTTTTTTTTCTTAGAAGTGAGGGGAAAAAACAAAATAAACAGTTGAACCTTTCTAAAGCAGATGCCACAGCTCAAATATGCAAAGTCTTCCCTGGTGGCTGATTGTAATCACTAGCCTACAGCCCTGCATTCTTCTTCTTTTCACAGGTGTGTGTGTGTTTGTGTGTGTTTGTGTGTGTTTGTGTGTGTTTGTGTGTGTTTGTGTGTGTTTGTGTGTGTATGTGTGAGTACAACAGAGAGTAACAGACAGAGAAAGAGAGGTACTCAGTTCTTAACACTACCTTTTTGACTAGTTGTAGCCTGTTGAAGTGCCTTGGGTACCATTTATTTTTATTACACATGCTTATTATTTGCTGCCTTTGTTGGATACTCAACTGTGATTGGGCAATTAATTTAGTACAGCATGTACCTCCAAAAAAAATAAAAACTGACTCGTGTGCTGATCTTAGCTGTGGCTTGTTTTCCTGTTAGCATCTTTGAATTGCATTCCTATGAACTAACATGTGGCTTGAAAGATGCTACACTGTGCCAGGAACATAGGATGTTGGTTTGCTGGGATTCGAGATAAGATGAACTTTAGCCTAAATGCTAATGTGCTCAAAAGCTGAATCATAATGTTGCTTACATGTCAAATACTACAATCCGAACTCTGCATCTGTGTTTTTTCTAAAGTCTAGACTAAAGTCTTTGCACCGATTTAACTCTACACTGATCATCTAAAATTAATAGTGAGATAAAAAAAAACTTTTAATTTTTAACGATTTAATTTGGATAGAGAACCTGTAAAACATCACAGAATGCACCGTTATTACATTAAGACTGTGCATCTAGTTGTGGCAATTGTTGCCCTCATATCATATGCTGCTTTTGATGGGTCTATTGATTTTCTATTTTTGCTCCAGGTCTCTCTGTCACACTTGCAATGCTACAGCCACAGACAACAGAGGAGCCAAGTCCCGGCAGTATGGAAGTCACTGGGACCCCAGTTTCAGCCTCGAGTCCTCAGAGCGAGGCAGTGACCAATGAGCTTCAAGAGTTGTCCCTCCAGCCTGCACCCAACCTTCTCCCTCTACAGGAGCGCAAGAATGGTGAGACAAAGATGCATTCATATGTTTTTTTTTTATTTATTGGCATGAATTGTGATGTCTAATCAAAGCATGTCAGCACATGTAAGTATGAAGTCTGAATGCTGTTACCTCACAAGTAATTATTAATAACTTGGCAACTTACATAGTAGTTTGGCTTCCAAAATAAGGTCTTTGCAGGTTTATAATGAGGGGGGCGCCTGATAGTCGAGCGGTTTGAGACACGTAACCTATAATTGCAACCTTGTTGCATGTTATTTCCATATCTTTGACAAGATTTCATGTCTCGCTGCACTGTCCACTATCCAATAAAGGCACAAAATAACCTGGAAAAAAAAAAAACATTTCAAAAAGTTTAAATAAATGCTGTTTATCTGCCAAAGGCAGATACATATTATAGCAGTATTTAAATATCTAAGCTACATGTCTACAGGACTGTGTTAAAGTAGTTTTTAAAGGCTTCACTTTCATTCTTTTTTTGGTAGTCAAACAAGATTTTACATTTACGCCAAAAGTATCAATACATATCAATTCTTCACTGTGCTTAACACACAATAGCTTACTATTAACTGCACTTATATTTTTAAACTATTTAATTAGAAAACTGTTATATCATATTTCAAAAAGGCCTCATGACAGAGAAGAGCAGGAGAATTAGGCTGGAATTAGGGCGTTTACAAGTAACCATGCTACAGTCAGTTTCCTCGGGAAAGCTGATTTCTTAACTATCATGTAATCTGGAAAGCTGGTTTCTGAAAATGAGGTAGGGTTTTAGGGAAACTTGTTTCCCCCCGGTACATTTTCTGGTGGAGAACGCTTATCTCTTTGCCATGTATATGCATAACCAATGGGCTTTTTTCAAGTGCACATATGTGAAACAAAAGGTCGCAGACAGGAACACGGAGCTGATTGAAGGGCTGAATGTCGTTAATGGGGCCACGTGACTTCCTTTTTAAAACAAAGTCTGCCTAAAGTCAGATGTAAAATTTTACTCGAGTACTTTTTACAAGGGTACTTTTTCTCAAGTACCCTCATTACTTATGCGCATGTAAATGCATTTAATGACAACCACACACTCACAGTCTTCCTTACCAGCTGTATTTTAGCAGCAAACATAATGATGTAAACTATCATAAAGTAAAGAAAAAGGCTGTAGGAGAGTACATAAGTAAGAATCAGGTCCCTGTGTAGTCTAGCTGCGTGTGACATTAAAAATGGTAATGGTATTTTATTATTTGTAAGGTATTGTTTCTAATTTGGAAATTCAAGTAGTTCAATATGCATATTTAAAGTACAACCATCTCTTCACAGACCGCTGTGGTTTTCATCTGTGTATGTTCTCTTTTTTTAAAAGCTTTGCAATGTGCCTCACATGTCTACAATCCAGTAGATCATATGTGGTGCATGCTGCCCTAGTGCCTGACTCTTAGCTCCTGACAAGATTTTATAACGCGGGCTTTCCAGCACGTTCTAATTACATTTATACTCTACTGTCCACTGGCAGCTTTATACTAGCAGACACAGATTCATCCCTTGTCCGCTATCTTTTTTGCTTGATTACATCTCACAGACAAATAATTTACATCATAGAGAATCTTATAGAGATTTTTAATGTGGTAATACTTTTTGTTTTCTGCAGAGACAGTTTTATTGCTGTGTAAACAGACAGAAAACACCGGTAAATAACTTTACATACAGTGATGTGATTTACACACCAATGCTCTAGCTGCCAGCTGAAGTGTATTTTCTGCCTTAGAATTACTCATCTTTCACAGAGGTGGCCTATTTCCAACATACATTTATTCAAACTAAAAAAAGTGTGCATCGAGAACCTGTTACATAAGTTGTGGCTAAGTAGAAATTGGGAAAAACACTTGTGTAAGAGGCAGAAGTCAGAAGGGGTCAGATGTGTATGGAAATGTTGTTATTTTTTCATGTGAGCACTTACCTCAACACAGAGGAGTGTTTAAAGGCAATAGAGACATTTCGGCTTAAGAGCTCAGGTGAAACTATGTGTGATTGTGTGAGAAATAAAGTCTCAAGAAGGAATACAGTGAAGATGCTGCTTTATCTAATTGGCTTGATCCTTTGGGCTGACCTCCTGTTACAGCATGTTTGCTGTGTGGACTTAAGACTCAGTAGGCCTGTTTTTTGTCAGAAGTAAGCACAGAGCTTATAGTAGTAGTTGTTGGTGCAAAGGGTTGTGCATCAGCTTCTCCTGGTGTGAGTCAAAGTGAGGGACTTTGCTGGCTGGTCAGCAGATTAATCTATTAGTTGACCAACAGCTAATAGATTAACAGACCAACAGTCATCAAAATGACAACTATTTTGATATTTAACACTAAACACGTTTAAGACTAAAGTCATTTTTTCGGCATGAATATAAAATATTTTAAAGGTGTGGTATGAATGAACCTGCCATTTAAAGAGTTTTAACAGTGCCAGGATCAAATATTTTAACAGTTAAAAAAATCTGTACACCCAAATACAGAGATATATATTTACATGCGCAGAAGAATAGGTGAAACTTAACACAACAAACAAACAACTAACATTGCAAAGCCTTAGGTTGTTTCTTAAAAGCATTAGATTAGCAATGATACCGGTGCCTTTTACTGTCCTGGAGTAGTGTATTGCCCATTTTTCCCAGCTAGGTGTTGGCCGCCAAGTTGTGGCGACACAGTTGGTTGGCTTGTTCTGTATTTGTCAGACAATGACTGTTAAGCATTGTTGGACCAGTAAATGATTTACTCCGTTTGAGATGGGAGAAAATAATGCAGAAACTGTTGGCAAAAAAAAATCTATAGCAAGATATTAGCATAGTACAACTAGACTTAGCAAAAACTGCACTGGACGTGTTAAAAAAAACGTTAGACTTTGCTTATGTTACATGAACAATATTTCTGGTGTTGTTTACGTCATTTAGGAAATGTTTAAGAGCACGTCACAAAAACACACAGTCATACACTTTCTCACAAGGCCTCAGGCAACCACTCCCAAATTTAAACAACCCCTGCTGTTGTTAGCCTATTTCTTTCACACTTCATTCTGCTAACCAGAAGCAGACATGTTGCTGCAGGCACTCTTGCACCTAATTTAGCATGAAGATGCTTTCAGAGAATTGGAGATATGCATGTCATGCGATTGTATGCAGGTTTCTTTATGTATGCTTTTGTAGCAGTATGCATTGGCCTGCCCGCATTGTAGAGCTTATCAGAGCTTTATCTCTGACGCCCTATTATGCAATCTGTTTATTGCACAAATGTTCCTTCCTTAGTAATGCCCAAGTGCAGGGAGATTTACTATCAAACACACATTTGTTATTATATCGAGAAGGACACGACATGTTTTTCAGGACCAGATGTTTAGGTCCAGATGCACTTCTGTGCATGTTTGTGAGAGAGAGGAAGAGAGAATGTGCTTTGGTTTAAACCATAGGGGCTGACACAACAGAAAATGGCCTAAAAAGCAATTAACATTTCTGGTCTTCCCCGTCACAAGCTTGCCTGTAAGTTGTTCCACAGCAAAAAATAAATAAAAAATTGATAATGTGATCAAAATCATTCAAAACTTTGAGCTGGAGAAGCTTCTTAGAGTGTGGGTGTGTGCAGCAGCAGAGAAGATGAGGTGGGAGGTCATATCTGAAATGGCAAGATTGCATAACTTCTTAGAGAGGTAACAGAAGGAAAGCGAGGGAAAATGGAAAAGCAAGTAAGGAGGTGGTGTTTTACTTGTGGTTGAGGAGTCTTGGAATTAGCTTGGATTTGTTCTTTTTAAATGTTTTCTTCTAAATTGGCCGATTGAGTTACAGAGGAGTGACCAAAAGTTTTTTTACATTTTTATTCTATTTTAGTTTCTTTGTTTTCTGAGATCTTAAAATGATTACAAGTGCATAAAGGCAAAAAACTTTAGCATAAAGGCATAAAAAAGAGAGACCAGAACCCATGGGTGGACCTTGTTGCTATCCAAGGAGTAATAAGGGACAGACACACAGATTTACACACGCCCTCTTAGTCAGGACGTGCACTCACTTGTAGACTGAAAATCACAGAGTGAGGGAATGTGAGGTGCACTACTACCTGTGGAGTACCAGCTGCTCGTGAGAGGGAAGTGTGTTGAATGTTTATCTTCCGTTGCTGGAGCTCTATTTGGCTTTTTTCCGCTATTGTGTTCTTCTCACATTTAACCCGCTCATGTGGAGAGTATGAATTGCTAAAGTTGCCGGGAGGGTGAAGCGTCCCTTCAGCATGGTGCAGAGGGATATGACTATCCAGTCAGGTAAAGTCAAATTGACTAAGCAGTCTTGTGCTTTGTTGTCTTTAAAAAGTGACATTACCTGTAACGTCTATCTTCAGCTAAACTTAACTATCTACAGGTGAGGTGTAAGAGTTTGTTGTTGTTGTTGTTTGTAAGAGTTTGTTTACTTGTTTATACGAGATTGGCTGCTGTGCATTAGCTGCAAAACTTTGCTCCCTAACGTTAAAGTTTCCTTCATGAAGATGTATGCCCTTACTATCAAACAAACCGGTTGGCATTTAGTGTGCCAAGCAGTGATAAGGTTTTTCGCTGTTGTTAGAAGCTCTCATAACGAGACGGGAGGATACCGTAAATATAAACTGCAGCTGCAAAATGAATGCTTTAAAAGAAACCAAGTTCCAAGTGTTATCAGTTACATATTGAGTTTTGACACTTTTGAAGTTGAGAAGCAGTTCTGTTATAAGTCTGAAGTAGTGGCAGATCAGACCATAGTGTATGTAGTATGTAAATGTAGTTTTTAAGGTTTTACCTCAAGGGGATCTCCAGGTCAAAGGGGGTAGACACATGTATGATGCCAAGGTTGCAGAGTCTCTCCTAAGCCAAACTAGACAATTGAGTGGGTTCAGGAGGTTTAAGGTTTAAGTTAAATTTGGCTTTTCCCAGAAACTGACAGCTCTCAACTTTACTCAAACCATTTGTCATATGTCCAGCCAAGCTACCACTGCTCACTGAGAACTGACCACTGGCCTGGATCCAGGTAGGGCTGGACAGTTATTGGTTAGCTGAGGAAAGAAGAATAGAGGACTCAGCACGGGCTTGCTAAGGGAGACAAGAGCCAAAGGGGGAAAAGTAGGTTAGAGGTATCACAGACTCTCCAGATTTAACTTGAAATGACCTACTCATTTCAGTCAGAACATATTGTTCCACATCAGGAAACAGACTACATCTACTTCTACTGAGAGTCTAAGGTGGATTATCAGTGAGAAGTGTGGTCAGCAGTAGGCTGCAGTGATTTTCTTTTTTTTTTTTTGGACGTCCGCATGTTTAGGTTTTAGTCACATACTATCAATTAGTACACCTAAAACTACTAATCATACAACTTGGTTGCTGTAGAAGTTAGTTTATTTTGAAAGCCCACTCACTGTTGTGTTGTAGGCACACAATTAAGATAATCCACAAACTAACCAAAGCCAGGTTAGAGGTTGATTAAAAGGAATGGCAGTAGGATTTTTAATCAAGAAAAGGCTAACAATTGAACACAAGTGCTGGGCTTGTGTAGTCAAGCGGAAATTCCACCAGTGAGGTATTTGATTGAGCTAAGTACAAATGTCTGGATAACTGTATCATTCAGACATTGTAAATAGAAACATATTAACATCATGTCCCACTTTGGCTCCACTCATACTAATGACAGGGCATTGGCTGTAGGTGGCTCTGTGATGTTTTTTTGATGATGTCATCAGTGTTTTGCCCTGGTCAACAGCCAGCAATGATTGGTCTGTCTTCAAACAAACAGAAATGCCAAAGTAATCTTAACTAACACCTAGAATCCTATGCTGTTGGGCACTATTTAAAGATTCATTAGCTAAATATGTAGCCTGTCCGAGGCTAGCCTAGCCCAGCAGTGATTCAAGGAGGTTTATGGTACTGTTATGTAACAGACTGGTAGGCTGCCAAGAGCAGAGGCCCCACAGCACTCTGTCAGGCTGAGAGTAGGAGGGGCGAGGGAAGAATGAGATGGAGAGACTGATAGATGGCACGAAAGTGAGAGAATAACCATGAATTTAAAGGAAGAGGATGAATATATGTAAAATAAGTGAAGAGAGAACTCATATTTTAAAAATAAATAAGCACCGGCCTACTTCGGCACGGAGAAAGAACAGAGGAAGGAAAAGGAGCATGTTGGAATCTAATCCAAACATACAGCTGCAGTAAACATAGTCCAGCTGCATGTCTCCTTCGCTCCGTCATGGCATTGTGTAACCATTATGACCATGAAATATCGAAATAACTTGATTGAAACACTCACTGAAAAGACACCAAAGTTAACATATACCAAGGATTTAATGATGGCAGCATGTTGTTCCATGGTAATACTTCTTTTAGTATATGTATTTTCTTAAAAGAATCTGGGCATGTATTTGATTATGAATGGTGGTCTGTGGGTTGTTATATTAAGTCATATTTCCAGTGATATTATATAACGGATAGAATCTAAACAACAGGTGACCAAATGCTGTAGTGTTTTGGTAAATGTCATCAGCTCCCAGTCTAATAAATACACAGGCAGAAATGTGTTTATGCAACTGAGACAAGTGGTGTGAGAGGCTTAAATTTTAAATGTGTCCAGAACACCACACCATACACACACTCACCCCCAGACGGCACATGACTCACTGGGACACAAACACACTTCACAACTCGTGTCACTGTCGGGACCTGGACGTGCATTCACAGGCTTTGGTAGCCTTCTGTTTTAACAGCAGTGTGTCCTGACAGCACGCTGTCTCTCAACATGCACTAACATACTCACATCTTTGATTTGTCATCTAGTAAATTCCTTTTAGGTAATGAAAAGTGCAAGGACTCAGATTTGTAGCCTGAAGCTAAAGAAAAGAGCTTCATCAGCTTCGTAGAGCTGCTCGTACCAACAGGAACACGATGCCTGCACACCCACAGATACAAGCCCACTCATGTAGCTCAGTGATCTTTAAAGACATACACACATACTGGATCTCACTTCAGGGCATGCAGGCTCACAGCAGGCTTAAAGCAGGGAGCAGATAGGTGTACGCACATCTGCACATACGCACCACTTCCACACACACTAATTGAGCTTCTAAGTGTGCAAGTACTCTATATTTATTTGTATACAAATACATACATACTATGTTGAACTGCATGATTTGCACAGCCACAGTACACATGCACATATGCACATAGAAAATCAGTGTTACAAATATGAATGAGGGTTTCTGTGGTGTACTCATGACAGTTGAAAGCTGCTGCCGTCTCAGGTACAAACCTGTGGTTGCTCCAGCTCACAACGACACAGACAGAAGCTGGTGTAGTTTGACTCATCTCCAACTCAGCTCAATCTGGTGTTTCTGAATAATGGAACAACCATTAGCCTGTGACTCACCTGCTAACAGCAAGTATGGTGCACTCAATGTTTGCTAATGAAAGTAGCAGGGTTCACTGTGAGCTGACAGGATGCTTGTTGTTTAATCAGAATGACTCAAAAACTGAGCCATGTGCAGGGAAATTTGCTATTGACAGCATGAGATGGAGGCGGTGAGGGCTACACTTTTTCATGGCAGACATTGTTTCGCCTGCATGTAAAACACACATACATAGATTTTGTGAAATGCTGGGTCTTATTCTTTTAATATACCAACTCTAAGACGCTGAGTTCTACCCATCTAAGAAGAAAATTGCTTAGTCTGATATGAAGTCTGATATCAAAATGTCAGAATGAAGCTTTGGTTCTCGTACATAGAAAGAAAATATTGTTGATAACAGCAGAAACCATAACCAGTGTCACCAGACTCCAGGCTACAGGGAAAACTCAGAGGGCTCCTGTCTCTTCTGTTTGTCACTGTCTACTTTTAGCACATGGCTACCAGTGTATTCACTGTCAGACCAGACTGAAGAACACAGCTGTTTGTGCTTGAATTGAAATACTTATGGCCATTAGAGATTCATCATGATTATTCCATACCTTTGCATTCTTCACACACTCTTTCTAAAAGGACATTGAGTGGGTCCAAGTTATGTCTTTGTCAGTAGCTTTAGTTTTTGGTAGCTTGATGAAAACAACCCATCTTTCAATTTTTGTATCTTAACTATGAGGGAGGTTTCTCATAAACATGTGCTAGGTCATTAGTCATAGGTATCAAAAAAAGAGGCTTTTCAGTTGATTTTTTTTTTCTGTAGTTTTATCCAAGGTACACATCATTCAGCATCAGCATAATACCATTTCAAACTCTCACTCAAAATAGAAACCGGTGTCCTCGTTAAAGGTTGGAGCTAATAAAAACCCTGTCATTTTGATTGCTGTAGCAAATTAACAGGCTGGCTTTTATTAGAAGTTAAATACATTAACAGAAAGAGGAGAGATGGGGAAGGCAGGAAAAAGAAGGCATGTAAAATCCCAAAGCTCAGCCTAAAGATGAACACTTGCAAGAACATATACAATAGCAGAGACACTGTCCCTATCAAGGCCTGCAAACCCTCTGTGTCCGACACTCACTCTGTAGTTGCTTGCCTTTGCTGCCCGTCTGCCCAGAGGTCTCCTCCTGTCTGACTGAAATTGAAACCAGTTATACAGAAGAAAAGAAAGGAGTGTTTCTCAGTAATTAGGGCAGGAGGTTAGGGGGTGCATTACAATAAAATTATTTTCAGATGTTTAAGTTATGTAAGAGTTTATTACAAAGTCATGAGTGCACAGGGGGGGGGGACACCCCTCTCCAGTTCTGGTACTATGGTTTTCCCTCTCTCTCAGCCTTGCTGAAAATCCCATTAGCTAAGCAAAACCTCACCTCCTCTTTTCCCTGGGTCTTTTTGGTTTTACAGTAAAGGTTTTTGTTACCAGATGCCAACAGCTGCCAGCTGGCCTATAGCTCTGTTTTCATTCAACACTTGTGCTCATATATGAGTCTCTCCCCTTCACCAGTGAACAATTGAACCTCAGTTTGAGTAGAAGTTATTGACATAGTGAGGGTTTCTAATACAGACTGGTCAACAAAGAATATTTAATTATGTATTAGGACAGTAAATTATTTAGCTCACCATCTTTTCATTTACTTAGAAAACGAAGTGGTTTACCCAATCAAGTAATTGGTAGTACCACAGAACACCGCTCAATACAAGGGACTAAATAGGCAGCAAAAACAAGCGACGATCTTTTGTGGTTAAAACAAATGTCCAAGCTAGTAAAACTTATTTGGAAGGAAAGATACTGCTGACTGTTCCTGTTTTCTCATAATTTTAGCTTACCCTAGTTTTGTGAATATGTTTTTAAAACTACAGAAGCTCAAGCTATGACCAAAGTTAGTATTATAGTGTAGTTTCCCTTTACTGACAACCTAAATTCCCAGTCTGCTTTCCTTTTGTTTTTTCATTCTGTAGCTGCATAATCTGACAAATAATTTTGATACAATTGTGAGTGATACTGAGTTTGTGCACTACAATTCAAAAATAGTCTATTAGCAAATGGCAATGTACTTAACATTCAGCTAGAAGATGCTCCACTGTGTATCTCCATTGTAAAACTGCAGTAGGACTGAGGATCAATAATGTAGCTCCAGAAAAATCCAGCATGATCCAGAGTGATACTGTATATCTTTAGTCTAGAGGATTATGCCAATTTTAGAAGTCACATTCTCCCAGTTACTGATTTCATTCAAATAAACAAGTATTGGTTGAAATCTAAAATTATTTAGGAAGTGATTAAAAGCAGGTTTGCTATATCACACACATACCCTCAGAGCTGTCAGGCAGCTTCCAGTGTTTTCAGTATGAGAGCATTAGTTAAGATATCATTAACTAGAATTCTTAGGCCATGTCTCTTTACAGTTCAAAATTGTCAGTGGATCAGCGTTATGAAATCTTAGGTCTGATGTCAGTGTTTGGTCGGAGAGTGGTGCTGGTACATTCCACACTGGAGCGAGTTGGGGAAACCAGGACGTAAAGGAAAAAAAACACCTTCTGTTTTTCCTTCTGGAATGTTAATGGCTGGTTTGACCTGTAGTAGACTGACAATCAGCTTGCTTGGTCTCCTGTCTGGTCTGGTTTTGTTTATATCATCTGTGTGGTGCATTCCTTATCCATCTGTCTTCTTGTCAACTCACTTTTGACTTAAAATGAACTGTTCAAATCCCACGACAGCCTCTGAAAATACGATACTATCATTAGATTTAGTGACAATATATTACTTGAGTTTCTGTAAAGAGTTCAAAACAATAAATTCTCCCTAGTTTTGGGAATTAAAATATTTTTCCTGATTACAATATCCTAAACCTCTTGGTGCATCCATGTTAAAAGCAGAACATTTCCTAAATAATATATGGTAAAAAGCTAAGTTTACCATTATCTAAATTAAGGAGGAGAACATTGCAAGTATTGTAAAAGTAGAGAGTGGTAATCACAAGCACTCAAAAAAATCAGGCCAGAGTAATGACAGGAGTCTCAAGTTACAACTCAATCATGTTCTTAGCAAATATGGTAGAGTTCCAGTGCCAGTTATGGATGAAATGTCTAGGTCAAACTGTTTCATTTCTAAGAATTTTCCTCACCTTTGGTTCACCTTTAGCTTTCTTGCCCGGTGGTGTTTGTGATGCTAGGGAGATGCTTGTGGAAACTACTAATTGCTTTGGGGAGTTTATTAGAATGTGGTGTGGGTCATTGTTTCGGGCAGGATGTATCTGAAGGATGCACAATCTGTGGCACTAGGTTAATGACCTTCTACAACCAAGGTAGAAACTAAGACACAGTCGGGCTGTAGTCAGTCCGACTTCAAGATAAAGGAGCATAATTTATCTTTTTACAGCTTCTTGACTATTTCAACGTGGAGCTAATGTTAGGGATCCTACAGCAAGTGGTCTAACAGAATATTTCTACTGCATAATTAAACCTGGATCTGTTTCTGACACACCTGGTCAACAAGTCATTCTTTTAACTCTTACATTATATTAGATTTAATGTTTTCAGACTCAAGAAATTACAAGGAATAAAAGACCAAGACAAATATATTTTGGCCCTACATTTAATTGCTTTCATGTTTCTACACTATATTTTTTTCTGCTTTTCAGAAGTTAAAAAAGTGTAAGTTTATTTATTTAAAGCACATTTAATGCCAATTTTTTTTTTTTTTGTCTTTCACATGATATGCCATTTGCCTTTTAAAACAGTTTAGGACCTAAATAGAAGTCTTCCAAAGTAGAAAAGTGAATCTTATAAAAAACAAATAAAGACATAAAATGAAACAGCCATTTTAAGAATTTTTTTTTTTCTTTAGCATTTATGACCTCTGTTGTCCAGGTTACATTGACCGACTGGAAGTTGTGGGGGACTTTTCTTTCTTTACACGTCTACAGGAAGCCTATTTCAGCTCGACTTTTATACAGTAATTATATCCTGTCCTGTTTTTAATTCCTACAAATGTTACCATGATAAGGTTGTTCAATGCCAAATAGCTTTAGTGGAATGTTCCTGATTCCAGAAGTATGAAGGCTAATTAGAATTGCTAAAGGTCAAGATCAGCTCTCAATCAAATGGGTGTGAATTAAATCCTGTACTCAAACAGTACGCACAGGCCTTAGTATACATTTTGGCGAACACTGGCAAACCTCAAGACCTGACGCAGCTAATACTTTATTTTTTTACACCGTTTTAGTCATGCCGATGACATGGAGCTGGAGATAGCATTGTTGTTCTACCACTTTAGCCCATTTTTTGTTTTGCCATGATATATCTTTGAGGCCTTCATGTTCCCCTCTGGGTAAATTGTAATCACCATGGCAATGCCTTAGTTTTTCTAGTGCCACAGCATCACTATTGTGCTTCCAAAAGTTATGAGTAACAAGCCCTAAAACCACAAACACGCCCCCGCAGTCTGCTCCTTTATCTCTAGGTCAAGATAGCAATGACAATCCTTTAACAACACTGGAATTATGCTTCCTACTAAGCAGTAAATTGCTACCATTATATAGGGTTATTTTAACTGTGGGTTGTGGTTTGTTTTTGTTTGTTTATTAGTTTTTTCTTTAGTTTTATGGTAGGGTTGGTTAAAACAAAGTTGTATTGTAAACACAAGCTTGCAGCTGCAAGAAATCTGTTGTAACAAAGGTAAATTAATTAGGTAAATAAGCCTAGATGTTTAGCATGTGTCATGTCAGTTTATAATATGTATTGCTGAGATTGGCTTAACCTGCACAGCGACATTGTAATCCCAGTGTGTGTTGTCATCTCTGTTTCCTGCCCAGACTGTGAATCATAACAGCAGGAGGACTTTAATCACACACTCATGATAAACAATTATTTAAGATACCAGCCACCGTTTGTTCAAGGTGTTTTCTCTAGTAGTCAGTATGACATCACAAACTGAGGTTTTGTGCTTGCTATGTATTAACCTCGGGTTGTTTTTTAATTAATGAACCTTTAGATTATGGTAAAATGAAAATTTCACCTTTTTCTCAGTGACAGTCTGGTTTCAAGTTTGCATTTGAGTTTGCACGCCACTATGTGGGTGCCTCAAAGTAATCTTACCCTCCAAGTGCACAGGTGATACTAAGCTGAATATAGCCCCCTTATGGCCAGCTGGTCCTGCTATTTAAAACAGTGGAAAGAGGGGGGATGGTGTTTACCATGGGAATTCTGCAGCAGCCAGAAACCCTTTGGTGGTGGTACTGGACTAAAAACCAACATAATTAGAATGGCTACTTTAATTTAAACATATTTTATTGAGCCCTCTCATTGAGTAAGTTGCCTTCTTCAAAGGTAGAATATTTTAACAACATTCTAGTATTGCAGTGGTGATTTAGGTATCGATCACTGAATAGTTGTGATTCATCCTATTATTAAATTAACCACTGCACCTTTTCCAAAGGGTGATGAGTGGTATGGTCATTATTGAAAATGGTTAGTAGTGTCTCCCCTTTAGCAGTAAAAATTGTTCCGATTCACCATTTTTGAGAGTAGACCTGTGTGTGCACAAGGGTTTAAGTAAAGATTCTGTCATCGATGGTTCTGTGATTTTGGTCTATAGTGAGGATGTTTGCATGTGGCAGCCCCCCCTCACCCTGGAACAGTGAACGAATGGCAACAGCTGAGCAGGAGAACTTTATCGGCATCACTCCCTGCTTGTGTGTGTATGTGTGTGAGAGTCAGGAAGAGCTGCAACCAGAGCAGTCTCTCTGCTGAGCTCACTGCTGTCCTCTCTTCCTCCGCTACTGGCCTCTTTTCAGTTTCCTCCCCTCAGCTCCCTTGTTCTTTTCATTTTCGACTTTCCCTGTGGATTTCTATCTCTCGTCTTTTGGGAAACCTTTGCAGAGCAGTGCTGTCGTGACTTGCTGGTTGCCACTGCAAGAGAAGGAGAGAGCAGGAGAAGGAACAGAACAGCAGAGAAGCTAAGACAGACCATTCAATTACTCCGGTGTAGGCGAGAGAGGAGAGGCACGAGTAGCGTCTTTTTTTTTCCAGACTTGTTTTGGTTTAAAAGGAGATTTTCTTTGACCTGTATGGAAGTCTTTTGAAGTATCTGATTCCTACCCTTACCTTGGAAAGAGAGGACAGCTGGTGCAGTTTTGACACATCGAGTGGACTCTTATTCCCTTCCCTCGTCGGCTGGAACTGCCCACATTTGGAACTTAAGAGCGACACTACTTTTGACCAAGAAGTTCAATGTTTATTAAATAATTCATTCCCATTCTGATCGATAATGCTGGACACCAACCATTGCCTGTCCTTTGCACCCTCCCACCTGGGTTCTCCTCCAATGGGAGATGACATGGAGAAGGCACAGCTGAAGATGGAACATGACAAACATGTCTATCACAGCTTGAAAGAAGGTGGGATCCGGAAATGTACATAGTCAGCACAGTCATAAGATATCTGATAAGATTTGCATTTACTGAATGTCCCTCAGGCTATAGGTTCATATCAGTACCTTACACTTCATACAAATGGTTAGTGAGGATGTGCTAAAAACAAAGGAATAGCTATCCTGGTCCCTGTAGGATGGATGGAAGTCAAAGTGGTTATACATTCTATCTGATAAATGTGAACTGTTTACATCTATATTAACTTGCTAACAATTGTAGTATATTTTCCACATTTGTTTATCAACTGATTATCTGTACGTCAGTGAAAACCATTGTCAGAATTAATATTACATTCCCTGCATGCTCGTGTGCATGCATAATGACAAAAAGCAACTGGCAAATAGTGCTACTGCTAGGTAGCTTGAATTAATATTCTAGCTAGGGGTACTACTGGATCTTTAGTCCGTGTTCTTAAGTTAACCTTCTTTAGTTTGTCCCTTTTGCCTCCCTGACATGAAAGGCATCAGCAAAGGGGAAAAAAACCTAGAAATGTGATGACTCTGTAAGGCTGTTGTAAACAAATATGGCAGATATTTGTGGCAGGGTGTTCCCAGTAAAGGGGCTAAAGGCATGCGTGTTGTACGGCGTATTCTTTGACCTGTAGTCATAGTAATGTTGTTATTTAGCTTATATGACTTGCGTAGCTGCAGCATAACCTTCTAGCGAAGACACAACATTCAATCCTGTTGCATCAGAAGGACAAATGATTCAGAACAGGGTTATTAAATGTCACAGAGCAGTGATTAAAATATGTGGTGAAAGCCCTCAGCATATTAGGATGTCCATAGTTTATGTTTAATAGTTTCTGTTGGTGTCAGTTTCATGCTTGTCTGGTTATTGGTCCCTAAATCACAATAAAAAGTAAAAATAAAATTATTATCCCCATCCAGTAAGAGACTGATAAGGAGTCGAAAAAGGAGGTTATATAAGAGGATTTATGTTGGAAAAATGTTCTAAGAGTCCACTTATAAATATGTGTAGCTTATTGCAGAGTATTGTAGGTTGTATCAAATATGATTTTAATGTTATTGAAAACCACATATGTTGCACAATCAAATTAAACGTAATGCCACTGCACATTTTGGGATTTAGAACCAACAGAGAAGGGTTACAAAAACATCTTGTCCCATAAAAATGGAAAAATCTAGACAGCCAACAGTGACATAGTATCAAAAAGTGGTGATCCAAATACAGCCTAATTTGGAATGATCCAGAGGCAGTGCAACAGAAAAATAAGCTTACATTTGTTTATAGCTAACATTACAACAGTCATAGATGACTGACTACAGAAGAAACAACACATTCCTTTGAGGTTGCAATGACAAAAGTAGTCTAGTTAAGAGCAAGGGCTAAGAAATAAAAACAGTAGAAGAAAGCTTTAGCCAACAACTAACCTCTAGTATATTTACCAAGGAAGACACACATCACGTCTTAAGAATGGACAAGATTTGCATAAAGTATAAAGGGTTTGAGAATTTTTGTTCCCTGAAATTTTAAATAATTTTTGTTCACAACAACCATTCTTGATTCTGGTTTCCCTGTAGTGCAGCACAGCAAAGGTGTTGGGAGTAACCTGGAATTGTTCCTGCCCATCTAAGTTTCCATTCTCAAACAATGAACTCATGCCACACACTATTAGCACATGTTCCACATAGAGCATTTCCAGCACCAATACCAAGTGTAACATCCATTGAAAACATGTTTGTTCGACTTGTGTTACCAGGTTTGTTGCTGGCTGTGTGTCATTGTCTTCATGTATGTTTGTTTTCTCATGCGCCCACTTCCTCACCCAGTATAGAGTAGCATGTAGCAATCAGCGTCCGTGTGTGTGTTGCCATCGCGAGTGTGTGCAGGCTCAGCTGTGCCAAGCCCAGGGGTCTTTGGGGACACTGACAAACTCAGACATGTTTAATCAGATCAAATGACACACGATTACAGCAGGATTAGCCCAGTTGGCCACCTAAAACTTGGCTCTGCCTCAGTAACCTATTCTGTCTCCCTCTCTGGTACCTTTCTAACCCTAAACCTAACTAGCACAAACCAGGGAGCTGGCACTGAATGTCTCACTCAGGGACACACCTGGTGGGTAGGCTAGGATTTGAACTTCTGCATCCCATCCTGCTGTTATACCCATTGAACTACCAGGCCACCAGAACGCCTTCACTGATTTTGAAGTTCGGGTTTTTGTAGTACATTTTCATAAATGCCATTAAACTTCCAATTGACTTCCCTAAATCAAAATATTTCTCTACTCTCGACTACTAAAAAATGCCTCCAGATGACATCACAGTTCAGATTATGTTGTCTTGTTGCTCACACCATGGTGTTTGTAATCATGGTCAACCTGCTTTTCCAGAGCTCCGCAGATGACATCATCTGAACTCCTAATGATGCAAAACTCCTCCCGGTGATGTCATCTGCAGGTGTTTTCCCAGTAGAAGCAGAACAATATTTTAATATAGGGAAGTCAGAGGGAAGTTTAAAAGTATTGATGTAAATTTAAACCCTAAAATAGAGCCAAGTTCAAAATTGGTCAAAAGTCTTCCTTTGGTTATAGCTACAATTTGGCTCATTACTTATTTTAGATATACATCAGGTTAAATATTAGGTTTTTTATCATGTAACATTATAAATACTATGGGATGATTTGTTGTTTATTGTGGCATTTTATCAGTGAAAAGGTTACTAATAATGCAAAACATGTTTGAATTGACAGTTGCTGTACCCCCAATAAAGGATTTGAACACAAAACTAAGAAATTAATTCCAAAAAATAAAGCTGATCAGAACCTAATGTTTTGCTCTCATGCTTATGGCCTGTTTGTGATTTTTACTTGCCCCCCATGACAAATGGAGACATGCTTGTGATTATTTCACAGCCATGGGTATGCGTACACATACGAGACGAGGTGCCTCTTTGTTTCTGGAGTTTGGCTAAAAAAGTGTGTATGAATGATTACAAGGAACAGGACAAGGGATGGGAAGTAAACAGTACACAGAGACAGACAAACAGAGACATAGATATGTACTGAATCAGTCTCTACTTTATTGTCCATATGCAGCTGTGCTCGCAGTGTGGACTACCTACAGGGACTTCAACATTAGTGATTCGTGCAGACCCTTGCAAACTTGATGATTGCCAAATAAATGTAACACTGACCTTTGTGGCCACATAGATGTGTACATGAATTGGCTTTTACTTTATATTCTCTCTGTGCAGCAGTTTAGGTTAGACGTCTGGTTAGACATGCCCCGTTCTAGCCAAAAGATTACAGGCTTGAATAAGTTAGTAAAGTGACCTGTGTAGACTGGGATTCATTGCCGTTCCTTCTGCTTCATCTAAAAGCTCTAAATGCAGCAATCTCTGCTATCTTTCTCTCCCCCTCTGTTCTTTGTTTTAACTTTTTATGACTGCAGAGGCCAGTTTTGGCTGTGGCCTAGTATCCCACTAAAACTGTCTTTCCTTTTCATCCTTACCTTAAATTAACCATAATGGCCTTTAAACCTGATTTAAGATGCAGAGCATGTCCTGGTCTCCAAAAGACAGACTTTTTTTTTTTTTTTTTTATCCCAAATCTTCAAATATCAATTCGGCTCTACCTGACTACACACATTAGAATCAACGGTGGTCACGGTTTATAGATTTACATGCACAAGTGAAACCAAGTTACTGTGAGAACTCCTTTTAAAGGAAGGATCCTTTTAATACAATTAATCCCATGTTTTGTTAGCGTCAGTTCCATGTTTCTGTCAGTAGGCCCTTTTCTCTCCAACCATGTTTTTGAACAAAGACTATCAAAGTTTATCACTTGAAGGTGGACAGCTTTAAATTTAGTTTGTTATTCATTATAAATTTAGTTGCACTGTCATCTTTGGTTTCCCCACATTAGCCTACAGTTTCAACACCACTGCAGCTTTTCACACTTTGCAACAGTACTATTTTATCTAATGTGTCACTTCTGCAAATTTCTTTAGACCACTAAAAGAATTGGGTTTAATAATGATTGTGATGTTTTTATGTCTAAAGTTTGTGATATACCAAAGACGTTGGTCGATAAACTGTTCATTACCTCTATTACAAACCACTGTGGTCTGAACCCCCAGTGCTTGCACTTCAGTTACTGCCAGAGGTCAGTAAAAAAGAGAGGAATGAAGAGAGTGCAGGAGAGAATAAGTACAGTAGGTAAATTGAGAGTCTTTGGTTTCTGAATGGAGGGGGCACTGGGGTGTGAGGCTGGGATAAGGAGAAAGTGTAAGATTCTTTTTCCAAGAATAAACCCCTTGGAAGTGCCTAGTGTTGTGGCAGCTTATCCTGCACTTAGCCATGGCATGATCAGGCTCTATGTATTTTTATGTATTGTGTTCTAAGTGTTTGTCCATGAGTGAGAATTAATCTGTTAGCTGTTGAAGTCTGCAACATATACATGAATACTTGCCTGGCTGTTAATGTTGCTAAATGTGAAGTGACATCCTAATGCTTCCAGAGTAGAGTCTGTAGTATTAGTCTGATCCTTAAAATGATACAGAGCATACACCCTTGTAAATATAACGGAGGAGAGCTGGGATCGCAGCAAGGATTCAGAGCCAAAGAATGACATTTACTTGCACAATCTCTGAAGATAATTCATGGGACTTTCAGTGCTGCTGTCCAAGCCTGGATTGTTAGTCATAACAGAGGCCTTATCAAGCAGCAGCTACATAGGGTGGCTAACTTGTTTAGCTAGCCTGTGAGCACCAATGATGTCACTTTGTTGGTGGGAAGGAACAGGTGCTGCTTGCCTTCAAAGTAGCAGACACAGCCATGGCCAGAAATGCTCGGGAAGCCTCAGTGGGGTGTTCCACTTCACGCACATACACACTCACACACCCCTTCAGCAGGGGCAGCTGGTCATAATAAAACAAGTTTCAGCTGAGTAAATCGGCGCTAAATGTCTGTGTCAGTGAAAATAGCATTTGGCAACAACATACTTGTAATTTCCTTTTGATTTTTATCAACCATTCAAACCAAGATGAGCATGGTTTATGTCAGTTTTGCACATTTCTGTCATGAAAAGACATGGTTCTGTCGTTAGCTGGTTGGCAGTGTGAGACACTAATTTGGCCTACTCACTTCCCCAAATAGTTACTTTGCAGTGACACTGATAAGGGCAGCAGGTGAAGAAATTCAGTGGAATTACATGATGCTCCAACTGCCTGTATTTATTTATTTTTTAATTCTTTATTTTACCTCGGTCTAACAACGTTTTAGTCATTACTAATTGCTGGTTTAACATTCACGTATTGCTATGAGGCTACTTTGAAAGATACTGCTTTCAGGCTTAGGGGTTGTGTAATAAAGTTAATTTGACTTGAGGTGAAATGATAAGAACATGGGGGCATAAATGAAATGTTCCATGTGCAGATAGGTCAATCATAGTTAGACTGCTTTTGTCCACTAGTGAGTTTCTTAAAACTCTCTCTCACAGGCTTTGTGTTATGTAACAAGTGCTTCCTGTTTTGAAATGACGCCATATCACCCCATATGCACTATTTCTTCTCGTCTACTTCCAGGATGGTGTTGTTGCAGTCTCATTGTTCTTTTTGCTTCCTTTGCTGGTTTGTCTCATCTTCTTTGCTGTGCTTGCTTTATATCTCTCCCTGAGTCTTTGTTGAATGATTACTTTTTTGTTTTGTCACACACATGCGCACACAGAAGTAAAAATTAAAAAAAACTGCCAGAAACAGGAAACATGTAGTACTCTGCTCACACCCTCTTGTACCCGCCTTCTCTGTAACTTAGAAAGAAGAACGAAAGGACGGGGGAAATAGGAGATTAAGGTGCATGCCACTAAGTGCAGATCCTCTTCATATAATTCCAAATGAATCTGGATTCCCCTTGCATGGTTATATATCTAAACGTAGCTGCTGACCAGTGGACAATAAGAGAAGAAACAAATGCTTTAAGAGCAAAGGGCTACATTGCTGCAGTTTCTACAACCGGCCATCTCTAACACTATTCTCCTCGGTCTCTCCCCCTCACCTTCTCTGTCTCCATGCAGTCCTCCAGCTCAAACTTCAGCAAAGACGCACACGAGAGGAACTGGTCAGCCAAGGCATCATGCCACGTAAGTCTCTGCTTCATATCCAGTGATGCTGTGTCTCCTTTTTCTATACATTTCCATTAGAAGCAAGTTCTACCATGGATTTTTAGTGTATTTAGGCCCATTTTAATATGTTTGCATGGTATATTTTTATATGTGCAGCCAGTGTTGCACCCAGTATCCACTCTACAGAAAAAGCTCTAATGATATAGGTTTATTTATTGTGCGGAAGATCTTTTGACACTAAACAGACATGCAGACAGCAAAGGCACTTTGTCTGGGCTTTTTGAGCCAACGGAGTTTCTTGCTCCGTCAGATGGCTTGCAAACACAGTCATAAATAGGAATAAGTTATTTATAATAGCAGTGCTGAGGGGTTATATGTGTGTGGTTGATTGATTCACATGCTTAATGGGCTTAATGCAACAATATATGTAGTCATCCATATCTGCTCGACAGGATATGTTGGTAAATTGTATCTCTCTGTCTGTTAATTTATATGAAAATGTCTTCAGGGAATACAGAGTTTTCAAGGTTGACGCTGGTTTTGCATTTGTTTTTTATTTCATTTATTGTTATTTTTGTGCTGAAAATGTCAGGCATAATCTGCATGTGTTATCGGTATATGGGTGTTATGGATGTGTCATATTTCTTGGTGTCTTTGCACCACTTTGACTTATCAAATGGGGCAGCTTCCTCTTCTGTATCCACTTCCTGTTTCAGAGTTCCGCACATCACAAGAAACAGCAATGTAGTTTTTAAACTTTTCCTCAGTTTTAGAGCATAATGTAGCTACAGGCAAAAATAACAAAGGGTTTTTCTTTGTTAAAGAAAATTACCTCCCAATATTTAGCCTCTGATGTATATGGTCATTAATCCTCTATGACACGCACATTGAGGTAGATGATTTGCTTGGGCTGCTGTTATGTTCAGAGAAACTAAACATGAACAAGACAAATAGCAAGTAGCCACATTCCTTTTAGTAGCTACAAAATAATTCTTGTCCTTATAAATTCCGTGAAAAACTATTTTAAGCTCTTTTCACATCTCCTTTTGTTGTAGAAACCACTTCTTCTGTTTGCCAATGGCAGCATCTGACCCTGGGATGGCATATCACTTCACTAAAATGCACTTAGTAACTATCTTCTCTCAGTGTGCATAATAGTATGGGTAAGCCATGAGACTGCAGTGAAAAGGACACTCAGACCAAAGGCGTGTTTTAATGGGCAGCATGAAGTCTCACCATTGAACATTTTATCATTACAGTAAATCTGTCTTTGTCCTCCTCATGCAACAGGCAATATCAATTTATACTTGTAAAGTATGTCACTCTAAAGTGACTCTTTTGTAGAGACAGACCGTCAAAATGCATAAAGAGAGACTAACGAAAAGCGTGGTTTTACAAGAGGTTCGTAAAAAAACTATTTTTTGCTTACAAGGTGAGGTTTTACTCAAACACTGGAATTTAAAGAGTTAATTTCATCTGTTGCGTTGAGACACAGCAAGGTAGATCTAAAGCTGTTTCAAGGTCGAGGCCCCTGCTGCATTATAAGAGAGTACATATCATATGAAGTTCTAAAGAACAAAAAGACAAGGGTCCGTCACCTTGTATGGACAACAACTTTGTTATGGTGAAATTCACCCATTTTGTTTAGTTTTAAAAAATACAGTGATGTTTGTCATCATTGGTAAAATATGTTTATGACATTATAATCTTTTTACAACAGTGAAGAAAGGTCAGTTTATACTGTGGTCTTGAATTGTCACATTGGTTTTGCAGCTGTAGGTGGTGTGAATGACTAACTTTCCATCCTCCTCTTCTTAGTAAGCACCACCTAGATGTTCTTGAGCAAGGTGTTTGACCGCTTATCAACAGCTGTAGGACTGTCAATAACTAATTCGTTTATGTGAAGCAGGGCTCCTTTAGTCAAGACAAAACACAAGAAGGTTGATTTTACTGAGATCTGTCATTAAACAACTTATACTGTAGCTATGGCACTTTGTTTTACGTAATGGTCTTACAGTCACAGTTTAGTACGGGTGCAGAAATGGATTATTTTTCAGATTGGAGGGGGCAGCATTCACAATATCCGTGTTTTAAAGAATATTAAAATATAAATTTGAAGTATGAAATCTTTAGTTGCTACATTAAAATTGCAGTATGAGGCATGGCGGTAGTTTTTGTAAATTGTATATTCTTCCTTTTAACAAATAAATACAAACAACAACAACAAAAACATCTGATATTGTAACTTTAAATTATTTTTACAATACAGTGATGTCCACATGTCTGTCTGGGAAGAGGATAAATCCAAAGTGTCAGGCACAGAGGTGTAGCATCTTGCCGTCGTGGCAATGTGGGGGTAGTGATTTTTGTAGCATTCTTATTTATTTGAATTTAATAACAATAATACATACCTGAAGAGTGGGCATACAGGGAATGATTTAGATTCTTTTACTACAGCTAGCGTAAAGTTGCACATTATACACTAGCTTCTCCGTCCCTAGATTACATGCCTCCTGAACTGTGGGGGCTGATCCGTACAGATGCCAGCTCTACACGATGGCTTAGTAATTTAGGTATTAGCTTAGTTATTTTGGTCTGAGCTGGTATCACTAGTAGCTGTTAGTAGTAAGATTGCCTAACTAGTTGTCTCTTTTAGCTGACTGTAGCTACACATACAGTGCAGTAGATCCCCTGCTGTTGCCAGAATGTCCACATTCACACACCCTTGGCAGCCTTTGGGCAATCAGAGGATTGTTGTTATGTCACTGTAACTGCCACTTTCCTCCCAATATCCTTCCCCAAACAAAGAGAAGATCCTTGTTTGTGTCTGTGGAGCTTTTCTAAAACCTTAACATAAATGTTAAGGTGTTAAATAAAACTATAAATAAAATTAAGTGATATTTAAATTTTTGATAACTTTAATACTTTTTGACTGCTTGTTATCAAAAGTACTAAACTTGCTTTTGGAACAAGTCAAGTCAGATGGAAAATGTTAGCTTGCTAAAAATGTAGAAATGTGTTTCTACTCATATGCACACAGACACACACACACACACACTACTAGGTACTTTGCATGACTGAGAGCAGCTATAATTATAGATTCTTTTGTGTGTGGTAGTTAATTTATTGTTTATAAATATCCTCAGACTATTAATCTAGTGTTGACTAATTTTCCAATTTAAAAACTATGTATTATGATGCAGGTGCAATGTTTTCATTTACAATGACGAAAATATAAATGCATATAATGAATATATGCAAGGATGTGGTACATGAAATGGTTACTGAATTTACATTGCAACAAAGTAACCTCAGTTAATGTGACCAACTGAAGGCCTGGAGAATAGTTTGGTTACATATCTTAAAGAAACTACCATGTTACGGTTTGGAAAATCTCATGGGTGCAGACAAGTGGGTCTGTAAGTTTTGTCTGGCTGTAAAACTTACTTAAGCTAAGCTACTGCTATTGACTACTGCACTTCCTGCAGCCCTTTCAGTTTAAAAGCCACAATGATAATAAGGAATAAGTACAGCTAAAGAAAACAATTGATCACTATTGATTGTTGATCATTATAATGTTCCAGAGGCCTATCAGAAGCGATCAGTTTTCATGGTTTAGAGGTCATGGTTTAGCACCCGTGAGCTACTTCTGCATTGAGCCTTTCTTCTCTATAGCTGTATTTGTTCTCACATTGTCACTTGATAATCGTTTATTTATTTATTTCTCTACATTCCTCTCATCACACAGCACTGAAGAGCCCTGCAGCCTTTCACGAACAGCGGAGGAGTCTGGAGCGAGCAAGGGTAAGTGATTTCTGCATGGATTGTTCTGGAGAATAAGGTTTGGGGTTTTTATTTTTATGTCGTTTATATGCAGTTTCTTTTCTTTTTTACGTATTTTTAGTCTGTTCATATCAGCTGCTAAAACCCCACTCACAAAAATTGAGATATAGGTGATATGGTGATTGCTGCTAAGTAAGGTGTAGGTCACCCTAGCAGTGCACCAAGGATGCACCTGTTACTAAATAAAAACTTGCCATCTACAGTAGCAGTTTATTTCATTGTATTAAGTTTTCATTACAGGCTTGTATTAGCATTTCCAACAATTTGATTCCCTACTTTTTTCTTTTTTTTTTTCATTTTCCATTTTTCATTCTTTATTTCTTCTCACCTTTCTCCTTGTTCCCCTCTTTGTTCTATCTCCACAATATGAACATCCCTTGTTTTACCCAGACCGAGGACTATCTCAAGAGGAAGATCCGGAGTCGTCCTGAACGAGCCGAACTCGTCAGGATGCACATTCTGGAGGGTTAGTTTTTTTACCTATTAGCGTAACTGCAGTTTTAGACGCCCTATAATACATAATGAAGAGCTTAAGTTGGTTGAAATATATGAGAGACCACTAAAAATTAACCACACAGTAGGAACAATTTAACCAGTGTGATTTGGTTAATGTATAACTCCTACTTTATGTTCATTTGAGAACTAATTTCATAAGCACTGTATAACTCCATACAGTGCTATACTGTATACTCCATTTATCCACATTATAAGGGCTTAAGTTACTTTAGAGTGAGTTTTTTTTTTTTTTTTACTTTTTTTAATGACCTTCGTGTTGTGACATTCGTTTCCATGTTCTGTTTCTCTTTTGTTCATCAGCCGGACTTGATGCTTTGATAGTTTTCTTGTTAACACAGCAGTCATTTTGCTTTGGTGTAGTTCTGAAATGAACCTTGATTCAAATTCAGGAAGTGCCCTAAAAATCTCTTATCTTCAAAAAGTCAACTTCCTGTCTGTAGATCTGCTGAAAGTTGACGTCTTGCGCAGCGGCATCTTTTATGCCTGCTGTAGTTTAAAAATGAATCACTTGATTAATGAATGTACTGTACATGGTGTATGTTGTCCTGCTACTTCTTATACAGAAACGTCGGCAGAGCCATCTCTACAGGCTAAGCAGCTGCAGTTAAAGCGAGCACGATTGGCTGATGACCTCAACGACAAGATCTCCCATAGACCAGGTCCCATTGAACTGATTCACAAGAACATCCTGTCAGTCAGCTGCCTTCTGCAGCATTCACTGCTGGGTGGGTGCACACTACTGTCAACATTAAAACAGTAGCACGTCTTTTGACAGGGACAGACCTATTAATTGCCCTCTGTGTTAGTGTTTCTTTTACAAGTACCAACACTTTTAATAAGAACATTCAGAGAACTACACAATTACTGCTGTAAAGATGGAAGAAAAAGGACCTAGAGCCTTGTTGCAAACTATAAACACTGCAGTTCTGTGCTGCTCTACATGTACACAATATGAAACAGTCGTACTATGTTGTATGTCTGTTTCATATTGTCTACATGTTCCAGCAAGAAAAGTCTTGGTGTATCGCAAAATTTTTGTGCAATAGTTTCGCCTCATAGAATTGATTGACATTCTAAACAAACTTTTTGTTGAGTAATTACAACATCAAGGTATCTACACTTGTATCTACAAGGTATCTACACACACTTGTAATCCAGTATTTCAGAATAAACACAGTATAAACACAAACACACATACACTACTTTATGAGTCTATGTGGTATCACCCTAGTCATTGCGATAACATAAAAACTAAGCCACACAACTATTGCAGAAATAAACCAGCAACTATGTTTGGACATAGTCATCTGTTGTAAGAGCCTTGAACAGCTTCTCTAAACCTAGTCATCCCCATTTCTCAATTTTCATATTTTGTATGTTTAACTGTTACACATGGGTCATTCATTACAGGCACGCAACTGTTTAGGTGTCTGACACTAGCAGCTGGAAAAATCAGTTTTAACATTTTGTCCTGAAAACATGTCCGCTTTGTCACAGATTCTCCAAAGGGCGCAGGGGGAGAGAGCTCATCCTTAGATGAAGACAGCAGTGATGCTCTGTCTCCAGACCAGCTGACCAATCATGACTCTCCCCTGAGTGCTGTCCCTCAGCTGTCCCCCAGTGATGCGCTCACCCAGAATGGGGACATTTCTCCCACACAGGTACCTTCACAGGATGCCATTTTAGTCAAGATGATAGTTCCTTGAGCTCAGTACAGTTTGCTACATTCATAAAACAAAGCTGCATCAAAACAAAATCACACACATTTTCTTTTCTCAGTTCCTTACACAGCCCCCTCCCCCCCCAGTTCCACTACCCCCTCCTCCGGTAAATGGGCCAGAATCTTCTCAACTCCAAAAACTAACAAATGGAATGACTTCAGAAACTTCTCGCCACTCTACTGGACAGATCAAGGTGTGCAAATTCTTGTTAATTTCATCTCTTTACACAGACGGACATGGGGTACAAGCTCGCTCAACATCTTAAACATTTGATGATTTATGTGTAAGTGTAACCTTAATCTCCATTTGCGAAGCAGCTATAACAGGCTAACTTTCCATGTTCTCTTCATTTCCTTACTTCCTCCTCTCCTACCCCATTTCTTACGGTTTCCTCTCACCAGTCTCATACTAAGACGAGTTCAGACCGTCCCCTGCACAGACCTAAGAAACCAAAGGACAACAAACCTAAGGTGAGCAAGCACTCGTTCACTTTCATTATATCAGGCACTGGTAGGGTTGGAAAAACTCAACCTATGTAATTCACTATAAAAAATACTTCATCGGGGTATTTTTCAGCTCATCACTTCTATCAAGAACGATGACAATAGTTTAACCTTAAAAAAATGAAATTCAGATTCTGAAGTAAAAGTGTTGTTCTGGTGTCAGTTCCTGTAGAACATTTAACTTGAGATTTTGACATTTAACAATCAGACAAGAACAAATCATAGATAGGGAAGAGGCACTGTTTTCTAAAACCACAGTATCCTCAGTGCACCAAAAACCAGAAAGCTTTTTTTCTGAACTGGAAATGCTTCCGCTGTTACTTTACTAATGAACTTTCCACCTGTTGTAACTGAATGTAGTTTTTTGAATGTCAGGTATCGCCGACTCAGTGAGGCAGAATAAATTTCACATATTAATTGTATGGTAATACTGACTGAAATCACCTGGGTGTAGGTGAAGAAGCTGAAGTACCACCAGTACATCCCTCCAGACCAAAAGGCAGACAAGGAGCGTCCGCCTCAGATGGACTCGTCGTACGCAAAGCTCCTCCAGCAGCAGCAGCTCTTCTTGCAGCTGCAGATCCTCAGCCAGCAACAGCAGCACTACAACTATCACACCATCCTGCCTGCCCCCCCCAAGTAGGTATCAAGCATGACTGTGTGTGGAA
The DNA here is from genome assembly GCF_033026475.1 of Channa argus. NCBI lineage: Eukaryota > Metazoa > Chordata > Actinopteri > Anabantiformes > Channidae > Channa > Channa argus. The sequence continues at coordinate 14,816,766 of NC_090216.1, forward strand.
GTGAGGATGACTGGTTAAAGTGGTTTTATACAAAAAAGAAGCAATTTGCAAGCTTCTCTTCTCTTCCTCACATTTACCCATTTGTATAAGCGGTTTATTCTGCAGCACAACCTGTTGGCAGATTTTAATATTACTTCCTGTCTTCTACAATATTTTTACTGTGGTTTTTGGATGAGTCTACAGTGTCTGGAGTTTAAATTTTGTTTTTTCAGTCCCAGCTACATGTGGCTTGACAGTAAATGTGCGTTTTGTGTGTTTAGTTCCCTGTTACGATAAGCATAAAATGCTAATGATGTTTTTTTTTTTTCTAACCCAAGGCCTCTCACTGAGCAGCCCCCCACGACCAACTGTGGCCCCTCTCCCTCCCGCAGCATTCCCACGACAACCACGACAGCCCCCTCCAATCAGAGTGGAACAACCCGTCAGAGCCAAACTGCAGCGGGAGGAGTAAAACCAAGCACTCTGCCAGCCAACCTCGATGAGTTCAAAGTAATTCCAGTAGACAATGTATAGTGTCAGAAATTATCTTTAATAATAAGTTTAACAAAATATTAAAAAGTTTATTTTAATTACTAATTATTGAAGGTCGGGAAGTATATATTGTAAATTATCACAAAGTAAAATTAATTAATGAAAGAAGAATATTTCAGAAGGCTAATGCACACAATCGTCATCTCAGAAAATGATATGGCAAAATGTCCTGTTCTTGCTGCCATCTGAACATTTTTTAGAGGTCAACTAGTACATCATCTTACAAGTTAGATGAGAAAACAAACCAGAAAAATAAAAACAATGTCATATATATATATATATATATTTTTAATAATTAATCTTAGGACTTTTTGGGAAACGGGAAGTACTCAAAAAAAATTCTGTGAACCTTCCATCATCACATCAGTTTTTTGTTCCCTTTCACTCTGAGTCAATCCCTGTTATATGAATACATGTTTTGGTTTCTCATCCTCCAGGTCGCTGAGTTGAAACAGGAACTGAAATTGCGTGGTTTGACCGTTTCAGGCACCAAAAACGATCTTATTGAGAGGCTCCGCAACTATCAGGAGCATAATGGCAGCACCAGTCCAGTTTTGAAAAATGGCATGCAGATGCAGCAAAACCCTCAGGGCACAAACTCATCTGCTAACAAGATCACATCCTCTCCGGTCTCAACCACAAATCCTGAGCACCAGTCAGGAGAGAGTGTGTTTAAGATAGCTTTGTCCTCATTGGCTCAAGTGGTTCCTGGGAGAGTCATGCGTTTTGGCAGCACTAGTTCCACCCCACCAGTGTCGCCTACTCCCTCTGAGAGGTCATTCACCAGTCCAGATGAGACAAGCTGTAATGGAGACTTGTTTGGAGAGATGGTAAGAGTTATAAGTGTATGCCTTTGTTGGGCCTTAGATGAAATTTAGGCCAAATACACATTTGCTTTCCTCAAATCTTTCCCTAAAATCTTGTTTTATTGTCCTTCAGGTGAGCTCTCCTCTTACCCAGCTCACACTGCACCCTTCTCCTCAGCATCCATCAAACATCTCTCCAGTCTCACGGCCTCTCTCCAAGGTCAAAGAGGAGATCCAGAGCTCATGTTGCTTTTCCAAGTCTTCATCCTTAACTGGCCAGCACCCGGAGCACTTGTCAGTAGCCATGGACACATCTGCTATGGACAAGGACCAGATGCTCCAAGAGAAGGACAAAAAGATTGAGGAGTTGACTAGAATGCTAAAGCAAAAACAGAGGCTGGTGGAGACACTCAGGTCCCAGCTGGAGCAGGGCAAGATGACAGGTGGAGTAGTGGTGGAGAAGGAAGTTAGTGAGAAGAACAAAACTTCTCCAGCGGTTAAACTTCAAACTCTAAAAGCTTCGGCTATTCAGCCCCCAACACTCCCCAGTGGCCTCGTGGTGAAGGTGAAGAAGGAGGTGGAGCTTGAGGAAGGGGATGAGGGTGTAACAGAAGAGGCCCAGGTAAAGAAACAAGCTCAGCCCATGCAGTGCTCTCAGGAGACCCTGCTCAGGCTGCAGCAGATTCATCGGCTGCAGATTCAACAAGCCGAACAGCACAAACAGCAGTTACAGCAGCCCAGACAGCAGCAAAGTCAAGTGCAACAACAGAAGTTGGCAGAGACTAAGTTACACCCTCAAAAACAGCAACAGCTGAAGAAAGAAGCTCAGATCCTTCTTCATCAGCAGCAGAATCTCCAGCAGCTCATTATACAACAAACCCAACAGAAACAGCTCCTGGCCCAGCAAAAGTTAGCACAGCAGACACTGGCCCAACAGAAACTTTCACAACTGAAGCTGGTGCAGCAGAACCAGCTCAAACAAGCCCAAGGCCAACCAAACCAGCAGAAGAACCAGGCCCACCTGAAGCAGGTTCAGGTGCAGATACAGAACCAGACAATGATGAGCCAGAAGCCTGCAGGGAACCCAGCACAACAGAGGAAGCAGCTGAAGGCTCAGCACAGACAGCAGCAGAAACAGCAGACGGCAGCTGTCGCCACACAACAGGTAAAGGTCCAGTGTGTCCAGCTGATATCATTACTATTATTATCAATTGTATGTGCAGCTAACGGTGCTAATAAGATAAACTTTTATCATAGTGAGACTAAAAATATGCATCATGATGTCTGTTTCTAGGTGACTCCAGTCTTAATTAACCAACAGAACAGCACTCAAATCCACGCTCAGGCCATTTCATTAGACCTCCTAAAGGCCAACGGCACACCGACACTGGTCACTGATAGCAATGGTAACCACTACTTGATTGCTCTGACTGGTCACACCACAGACGGACAAAACGGACTGTCGTCATTGGCCAAAACCAGTGGACGCATCACATTGCAGGTATTGTGATAAATATTTAAAAACTTATTATTATTATTTTTTTTAACTGACTACTTGTGAGAGGAAAATTTATCTTTACTTAATCTGGTTGTTTTCTTTTTTCAGAGATTGCAGTCGAGCCCAAGTAAACTTCCCAGTTCTGCTAACCAGTCGAAAGAGCAAACAGAGGCCACACCTGTTAGCCAGCCAACGAAAAAGGTACAGCACAGACTATTAATGTTATTCTTTACCTTTTTTACTTTTAATTTTAAAAGGTAAGTGTGCTATAGAACTCTGCATCTTCAATGCAAGAGACATCCTCCTGCCACAAGGTGTCATCAGTAACACAGTATAAAGTCAGATCATCCCGTCTATTAGTCCAAAATAAGACCATAAGAACCAAACATATACATGTTTACTGGTGTGCAGTCTAATCAGGTCTTTTTCCATCAGGGGGACAAACTGGCGCTGCATCTAGACACCAGTGGTGTTCCAGAGCCCAGTATGTCAGTCACCGCTCCACCCAACCTGCAGCCTTTGTTTGATGACATGTCGGATAGCGAAAGCCAAAGCAACTTAATCTCATCTCTCAAGGTAACATCATCAGCATCTCCTGAGTTCCAGACAATTTCCATCATCATCCCACCTCTACTGTTCCAGTCTTCTTCACATTTTGCAGACTTCATTAACCTTTTCTCATTGTTTCTTCCCTTTTTCCATCACTTCATCCTGGCAGAGAGAGGAGGTGTGTCCGACTTACGACCGGCACACACTGTTCACCCCTCCCTCTCCCAAACCCAACACCTTCCTTCCTACTCAACGCTCCAAAGTATGTTCTCCAGCATGTCTTTCTTTCTTTTCCTTCTTCCCCTTTTGATCCATGTTAGTTTCCTATCTTTACTAAACTGGGCTTAATAGGCAGTTTCGATATGCATCTGACCTAAATGAAACAATGAAATGAAATAACATTGATCAATGCCTACAAAATACTAGAGAGCATTGTGAATTTGTTCTCATCATATTTGCAAAAGTGACTCTGTGCTTAGTCAAGGTTTCGATCAAAAAAAGCAAAATACCTTTAGCTCACATCACAGAAACACTTTGTATTTGATTTAGGTTCCAAGTGACCAATAACCAAAGTCAGTTTCATTTCTGTCAAGTTTATACAGGATCATAATCCAAGACAGCAGAACTGTAAACAATGTTTTGTGATCAACCTTTTAGCCTCTTTAGCCTTTCAGTGGCTCCTGGGGTTGGCGCTGCAAAATAACTTTTAAAATTTTTCAATGAGCTTTTTTTTTTTGGTTTTAATCTCTCTATATGCTTAAAAGCAGCATATTGGAAACTTATTTTAACCCCTTTTTACCCTTGAAAAACTAAAATGTAAGGTAATATATTTTTTAGAAGAGATTGAAAGAAAATATAGCTGTAACCAATTTGTTCTATATTTAACTGGAGTTGTGCTTGACAACATATTTTTTTTGAATGAGAGTAGATGTATATTATAGGTTCATATAATTTACATACCATATGAAATGTGATAGACACTGCATTAGGTGTGTGATAAAGGTTTAGCTCTGTTTGTTCTTTTTAATGGAGTAAGACAAAACAAAGAACATACTGGGCCCAAAAATTCATAGTTTATCATACTTTTGGAGCTCGAGTTTGTGTTTGAGTGCAGCTCTGTCCACTGTGCTTACCGGTGAATAATGTTTTCTTCTGTGTTCCAGGAGAATGGCATGAATAGTCAGCAGATGGATGACCTGTTTGACATCCTGCTGAAGAGTGGAGGTAAATAAACTTTGATTAACATAGAGAGAAAGATGCCGCCAGTCTGTTGTCTGCGTGTGCACTGATGTCATTATTCTGTTCTGTGTCAGAAATTCCCGGTTTCAAGGCCAATCCGGACCCATCTCTCGCCCCTCTCCATTCTGACCCACCCTCTCCATCTTCTCCCCCATCTCCCCTTCACCTCTCCCCTCCTTCCCCTACAGAGCCCCTCATCTCCCCTCAGCCCACTGTAGGAGAGCCCTGCTCAGGCAGCGGGCGCCTGGAGGACTTCCTGGAGAGCACCACAGGTGCCCCTCTGCTGGGCATGGAGCCGGATGGTGGTCTGACACTGATCGATGACCTCCACAGCCAAATGCTTAGCACGCCCAGCATCCTAGACCACCCTCCCTCCCCTATGGACACAACCGACCTGGGCTTCTCTCCTCATTCTACAGGGCTGGACTTTGGTGACCCCACCTTGGATGGTATGGACTGGCTGGATGTCTCCATGGTAGAGAGCACTAGTGGAGGGAGTGGGGGTGGTGGAGAGGGGAGAGGAGGGGGAGCTGACGAAGGAGACGGGGGAACAAGTCTGGCCCCACTGGCACCACACACTCCCCCGAGCGTCTTTTCGGCTGATTTTCTGGACAGCACAGACTTGCAGCTGCACTGGGAGTCTTGTCTGTAGCACAGATACACACACGCTCATTCACACTGTATAGGCTCTGTCTTTACTCATGCACATACAGGAACCTTCTCTATGTGTCTACCACTCCGGGGGGTGACTGGCACGCCCGCGCACACACGCACACACACACACACACACACACTCATTTACACTGTTTGCCCTGTCTTTCACTGGCTGTTACTATATGCAGGATAAAAGAATGAGAAGGTAAATTCATAGAATTTTTGAACTTGGTGGGACTGAAGTGTATTGAATTCTTGAAACTTCTATGGGGATCCATACAGAAGACTGTATAATCCCATTCCTGTATCCTTATAACCAGGTTTAAGTGAGCCAGCAGGAAACTGTAGGTCACTGTAACAATGTCATTTCAAATCTTGGAAACTATTCGACAGATCACATCTGTCAGAGATGTGTGTGTGTCAGTGCCTCCTAAACTTTTGCACTTATGCTGAATCTGATTGGTTTAAAGGGGGTATTCAGGCCAATAGCTGAATCTTAGCGCTGTGCGGTGAAGCTAAATGATGACCAGCATGTGTTTATTAGCTGAGCCGTTAATGGTATGATAAGAAAGGCAGCTGTGGGTGCTTTGTCACCTCACTGTGGCAAACTGAAGTCCATCTGCACTAGTCAAAAAACAACCGTCATTAGTTGACAGTTGCTATTGAAATTAACCATATCAGTGGCAACAGTTTGAATTGGAGCCTCATTGGAGGCTTCGTATTATTGGTAACGTTATGGTAGACCACTATGTATTGCTGTATATGGGATGTATATTATCAGTTGTCCATATGACTATTTTTCTTTGCTGGTTGCTTTAGAGTCGAACTGCCCGGCTTGGGAACATAGGGTGAGGGCGGGGCTTCCAAAATACTTGGACCTTGTCATTTTTTAAAGAAAAAAAAGTTTAAAAACAATAAATATAATTTAAAAACTCTCATGTGTTTTTTTTTTCTTTAGCATATTTACAGCAGAAACACTATAATGAGCCTGCTCATCAAATTGGTTATAAAGAGAAGGGCCACAAGAGGGTGTCGTTGTAAAGGAATCCACTGAGGTAAATAATCTTGTACAGGTCCCATGTCAAGAAATGGGGTGGCGTCTAGAACTTGTCATTAATCTGCTTATACAGACATGGACAAACTGTTTGAGTTTGATCTAAAATAACAAAACTAAGAAACTCATTTTTTGATTCAACAGAAATTTTTAAATAATGCGCAATAAATGGGCCTTTAAGATTTGTTGGAAAAGACCATAAATAATTGGATAATAGTGATATTTCAAACTGTTCCCTGTAATTAGTGTCACACATTTTCAATCTTGTTATTGTCTTGTAGTTAATCAGCACTTTATGTGAAATGGAGAAACATTAGCACCGTGTTGTTTGCTTCTGCCCTTGTATTATTTTATTCATTCTTTCTCTTTTTTCATGCAAAGGTAAATAAACAATTCCCTTCACATATGATTTTTTTTTTTAAACTTGTACAGTACAATATTACTTAGACCTGTAGACAGACTATGTAAAATCTGTGGACTTTCCCTCTAAGGTTTAGAAAATTCAATTGTATGTCACTGCCTGTCTGTATAATGAGGTAAGAACCTGTGAAGACCGACGTAAACCAAAATGTTTCTTTAACATGAACTGATGCACTGTGAATACAGTTTGTCACGGGGAACAGAAAGTGTCAGTGCTTCTGTTTCATTTTGCGAGGCAGAGAAAAAACTGTGAACGTCTCACCAGGACCCAGTAAACAACATTCTGCATGTGTATGAAAAAACCAAACCCCAAAGCAAATAATGCAACACAGCAGCAGGGAGTGAAGAGACGCTTGTACACACACTCTGCACGTGTCAGCCACTAGATATTGTTTTCTGTGGAGGCAGAATGAGCCACAGATGTTACTTTATATGAGCAGCTTTTAAGTTATTATAGCTCACTTAAAATATCCAGTGCTTTGCCCCAAAACTAGTCTTGTAACACTTAGATGTTATGATAAACTGTTCTATGTTGAAAGATGAATAGGCTAAAAATAAATGTGCATTGTTTTTTGAGAGAATGCCCACTGCTTTGTCTGTCAGGTACAGATAGGAAGAAAGGACAGTATGCTTTCAAAATTAAATCCCTAAAAATTGCAGATAAACAATGTATAGATAAATCTTGTATTTGGGTTAAGCTTATTTTTACCAAAGCTTTTGTTTTTACAGAATGTGTTTTGCGATTCGTTACTAGAGGAGTGGGCTCATCTTCAAGCACAACTTAGCGCTTCTCTTATCTCACACACCCAATCTCCAGGTTGGACTGTTGGTCCACTACATGAAAGTAGCCAGATTTGACAAGGGAGAAGAAAATCATGGAGAGAAAAGCCTCACGTTCCGTGGGCCTCTCAAAAATACTGGTGAGCTATCAGTAGCTCTCAGACACACAGATATTTCATGTATGTACAACATGTAGAAATACAACTAGCTTAATACACTCCTATAAATTCACTTCACACACACAAACACAGAGGTCACAGCAGCTCACCAGTGCAGCATCAGTACCATCTCTGTCTCTCCCCTATACAGCAGATAAAAGCCCCTGGGGCCACACCACTAATTAACCACTGTGAGCTCCAAAGGGCTGCAGAACTCCTTTGTATTCCACAATCCACTGACAGGAGCCCAGCATCCTGCAGCCAGCAGCTACACATGATTTTTGATCACACATGCTCAGAAAACCTTTTATCAACATGATGTGTATGTTACAAAAATGAAAGAAAAACACATTTTCGTGACATTAATGGCTGTTGTGTGGCACCATGTGTGAGGGATGTTTTTTTTTTGTTCCATAAATTGATTTTTAACATTATAACGTAGCTGTAATTTGGTGATAATTTTGTTGTTTTTGTCTACTTTCCTCTACAAACAGGAAGTGATTAACTTAGCATCAAAACATAAGAAGCTCGCTCCTCCATTTCCCACCATCCTGCATATTGGAATCTTAACCTGGTTAATAATCGACTTTCAAATGTTTTTCTGTATTAAATTAGTGTGGTCCAACTTACATAAAACCACTAGGATTTTTTCAGCTGTACATCTTCAGACCTAAGTGTGTAAAATCCGTGAAATGACCATAGGCACAGACAAGGGAAACTTGCCCATGACCATATTAACCCCCCAAAGCCTATTCAGGAGGATCTAGCTGGGTTCTCTAGCCACTTTATTCAGACCGAAGAAGCTGCTTGGGTTAGTAGCACAACATTTCTAAACAAGAAGAAAGAAGTCCAGTTGACGTCCTTTTGCATCTTTTTTGCATAGTCCATGGTGATTCCTGTCTAACCACCTTGAACTCCTCTGTCACACCTACAGCACCTCACCACGGTCTTACAGCTCTCATACATGTCCTGCACCACTCTAACATACTTCTCTGCTACTCCAGACGTCCTAATACAATACCACAGTTCCTCTCTCTTGTCACCCTGTCATACGCTTTTTTAAATATACGAAGACACAATTCAACTCCCTATGACCTATCTCTCTGCCTCACCAACCTGTACAAATCCACCTCTCCGTCTTTAGTGTCCAACCTAGCATACAAGTCCTCATATGCTCTTTGTTTGGCCTTTGCCACCTCTATCTTCACCTTACGCTGTATCTCCCTGTACTCCTGTCTACTCTCTTCAGTCCTCTCAGTGTCCCACTTCTTCTTAGCTAACGTCATTCTGTGTATACACTCCTGAACTTCCTCGTTTCACCACCAAGTCTCTTTGTCCAGTTTCCTCTTTCCTTATGACACACCGAGTGACCTCCTACCTGTCTCCCTGATTACATTAGCTGTAGTGGCCCAGTCATCTGGAAGAACTTCCTGACCACCCAGAGTCTGTCTCAGCTCTGTCTCTCCCTGAAAACTACAGAACATTCTTCCTTTTTCAACTTCCAACACTTTGTCCTCTGCTCTGCCTTTGTCTTCACACCTTCAATTTCCAGATTCAGACTCATCAACCTTTCTGATTTCACCTCTAGAACATTCCTCACAAACTCCTCTTTCAGGATAACTCCTACTCCATTCCTCTTCCTATCAGACCCAATGTAAAAAGATTTGAACCCTGCTCCTAAGCTTCTAGCCTTGCTACCTTTCGACCTGGTCTCCTGGACACACAGTATGTCCACCTTCCTTCTCTGCATCATGTCAATCAACTCTCTAGCCTTCCCTGTCATAGTCCCAACATTCAAAGTCCCTACTGTCAGTCCTACATTCTTAGCTTTCCTCTTCTGTCTCTTCCTACGAACACACCTTCCTCCTCTCCTTCTTCGTCTTCGACCAACAGTAGTCCAATTTCCACCGGTACCCTGTAGGACAACAGCACCGGTGGTGGTTGTTGTTGGACCAGGCCCCGACTGATGCAGTATGGAAGTCAGATTCAGTGTGGAAGTCATGATTCACATGTTTAATTTGGCATGTGTTTTACGTCGGATGCCCTTTCTGACACAAGTCATTTATCCAGACTTGGCACTGGCACAAGAAGACACTGGCTTGTGCCCCCTTGTGGTTGCATTGAATAACCCCATTTAATATTTAACTATCATGCAGGGACGATTTTAGATCCAAACACCTGCAATGAAGCCAACTCTGATGTGAATGGCCAAACATCATTTTAAAGATGTTTTTATAATGCGACAGTAGCTGTTTAAATGTATGTGCTTTAGTCAATCATGTAATCTATTACCAAAAAAGTTTTTCTCGTTATGCCTCCATCTCCCTTTATGTTTGAAGTCTTAGAAGAGAAGAGAAGAAGAAGAGTAGTCAGGTTTTCGTGGATCCTGCTGCTGTTCAGAGCCTTTGATAGCAGAGGATGTGAAGGCTGACATTTGCACAGCCATAGTGAGAATGGGCCAGGAGAGCAGCTATGGAGGGAAATGGGAGACAAAGAAGCAGGAGGGTGCTGAGAGAATAGAACAAGTGTTTTGTTGTACACCTGTTTGTTTGAAATATGGGAACTGTAAAAAGGGGAAAAAACACAGGACACAAAAGCTGCAAACTGTGCAAATAACTAAGCAAAAAAACTAAAGTGTTTTGATTAATTCCCCATTATCTACAGCAATTGCAGCCCCCTTTTGAACTGTTAGCAGAGAATCTTGTAAAAAAGTATTGTTTAAACGTGTTGAACGTGAAAAGGCTTGATCGTAGTGACAAACACATAATTATTGCCCTTGAGCTATCTGAACTGAAAGACATTAAAATGATCCATTGTTTTGTTTTGGGTTTCTTTTTTGTTGTTGTTATAATAAAGATAAATGCAACAACAGTATTGACATAAAAAAAACATGTTTCTGTTAGATTGTCCTCGGTTTTAAAATCCAATACATTTATTATGTTTAAATCAATCTCTGCAACAGAAAATACCTGGATCCACCCGACGTGACAAATTCTGAAACGCTCTCACCGTTGTCTTTAACGTAACCTTGAGAAGGCTGAACTGTGCGAGTCAGTTTTGCAACACATGCATGTTGGCCTCATTTAGAGCTTTTTGTTTTGTTTTGAACTTTTGAAGATCAGATTTTGATGACGAAGTCAGATATTGTAGGAAGGTCAGAATGTTTGTGTAGGAACAATCATGCATGAATGTCGAGTTAGACCTAATCCTATGCTGTGTCAGTTGTGGATCAATGGGTCTTCATACAAGAGGTCTCAGACATGTGCACTGGGCCTAGTGGATCTAGTAGAAATGAGACAAGTCGTTTTCAGCTGAGATTTTATCAGTTTTTTCTAGAAAGGCACATCGTCCCATCGTCCTCATCCATGATGAGAGGACAGTATGAAAGTAGGTTCATCACAATGGAAGCATCAATTAATTGACAACTTTAGCCTAATCAGCCCTGAGCTCTCAGCCTGGAGGGGAGCTTTGGGTCAGATGCTTGATAAGAACAAGAGAATGAGGACGTGATCAGACTGACATGAAGTTAATGACATCAGAGTGTACAGTCGGATTAATGGGATTATAGTCATAATAGCAAGCTGACATGTCTTCAAGAAATAAATATGTTTACATATATTTGTTTCTTCTCTTCTGTAAGAAAGATGTCTCCTTGTCAACAAGTCAGATGTCTATGTCCGACAGAACACTCGAACTGGCACAATGTTAAAAGGTCTTTTCATGTGTGGCATCACTAATCACAGAGTGTATTAAAACTCAGCCTGTTTTTTTTTTCACTTGTAACAATAAAATATAAAAATGTACAGTACAAACTTCTGTGCAACTATGACATTTTAAAAAGGACATAAACTTTCCTTTTTATTATACAAACAATTTAGAAGGATAAAAGACAAGACATAGAACAAGTGCTTATTGTGCTTATTACCTTCAATTTCTATGCCTATTCACTTGAAGTCTAATTTGTAGTATAAGATTATTCCAGAAAATAGAATAAGAGAGACAACAAGTAATACAGGATCAAGAAGATCAGACGAGTACACCTGATGGATCTGTAGGTCATTAACAGATCCCTGACTGACAGCCATTGGAAGGATTAAGTTAAAATTACCTAGTTTGGCTCAGGAGTCTTGCTGGTGCATTTTGAACCATCTGGAGGATTTAGTACTTGTTGTGAGCCTGAATACACAGCATCACAATAAGCCTGTCTTGTTACAAAGGCATGAATCGATATCTCAGTATTAGACTTTCACAAAAACACCAGATTGTGGCTTTGTTACACAAATGATCAAATTCAGTCATGCTGCCATTTTTGATTTTGTGATCAAAGAAAAAAGCAAAGTCAAAAATAACTCCAGGGGTCCTAACAATCCTAACATTTTGAGACATTATTGAAACTTACTCTTAAATGATCCCACAGAGACCTGTATCTGGGCAACCAAGTCACCACAGCCTTTTTTGACCAGCAGAATTATGAAGACCGACCAAAAAAAAAAAGCTCTCACTGTGAGTCTTTATATTCTCTCAATCTATCAAAATTTAAATTTTAAACCTTCATCTTCTCTTTAGCATTTCTATCACACCTTTAAAAAAGGATGAAGATTTTGCACAAATTATCATTACTGAAATGAGAAGTAGCCAAATGTATAAACACAAGACCCAAGTTGAAGTAAATAAATGTCAATGTTCCCTGTGAGTTGAGCTTAGGTGAATTTTGGCAGGAATAAATATTTGATTTCTGTAGCTTTTGGCCATACTTCTTACCATAGCGAGAACTAATAATTGTTAACTGATCAGAGTTAGTGAAGTACAGCTGGACCTTTGCAAAGACAGTTCTGGGTGAAAGTGGATCAGTGCCCGTAGAATAATGATGGTGTCAAAAACACGCAGCTAATATAATGCTGTTCAATCGACATCCCTGTGAGACTCTAGATTGAGAAAAGTGGAGAAAGCAGTGAGGAGTGAGATGGTGAGGAGATACAGATGTAGATATAAATAAAAACAAGGAGTAGCAGTGAAAGTGAGGCAGGAAGGAGAAGAAGAGAGCAGAGCATGAAGGAATCGGAGCCAGTGGAGACCCCAGAGAGGAGCAGCAGTGATGTGGTGTGTTGTTCAGTGTGATTAACTCCAGAGAAAGGAGCCTGCTGGAGAACTTACCAAAATAGATGTTCCCTATTAAAATCAACTACTGTGACTGCCATTCACCTGTCTGCTGCATAGCAAAGGTACGTGCACGACAAGATAATACATCAGGGTGTATATGAGAAGCCTGACGCTCAATCAGGAAGAGTTTGTCCTGCTTCCAGTAAGATGCTGAATGCACTTTAAATGTGCCCTGGGTGGGATATTAACATCCATTTGTCACCAGATTCATTGTCAGTCATTAGTGCCTTTGCAGAGTAAAGACCATTTCTGTTCAGTCTTTATTGTGTTTAAGCCGCATTTTAAAATGTGAGCCACAAGGTCAGATGAGGGGTAAATATCCACTCTGTGGATATTGAGCAATGTTATGGCACAGCACCGGAAAGTAGTGGAAAATGTGAAAGCAGAAAGCACTAAATTGAGTGGAGGATGGAAAGTGTCTCTCTGTGACATGTGGCCACACCATTTTTGAAAATGCACATTTCAACTTCAGAAAGCCATGAGCTCATATAACTTTAAACGGCAGATGTTTTGTCTTACAGAGATCCAGCAAAAACGTTAGTCAAAATAGAACTGGACTTGTGTGTTCGGGGCTGTTGTTACACTTAAACCAACCAATTAGGATGCATTTCCATCCAATGATTTTAATGCATTCAAGCAGTGCATAAGAAAACCTTTAAAAAAAATCCTGAAATATTGCAAGAAGGTTTTTGTGCTTGGGTGAAGTAAAACAGTAGCTGTCAATGAAGCCAAAATGGGACAAAGACTGAAACATTAATCATGAACACAAACCCTTTAACCCTTTAACCCCGTAAGGTGTAATTGTGTCATCTGCACCTGATATGAGAGATTATCTCAAACTCTTACAGTTCACATAATGGTGGTGGGTAGAAAAGTGAATTCATTCACATCTTTTGACAATTTTTTGATATTTGGTTACAATTTGTGCTGCATTATGGAAACCCACTGTGTGTGGAGCTTTGAAAGCACTAAGCAGTAACTGCAGGTTAAATGTTCCCTGATTCTCCAATCATCATAAACTCAGTGGGGAGTAAGACTGTCTCACACACTCACACACACACACACACACACACACACACACACACACACACACACACACACACAAACACAAGCTGCATGAGAAATTTTCTACAGAGGTTATGTTTTCCAAGCTAAGAAAGAAAGATCTCTGCTGGGGCGTCTGAGGGTTTTGACGCTTCAGCTTCTGCACTTTTTCACTCCTCTGCACAATGTGCTCCATCACAGATATCAAAGCTTTGCACTCGTCCACAAAGCCATCCCTCATTTGTCTGCTGAATTTCCCCCACATACACAGATTTTTCTCATCTTCCTCCCACAAGTCATTGTACTCAGCTGCTCTTGTGTGTTTTTATTCCTTTGAGTTCCATCTCTGTGAGGAATAAATTAATGTTTAGACCTTCCAAAAGAGGACATTTTTATATGAGGTTTGGATGTGACATGTAGATGAAATCTTTCTCATTGACTATAAACTGTACACAGCACATTCTTTACCATTTAGGTTGAAATGGTAGCACACACTGCTACCACAACACACGTTGTCCTGCCCTGTCAAAAGGAAGTACTGTTATTGGCTGATGTAATGTGGAGCACTGACGTCTTGACCTTTTACAACTACAGGTGAGAAAAGTCTGGTTGAGTAGAAATCGATGGCTTAACTTCATCAATTGATTTTATGTCTAATTTTGTTTTCCCTCACTGATGTTCTACATTATGAAATTGTTGATCCATGTGGAGAAAATATAAATAAAAACGTTTGAAAAAAGAACAATTGGAAAATAGAAAAAAACAGAACAGGAAATAAAGAATGTAAAAAGTATATAAATACAGAGAAGCAACCATGGGATACATGGTCTTTACAGTTACAATATATGACTTGAGCATGAGAGTCATTCCATCTGACAGGGAGGGCTGGATGGAGCAGAGCTGATTCATTTTTAAACTCACGGTAGCACCAGGTTAAGCTGCATATTGTAGCTTGAAGATCCGTTTTGAAGCATTTTGCAAAAGTTTACTTCTTACTTTAAAATGGCAGCAGGTCATTTCGCAAACAATAATCTGTAAGAAACTTGTTGGTTAAAGTGATGTAGTTGGTGCCTGCACACAGCCAAAGATTGGTTTTGAGAGAAGATGCTCCATTCTGTAACACGACCTATGGATTCCATCATGTCAGCTTCAGCAGTGGCATTCTCCCAGGTACAGTCATGTCATAGCAATACCTCAAACATATAAACGTATTGTTTTTAACCAGAATATCCAGCATTTGGCCTGGTGTTTCTAGTTATTTCAGTGTTGTAAATTCTGGGTCAGACCCGGTATCAGCAGATACTAAATGTCAAAGCACTGGTACAGAAACAAATAAGCTTTATCAGATATCACTTATCATGTCTTCTATTCCAGTAATATGTTGATTGGCTCAGGCTTCTCTGTGCATCTGTTGCTTAAGAATGTGGTAAAATTACTATGAAACACGGTTTGCTTTCAGAGAAGAAGCTAAACATACCTGCTAATGGTGCTAAATGTACAATTGAATTGTTGCGTTAAAATTCTTGAAGTGGCCTGTCCTAATACAGTAAGTACTGGTGATACCATTAAAACACGCAGGCAAAGGATGTGATTTTATTACTGTTTCAATAGGAAGAGGTGTGAATGCTGTGTAGCAGTAGCAAGAGACAAAGACTGTGGGGAAATGGGATTCATTACAGTTCCCTCTAGAAATGATGCCGGTAATGGACGAGGCAGTGTCAGGGCTGATTTGTATCTGTTGAGGAGAGTCGGGGGCCGAGGCCTCGGCCCTTCAAATTGCTAATCAAAGCCAGTCGTGAAGACTGACAGCTATTCTCACTGGGCGTCTGCAGAGAGCTCATTCGCTCCTATAACTGGCTCTGTGTGGAGTTGTAATAGGCCCAAATGAAGCTGGATATTTGCATCTCCTTTGATTTGGTAAAGGTCACCGCTGACAGGGAGGTCCAGCGGGGACTGAGAAGACATGCACACCCACACCCACAACCGCACGTAAACACACACACACTGTATCCTGATTGGAGACAATACTGTTACACTCCCTGCGTTGTATATCATCCATCCAGAATGAGACAGTCCATTTCTTTCTATTATATTTATAATCTTTGTACTTTTCCAAACAGTCTCTATAGATGACATGCATTTATTCATATACTGCATTATTCCATATTTACTCTTTGGTTACCCTTGTACATTCTTCTCAGCATGACGGTTCATCTTAAAAAGTTCTGCACGTCACTTTGTCTGCCTCCCACTTTCTACACATTCAACAGAACTTGTATTTTTTAATTTATAATATCTCCAAGTCAGGAAATTCTTCTACAAAGTCTTGAAAATGCACTAAAATAATTGCTGAGAACAAAACCATTAGCTGATATTTCTGTGTAGGAAACCATAAAGCAAGTTTTCTATGTCCGTGAGTGTAATTAGTGATACGCACACATACACACGGAAATGATGTGGGTGGTAGTCCTGTGCTCTGATGCAGACCCTCTGGGCTCTGCTGCCCTCTTTGTCTTTGCTTTTCTAATTGCCCGACTGAGCGCAGCCAAAGAGTCAGAGGAACATTACTAATCATTCACCTAACTGGCTCTAATAACCCAGCTGCCCTCCCCCCCCCCCCCATGTCACTGTCTCTCATTTGACACCTTTTATTTTGTTGTTCTGCTAACAGGAGCAACACATCACAATTGTTTGGAACTTATGTGAACCATGCTGAATTTCCATTATCTGTGAGCTTGATGAGTAATCTCACTGTATTATGTACAAAATCAGTTAAGCTCTTGACAGAGGTCAATTTAAAGCCATTACAAAAAAGTCAATAAGACAATCTCATCCATGTTAAGTTTTAACAAAACTTCATAATTCTACCTCATGAAAGCAGAGATGTGTGACAAAAAGAGACAGAGAGAGAGAGAGATGCTGCATCTGTTTGTACTTAGTTTACAGATAATGTCGATCCCGTTGTCACATCGAAGCTGGCCCAGCACTACATTCCTGTAAATGAGTCACTCTTTGTCTCAGCACACCTCAAAGTGTCAGAAGTTAGGTTTTATGTTCCTCTTGTGTGTTTGCTTGTGTCCCCGCACTTTACAGCCACATGTTTCATCTCATTGCTAGCGTAAAATGCACTCAACAAATGTCACAGTTGTGTATGGATTGGGTGCAGCTATGCCGTTGGTTCTGAGAAGCTAGTCAGCTGGATAATTGACAGACATGCAGCCCAGCAAGAGATCAATATGAAGCTGATTGAACCTCAACCTAAAAGTTATCTTGGACTATTTCACGTTTCATAGTGTACTAAAGGTACATGAACAATATTTTATACTGCTGAGTGAATTACTGCTGCAGTTTGGCTCCAGGGGGTATTTCCTTCAGCTCTAAAAATATGATGCACAATATATACACAAAAACAGAATCTCCTGCAATCACCATCATTTGCCTTTTGGTACATAACATATAGCAATGTGACACCTCAAGTTCCTTTATTAGAGTAACAGTCAACCTATGACCTTATATATCTTCTGCTGCATTAATGCATGAGGAAACCGACAGCGACAGAGAGAAACTATTCTCCAGGCAAAAGAAAAAAACATATAAACATGGAGCAAACATTTCCAACATCACATCTGATATAAACAAATCAAAGCCCACCACCCTAAGGAGAGCAGTGAACTCAGCAAGATTTATTGTGGTCAAAACATGTAGAGCACTAAATGTTTTTGACTCTAAACGTTGTGTCAGTCTGTCAGATTCTCTGTGCGTTGTTGTGAGGAAACTGGTTCAGTCTTGCAGCGTCGGAAACATCAGACTCAGTCATTAGTTTTGTGCTGCAAACCCCACCATGTGGGTTGCCAGGGTGAATACACACATATACATACACACATACTGTACAAGCAGATAAGACAGGAAGGATTGACAGCTGAAACTCAAACACACTCACTTAACACACCAGAACAAAAATGCAGCATCACCACAACGGCACAAGTCATACGGTTATATTTTTCAAGTTGGTTTCTGGGTGCACACACACGCATCACCGAGCAAGTGTCATGTGAAAATTCATTAAGCACACACAGAACCCCACCCACCGCCTCAAGGTGATTTTAATTCGTAATTACCTTTTCCAGCTCCCTGGAGTATAAAGTTTTTACATAGTATTGTGGTCAAACGAGAAACAAGTGTGCAGTCATGACCTTATATTAAATGCAAACAAAGCAGTTCTTGAGTTAACATATGTAATTGGTCCAGTCCATTAGAACAACATTAGAACAACAACTGTAGTTTTAATGAGCATTTTTATTTGATGTGCTTATTTAAAATACTGTACCAACATGTAATCATGCATCATCCAGAGCAGTTTTTCAAAACCTGCTTTCTGAAGACATTAGTTCATACACGGAGGGACACCTGCAGAGCTCATCCCATGACGTGGTTGCATGGCATTGCATTCTATAACCAGGGATCAATGGGCTGATATTTGGGGTCAGTCAACTCACTGCTTGAAGTGTGTGGTTTGTCTGTTTGTACTGCAGGAGCTGACCTTATAAACCCCTGCACCCTTTCACGTGACAGCAAATCCCACCGTGTGTGTTTGAGTGTCCTGATTCTATTCTTATAAAAAAAAATGTTATTTGATTTTTTTTGTATGAACACTGATTTACATAAACATACTGCACAATTTAAAAGTAGATTAAACATTTTTTGCTCATTTTGACTTGTGCATTATCCATCAACAGACTTCTAAATGTATTGTGCATGCAGGCCGTTTATTGTTATATACTGTAGGACTTTCATGCATGCATTTGTAAAAGCACACACTCTAGAAAAGTAAAGAGCCAAGTATGTACTGAAATACTGGCTAACTCTCTGAATTACCATCTTTCTGTTATGTGCACATAAACAACGACAGCCTGAGACAGTCATTGGCAATCACACACACACTTTGGTCTGACCTGTGACTGTGACAGAAAACAACAGAGGCGCTCGGAGCCTTTGATATGTGCAGACAATTTCAGTACTATGACTACAGCTGGGAACAAGTGGAATCTATGGCAGCAGCAAACGGTTTTATCTAGAATTAATGAATTCATCATACACAGTAAGAATGATAAGCTAAGTAAGATGTAATCCATGTGCTACTCAACTGGCCTTGTTCACTGCATTTATTTATTCATTTATTTATTTGCCAACAAGTTGAAATGATCACAAACACAAAGTTAACCAGAA
Source organism: Channa argus (assembly GCF_033026475.1). Taxonomy (NCBI): domain Eukaryota; kingdom Metazoa; phylum Chordata; class Actinopteri; order Anabantiformes; family Channidae; genus Channa; species Channa argus. The sequence continues at coordinate 14,835,885 of NC_090216.1, forward strand.
ATCAATCATACTTATTTTGATAATGTATAAAGATGCTGTGAAAGATTGGATGTGTGTATCTACTGATTTACTGAAAGTTTAAAGGTCATTCATGGATCCATCTTCCCCATTTTGTCCAATCAGTATAAAAGTGTGGTCTGGATCCACTTATTGAGGGCATTCGCTCCTTTAAATTGAGTCCTTACTCTAAGATGTAACTGTAATCTGCCAGTGCCTCTGTACAGTACAGCTGTCATGAACAGGAGAAGTGTATACAGTACAATACATCACCAGTTTGTAAGGATCTTTTTCTTACTGCTATGGAGCATGAAAGCTCCTTTAATCCCTAAACAGTAGATTGACTAAAACAACATCAAAAACAAATATTGTATCTCATCATTCACTTATTTGTACTTGCAGCGGACCAACATCGAAGGACAACTACAAGATGCACTTAAAATCCACTCAAAACTTGATCTAGGCCTGTGTGTTTTGTAATATTCAATATTTAATTGTACTTAATGTATTACAGCAGCACTGGACACTGATTCCTGACTCAGAACCTGCTGTAACACACTGTGTGAGGGCAGTGTATTCTGGCCTCCTGTCAGTCTCTGCAGGTGGAGAAATTCTCTGTATAACTTGTATAACACTGCAGCTCTAGCAAGAAGCTCTTCAGACACTGAAGCCAAAACCTGAAATTTATGTTTGATGTTTGAAACTTTGCTGACAAAGTTCTTTGCCTTTGCTGAGTAGCCGGGCGTCACATCATCTCTGTTTGCCCATGAATTAGAGAAATTCACCAAAATGGATCCCAAACTTACGCAGAATGTGAGTCAATGTGAACAGTGTGTTTTAGGAACAACAGTTTTCCGTCAACAAGAAATATGCATTTTTATAGATGTTCTTAAATCATCAAATAAAATATTAAACACATTTGGATTTATATGTGTTCTAATGAAGGTGGCAACGCTGCTTTGTGAACCAGAGACCTGCAGGCTCTTTGAGAATCTTGCTTAAGTTGAGCATTAATTCAACAGGATTGTTTAGAATTCATGTGTTGACAACAGCTTCTGTACATTTAAACCTCTCTCTCTCTCTCTCGCTCACACACACACACACACACACACACACACACACATCATGTTCTTTTTTCTATTTCTAATACACAAAAAGACACCATGCTTCCTCAAATAGCTACTTTGACCTCTATTTTCCTGGGGGTGTTAACCTGGTAAAAAGCAACACTTTCAGTGGAAGCGGGCTGTCTTTTTTGCACCTTGCACCATTTAGAGTGAAAAGGCAATTTATGCATGTAAACTGAAAATTTGCTAAGCAGCTGTACACTAGCAAAAATCAAGAAGGTGTTCTATGAAAAACAGCAAATGAAAAGATGTCGAAGCATCTTCACACTCCCCTCTATTGCAGTCACCAAATATATTTTATAAGCTTTTTTGGCCACATGGACAATCTTCAGAGCAGAACTCCCAAGTAGTAAACTATTGTCATGAAAGAAGTAGATAAAGGCCATTATCAATCTGAAAACCTGATGAGATGGAAGACACAGGCTGACAACAGTCTCATTTGAATGGATCCAACAGGGATTAAACGCTTGCTGAGTGGATGTACGTCTAAAAGGAACTCACACATTGCCTGGAGATACTATAACTTGATAATGCTAACATAGTCATGTTTTCCAGAAAGAATTTTTACCATCCTGTCACCATAATGTACATAGGCCATAGATCATGTGATCTCTAGAAAAGAATTACTGTCATGGGATAAAGCAGAACACCTTGACAAGATACTGATGTCAAGCCATAATAAATAATGAGACTCACATACAGTATCACATGCAATAAAGCTGTCATGTTGTCATACTTGCGTTTGAACTCAGCCACACAGTGATCACTAATCGATGATTGACTCAGTGATTCATGAGTGTGAAATCAATTCAGATATATTACAGTTAGCATCTGCTGAATAGGAACTGGGATAGATGATGGAACAGGATGGCGTCTGGAGTAAGGAACCATCTTTGGATGGAGTCGGACCCTGGGCCAGGATGACTGCATTTTGGGATAAACTTCAGGGAGGCTCTGCTATTCCTCCGTGTGCAGCCCTGAACTTCAGATAATAAGCACCATGAAAACCATTAAGCTAAAACATTTTACAATATTTTAAGAGAATACGCGTAGTTAACGAGTACAGTCAATGTAACATGTGTAAGTACATATGAGTGTAATGTTTTTTATTTCACACTCCCAAAATGTTAATTCTGTCATGCAGTGATGCTGTGGGAGGTAGTAACGAAATATAATATTCAGTATATAAACTAAATATTATCTCACACTTGTCTGTGCTCCCCTCACTATGCTGAACCCCTGTGTGAGCCCCACTGTATGATCCCCTGTGATTCAGTCTGCGGACAGCACGATTGAGCTTCACTCAGCCCACAAAGCTTTCAAGTTAACGTCAGAGGGAGGATTTTTGTTCGGTCTTTGTTAGTCCATGAGACTAACAGCACGGCTCTCATTTTGGATGGTAGGTGGCTCTTGCCTGTGGGAAGCGTTGCCTTAAAGGTTACAGTCGGGGAACAGGAATCCCCTGGGGGACAGTAAAGTCCACAAATTACTGCACATGTGAAAGGCTTCAGCCATAAACCTGCATATGACAGTGTGTATGTTTACAACTAAAATGATGATTAAATTATGAAAACACACGATAACCTCAATGTACTTTCTATAGCGTCCGTCAGCTAAAAATAGTTTCTTGCTTTAATGAAATAAACAGGTAATAAAAAAATAGTTCAATTCCATGAGATCACATCGTCCTGGTCCTCATGTACTTTGTGGTTACTGCTAGTTACATAACAAACATCTGTCTGTTAGACTTTGTGTATTTCATTTAACCTGTTCTTGCGTTTCCCTTCGTCACATCTCATCCCTTTCTCCCTCCTTTCTGCTCATCTCTCCCTTCACTCCTCTATCCTGAACCTGTCGCCTCTCTTTCTTCCTCCATCCTCATTCCCAAAACTCTCACATCACTCCATGTCTCCCTCCTACTACTTCCTCTAAACCCATTTCTCTCTCTGAGTCTCTCATCTTTGGTCCTCTGCCAGACGTTTCTCTTCTATGTCCTATCTCTCCCTCCCCCACTTCCTTTTTTTTCTCTCCTCCTTTCTTTCTTTTCCGTCGGCCTCCTCCCCACTGCCCTACATCCATTCTCTTTACTTCATTATCTCCATCACACTTTCTCTCACCCTCCCTTTCTCTCCCTCTCTCTCTCTCTCTCTCTCTCTCTCTCTCTCTCTCTGATATTTCAGCACGCAATAGAGTGAAAATTAGAGGAAAGTGGAGGAAGCGATGAGTTTGCTCTGGAATGACAAGACATAAAGGAGGGGATTTTGGGAGAGGCGATTAGCGGAATGCAAAACAAAAAGCTGCTTGTCAATCTGGCTTATAATTCCATTAAAAACTGTACATGTGGTAGTTTACTTTGAGAAAAGCTCTTTTAATTGGCCTCAGCGGCAGAATCTGTGTACGTGTGTTAGTGTGTGTGAATGTGAGTGTGTGTGGGAATGGAAAGGACAGTTTGTACATGCGAGCAGGTGTTTGCACTTTTTTTTTTGTCAATGTCCACGTGAACTGATTTTTGTTCTTCTATGTATAATATGTGTGTGTGTTTGCACAAGATTGTGTGCGTCCATGTGTTGCCATCTTTAGCAGCGTGTGCCAGTCTCAGCTTCTGGTTTTGGCATCTGCTGCACAGGTTGGGATTTAAACAAAAGATGAGGCAAAGCTGGAGTTGGACCCTGCCAGCTCCTCAATCTTTCTGACGCAAACAGATGCTCACAACAAAAACACAAACATACACACATGCATATGCCCGACACAGGAATCTGTAAACAAACAAGTGTGTTATCTATGCCCTAGGCAGGAAGGGAGAGCAGAGAAGAAACGCTAACGAGAGAAGAAAGGAGGGCAAAGTAGGAAATGAGGGGTTGGGGCACTGAGAGAAGGTGGTGATGCTCAAACATGCATGTGCTTTCGTGTGTGTGTGTGTGTGTGTGTGTGTGTGTGTGTGTGTTTGAAGGGGAATGCTGAAAAAGCAGACAGACGGGGCAGGCTGCAAAAAGTAGATGATGAGTAAAAGTGACCGCAGCAGATGTTCACAGTCCTCTGTCTGCTGCCATCCAAACATGTTCAATATACAGTAACACACACACACACACACACACACACACACACACACACATTCAAAAAGTCAAATAAAATGACTTCAGATGCACATTCCAGTTCCTCATCTTTTTTTCCTCATCCATGTCCTCCCTCTTTTCTCCTTCTAGGCTTTTTTCCTCTGGGGATGATGGGAGATGCAGCTGGATATAACCCCCCCCCCTACACACACACACATATACACACTCTCCCCCTTCTCTCTCTCTCTCTCGCTCTCTCTCTCTATCTATCTAGCACTGAGGAGGAGTAAACAGAGGAGGAGATCTCATTTGGTTCCTGAACTGTTGCAGCGCTCAGTGCAGCCACACACATACACACACACACACATACATACACACACTCTCACTTAATTTCTCTCACTCATACACACACAAACACACCCATATATGTAGACACAACGCACAGGAGTACTGGCAGCAGGAGATCCTGGACTGGTCTGGACTCACACCTGCCAGCACTGACTGAGCAGCTCTGAAAAAAGAAGAAGAAGAAGAAGAAGAAGAAGAGTGATACGAGTGGAGTAAGGAAAATAGGGTGAAGAGGAGAAAAAGGAGCGTGTTGCTCTGTGTTTGCTGAATCCCCCGAATCGAGCCCCCGGCTTATGATGGAGAACACATAAGGAAAAGAGAGAAAAACTGCGGGGACACTCGAAGGAAAATGTTTCTGCGTAAAGTTTGTGGATATTTCCGGAGGGAATATATAGCCCTTGAACTTTAGGGAAGAATCGCTGTGGAGGAGGTCGGCAGTCTGCAGATTGCAAATACAAAAATAGGTGAGAGTGCACAAAGTGATGTTCACCACAATTTTTTATAAGATTGAGTTATGTTGTGATTTATGATAACTCCTTCAAAAATTTATGTTTTTGTGTTTTAAGTGTCGCACTTAAAAAGCAACAACTCCACCAGTTGAACAGCTGATCCAAACGTTTAAAACAAATCAGTAATAATCACAGGTCACTGTATTTCTTTCTGACCTGTTTCAACTGTCTGTCCTTTTTTCATGATTGGCTACATAAGCAGTAAGGTCAATAAATAAATCAGTGACGGTGCTGTAAACTGGTTGTTATTGTTGCTTTTACAAAAAGCAGCTTTATGGAAAAAGAGCAGTGTTGGTTCTCAGGAATCTTTTTCTGCCTTGTTTGATGAGCTTGTGGAGAATAAAAGAATCTTCAGTGACCTTTGTCCACACTCTTCCACATGTCTCCAAACTTCTGTCATTTCCTGTCCAAAGCCAGCAGGTAGGACACGTTGGACAGAAGCACTCTCACCCATCATGGCATCCACCCACTCCTCCTCCCACTACCTTCTCTGGTTCTTCCTCCTTTTCTTACTTTTCACTCGACCTGCCCTTACCCAGGACCCATCTGTCACAACGGTGACAGTAACTGAGGCTGACCCATTCATTGCCTCCAACAATCTGGCCAACCAGACAACTCCCACCTATGTGGAGACCACTCAGAACACTCCTCTGGAGACAGGGCTCTCCACTCCCATCAGTGGTGGAGATGCAGATGACGAGGATGTCCTCCCAGTTGGCGGGACCCGTTGCCAGGGTTACTATGATGTGATGGGCCAATGGGACCCACCGTTCAACTGTAACGCCGGAGTCTTTCTCTACTGCTGCGGTACCTGCTTTTACCGCTTTTGCTGCCAGTTCCGCCAGCAGCGGCTGGACCAAAGCATCTGCTCCAACTATGATACGCCCATCTGGGCCAACACTGGCAAGCCGGTGGCTACCCTGACTGAGGGCCAGGAGGACCAGGATCGGGACCGCACACACCTCATCGTGTACATCATCTGTGGTGTGGTGGCCATCATGGTTCTGGTTGGCATCTTCACCAAACTTGGCCTGGAGAAGAGCCGCGGAGTTAGCGGAGGAGGAGCAGGGGCAGCGCAAGCAGACCTTAATTCCAGGTGAGGAGCATGAATGTGTTAAGGCCAGTTCATGCTTTCCACATCCAGTTGATGACTAGAGTATGTGTGACATTAATTTCATCACCTTCCCAAGTCTATTAGGGTTTAAGGGCACTATATCCATGTGCAGCCCAAAAGCCAGCACATGTGCAGACTGTTTGCACTGCCAGTACATCATCTGCACATACACCTGACAATTTGGTACAGTGTTGTAGTTGTTCAACTCCATTGTTCATCCAAACACAACAAACAAAAACTTCTTGGTTGCTGTCAGACGTCACCATCATCTGTCTACGTACATACCCAAATGAAGTATAAGCAGGGTTACGTCCAAATGTGAGTTCATAGTCTTCATCCACCAACAAGTGGAAAACATGAATTGAGCTTAAGTGTGTGTGGTGGTGGTTAGTGTGTGAAGAGTGTGTGTTGGGGAGGTTTCTTTTAGGGAACAGACTGAAACAAACCTGCGGGTAGTTTGTGTATATATGTCTGTGCATGCGTATATTTACAGCATGTCCATGTGCATGAGTAGGAGTGTAATTGCATGTGTTTTCTGATTCATTGAGGGAACGTTGGAAAGTTGGAGATTTTGACTTTACCGCAAATGAAACCAAAGAAAATTAAACCAAGGGAAAAAAATTCATAAATTGCGAGTTTCAGTTTACATTTTTTCAACATGTTAACACACAATCCACCAGCTTGGAATTTACAAGTTCCAACTTTGAATGTGTATCTGTAGGCCAACTAACACATGTGCATCTGGGTCTGTTTGCTTGCACATGTACAATTTAAAACTGAGTCACAGAGAAAACATATGTAAAATCTTATTCTACAATAAGTCTAATAAGCATTTTGTGAATTAGACTATAGTTATAAAGTGCTGTATAACCGTAAGCGGTATAACACAAAACACACAATATGCCCTTATTGTGTTTTTGCAAATAAATTTCTTATTGTTTCTAATTTTGCATTTTTTTCTTTGTGCTTCTTTGTTTGTGTTGTCCTTTTTTTCTCATTTTTGTGTTTTTTGTATGACTGTGTTTTCCACCCCATGTCTATCATGTCTTGCTTTGCTTGTAAGCATTATTTTTATTTGAAATAAACAAAAAACCTTTCAAAAGTAAAATTGACCAAGGTATTTTTGCTGCTGTAGGTGTTAAGAAATGTAAAGCACATGGTCAATTCACTTTTACGCTGTTAAACAAATGATTAAATGGTCTGTATTTCCTACTTTAGTGGATTGCACAACCTTGTGTGGAGAAGATGTTTAGCATTTGCAGTCTGATCCCATTCTTCCTTTCTACTAATACACTTGCAAGCATGCACACACATGTAAACACAAACTCCCGCTGCAGTTGGGTTAAAAACATCGTCCGGAGTTTGTACTGTTTCCTTGTGGAAATAATTAGAGCAAACAGTGCACAACACAGGTTAAAATTCTCCCCCTTCCATCTCAAAACCATCTTTCCCATGCCGGCCTTTCCTTCTTCTGTTCCCTGTTCTCCTTATCCCTTTTTTGTTTTTTGTCTTTGATCCCATTTCCTTCCTCAGACCTCCATTTCCCCATGTGCCACTTGTTCCCCTCATCCTCATCGACAGTTTGTGTCACAATTCACACTTCTCGTCCACTTTCCATGAGGCGACTCATCTCCTACTTTTTGTTTTATTTTTTCCTCTTTTTTTCCACGTTTTTTCTGTACCCTCTCCTCACCACCAACCGGAGGCAGCAACTAAGCAACTAGTTTCCACAACCTCTGCTGATATGTCCATCTCTTCATCAGATTCAGTTTCCAAACATACTCTCTCCCGCATCCTTTCTGTGTCACATCTTATTTATCTCTTCCTCTCATTTGTTTGCTTTCATTTTTTAATTTTTTTGCATTTTAATTAAGAATGACGACACATAAACAGCAACACTCTCCTTCAGCTAGCAGCTCTGCTCCTTTTCCCCATTAACCTGAGTCACAAAACTCATTCGACGGATAACACACAGCATGGATTAATATTTCCTGCAGGGTAGCACCTCTCTGCAATAGAAACACTCCGGCAGCATAAACACCCTTCCTCCATGAGCCCATCTCCACAGATTACTGCACCTCCTTGAGATTAAACAAATTTCAGCAAGATTACAGCTTTACCATTTCTGGACTGCTCTGCCGGCATGCTTGTTCAGTTATTAGCCTGCTGACATAAATCCCTGGTCCAAAAGTGTACATTATGTACAGCATGTACTTCATGGGGTGTAAAACGCCCACTGAAAGCGTTGGAGATCTATTTATGTGACATAGCACAAAAGGCAACTTTGCATGTTCCTGTCATGCCCTCAAACTTCCTTGCACCTGTCCTATTTTTTTCCCCTTCCTTTCCTTCCCACCACCTTTTCTTCCTCCAGCTCAACATCCTGCATGCAAATGATGATTATTGCTCCAAAATCCCTTCAGTTCCCCCTGAATCAGCTTTGAAACTTAAAATCCAAAGTGATCCTCAGATTTACCCCCCACACAAACACAAACACATGCACACACACAGAGCTCCCAGTCTTTCAGTTGAGCCAGGTTCAGTGTGTTTGCATGCTGCACGGATCCTCAGCCAACAAAGGGAACAGAGACCATTGCCTTGGGTCATACATGTCACGACTAATGAAAGGTCTCAACTGGAGAGGGGCTGGCTTTACACCGAGAGAGTAAACAAACACCAGTGACCTTCACAATTTTACACACACACACACACACACACACACACACACACACACACACACACACACACACACACACACACACACACACACAGACACACACACACACGCAGTGATTTATAGTTCAATTAAAAACAAGAATGATGGTGGCATTTAGGTTGTGAGCATGGTTCAGATCACTACAGTAAGAGGTCAGGAAAGCCAAGAGGCCATACAGCACCTAAGCCAACATGGTGACAGCAAAGGTCACATGGTTCAAGTAGTGTGTGTTTGTTTGTGTGTTCACATGTTTGGTTTAGTAACCTTAAACTATCGTTGGGGGTGTGATTGACAAGGTAAGAGTAAGGGACTAGGGAATGTGTTTTTATGTATAGAAATATATGTAAGACAATATAGAATTATTCTGGTGTTTGAGCAAAGAAAGGTCAGCATGTGAGTATGAAAGTGTGCAAATATGGGAAAAGTGCAAGTGTGTGCGTTCATGTGTGAATGGGTTTGCATGTAGCTATCGGGCCATTTTTGTGCCCCAGCAGTCCAGCTGCTGTCAACAGGAACACTGTATTTTTATATTCAATTCAATTCAACTTTATTTATATATATTCACAACAAAGTAATCTCAGGGCACTTTACAGAATAAAGTCACGACTACAAAGATGTATAGAGAAAACACAAACATCCTCCCTTGAACAAGCCCTAGGCAAAAGTGGAGAGGAGAAACTCCATTTAACTGAAGAAACCTCCAGCAGATCCAGGCTCAGGGTGGGCGGCCATGTGCCTTGACCAATGATTGAATAAATACAGACAAAAACAGTCAGATATTAGACTATACCTCACTAATTTGTTCAACTGCTTTTATGCGATGTTAAAAATCATACTTTTTTTAGCCGACATTTAGAGGGTGTTCTTCACGACATTGTGAAGTCTTCACTCAGCGGCAGTGACTAAACACAACACTACACACAGATGGATCTACATGTTTGACTGTGTTTGCATGTGGTCTGTCTCCAGCATGTGTCAGCAAGCATTATAGTGCTCATGTTATGTAATGAAGGACAGTGTCACTTAAAGAGATGAGCCGCTCTGCCCTGATTTAAAGCAGACAGATAAGCAATATTCAATACAGTGTGGGCATATGCATGGACTGTCCCTGCATGCAACAAATGAGATCACTTTTCCATTTCAGTGTCTCTCTTGGTGTGACACACACAAACACACTGCAATGTTGTGTCAGGGCTTTTATGGCCACTTGATGTGATTTTTAGTGATAATTTGACCCTTTTTGAGCCATTTTGTTTATCTGTGACATCATACATTTGTACAAACAGTACATACATCATCACAAGCGGCTCGACATTCAGGCTGTTTATTCACATGTGACACCTTGAATATTTTCATCTTACTTCCTAAGAGATTGTTAGGCTGTCTTGATTGCTTATTAGAAAGGGAGGAATTAGTGACCTTTTAGAATATCAACAGACTTCGTGGTTTCTCTAAAGGTCTAATAGGGTCACAAATTTCTCAGTTTTTAGTCAGCTATCAAATGTTGTTAAATTTAGCACATGATTAACCGTCTGCTGTTTTACATTGTGCATAACAATTAAAACCATAATTTAAATAGAACTGTCTTGGCACTAATAGAGGTCTCTGTTAATAAGTTGTTAATGAATTGATATTGCGGATGTTCCTCAGCACTGCAAGCTGCTGAACTATAACTGGGGGTGGATAACGAATTACAGAAATAGATGAAATGACAAAGCAAGTTAGATTTGAAGAGGATGCACACTATCGTTGAGGTTTTACATAATCTGCCAAGCTAAATCTTTTTTTTCACTCCAGCTTTTTAATGGGATGCGTTTTTGGATAAAGAGCCCATCCATGTCTTCTCTCAAAACGAGAGATCATAGTCAGTGATGTCATACGTCTCAGTTGGACAGATTTGAAAAATATTGCCACATGTTGCGTTCATCAATACACTAAAAACAATATGATATTTCTCCAAAATAATAGTAGTCCAGTCCAATGTTTCTATAGTTTATATATTAAGGATCACAAACCTGTAAATGATTTTGAGGGACTTGCAATGCTTTTAGATGTCGGAGCAGTGACCCAGTTGCATAGCCTGCATAGAGTTTTTAAGTTTCGTGAATATAGACAAAACAGGTGAAAATCATGTCTAATCATCTTGAAAACATACATGTACTTCACTGATGTGAGGCAAAATATGCATTTTGCTCCTGGCGTAACCCCATGTACACTCTGATGTCCAATGTGTATGCAAGTTGCAGCACACACATGCACAACAGTGCCCACTGAGGAGCACCACTTTTTTGTAGTCACTAGTGTTTCTGTGACTTTCTCTGGTCTTAAAAGAGAGTAAAAATAAGACACTCCAGGCAGGAAGCAAATCACACCAGTGTGAGCCCTAAATACCTGCCACGTTTCCACCAAGAAGCTAAAATAGACGTTTTCAATGAAATTTCTTAAAAGTTTGTTTCTTTCCTGCTCCACTTTTCTCAGCTCGCCTCCATCTCCTTCTGATCACCCCTAGGGTTTAGCTGTCACTCCTCGTCACTTCTCACCTGCCGCCAAGTTGCGGGGGAGCGTGTCTACATGCATGTAAGCTTGTGTGTAAATGTGTTAAAATGTGCACACGTATGCGTCGCGGCGTCAGGGCCTGCCCGAATTCCTCCCAAACTGAGAGGACATAGAAGTTGATACTTCCATGCTGGATCAGATGTGACAGTGTTCACCCTCCAGCTGCTATACCTTCCTCTCTCCTTCTTTGCTTGCTCCTCTTCAGTCCTGCTGGGCTTCACCAGGCCCTCAGACACCTAAATGTGGGTCAGCGCCTAGTAACTTCAGGTTTTGGCAGTGTGCTGCGTTCGTGTTAGTCTTTGTAGTAATTGTGCTTATTAGGTTGAAGCTAAAATGCTGAACGCCTGCAAAGTTCAGATGGATTGGCAGCTTTTTAAGTGGAAACTTAAAGTTGGCATAACACAGTTTAAGGATGTTCATTCCAAGATTAAGAGTTTGTCTGTCAAACCAATATCAGTCAACAGTGGATTTTCTAGGACCAGCAGACTCACAGAGAACCGGCCCCTGTAGCTCCATTTCATCCTCCTCTTGATACTCTAATGGGCCATCTGTTAGCAGCTGCAAACAGGCATGAAAACCAGCTAAAAGCAGCCAAGATAACTATATGAGCTGCTAGAAAACTTTTAATTTAGGAAATAGGTTGCATGCTTTCCATTTCCAATGCGACCAAATAAAGAAAAATCTCGGCAGCTGCTCTGCCAAAAGCATGAAAACAAAACCAAACAGACTGTACCTGCATCAAAAAGCTGCATATAACCCAGAAGCTATATAGTCCACTTGAAAACTGAGAAATCATCACAGAATGGTGTTTTTTTTTTGTTAGTTTGTTTTTTCATTTTCAAAGTGGCTGAACACTAAACAGCTTAGCTTGTTAGCATGAAAATACACACCGTGCGACCTGTACCAGCTCAATAATAACTCAGATAAATATATACTGGCAGTTTTGAAAACTCATATATGACCAGTTAACTGCATTGAATTCTTTTAATAGGGGGAAATAATAATGGAAAAATTAGATTTAAGAATCAAGTTTGTGCAGCAGCAGAGAAAAGTACATGACATAAAGTATTGCATTGCAGTTTATTATTGTGTCATTTCTGCGTAGTGAGAAGAGGATGGAAGAGTTTTTATACATGTTGGTTCTGGCTCGTAGCTGCCTAAAGAGAGCGGCCGAGCTTTTTGTGGAGGTCACACATTTTATTAATGATTTTATACTTGTTTGATAATCCTGTTTAGTGATCTTTTTTGAGAAACACTGAGAAACAAAGCAACAGATAAAAAGATAATGTAAGGACCATTCCAATAATACATCTGTAGAGTGTCATCAGTTGCAATTTACACCGATTATCAAAATACAGTGCACTTAGTAAGTATTCACAGCACTTAACGTCTATTCATTCATGTGCCATGAGACTCAAAATTGAGCTCTGGTGGATCCTGTTTCCACTGATCATCAGTGAGATTTTACTAAAATTTGACTGGAGTCCACCTGTGGGAGATTCAGTTTAATGGACATGATTTGGAAAAGCATACACCTGTCTATATAAGGTCCCACAGTTAACAGCACAAACAAGCCATGAAGTCCAAGGAATTGTCTGTAGATGTCCGAGACGGGAATGTATTGAGGTACAGCTTAGAAGGGTACAGGGAAACTTCTGCAGCATTGAAGGTCCCAATGATCACCGTAGCTCCATCATCCGTAAATCTAAGAAGTTTGGAATCACCAGGACTCTTCCTAGAGTGGGCCGGCTGGCCAAACTGAGCGATGTGGAGAAGAGCCTTAGTCAGGGAGGTGACCAAGAACCAGATGGTTAGTCCGAAAGCGCTCCAGCATTTCTCTTTGGAGAGAGAACTTTCCACAAGAACAACCATCTCTGCAGCAATCCACCAATCAGGCCTGTATGGTAGACTGGCCAGACAGAAACCACTCTGCACTCTGCTACATGACAGCTTGTCTGAAGGACTCTCAGACCATGAGAAACTAAATTCTCTGGTCTGATGAAACAAAGATTGAACACTTTCGCCTGAATTCCAAGTGTCACGTCTGGAGGAAACCAGGAACCACTCACCACCTGGCCAGTACCATCCCTACAGTAAAGCATGGTGGTGGCAGCATCATGCTGTGGGGATGTTTTTCAGCGGCAGGAGCTGGGAGACTTGTCAGGATCGAGGGAAAGATGAATGCAGGACAATGTACAGAGACATTCTTGATGAAATCCTGTTCCAGAGCACTGTTGACCTCAGACTGGGGTGACAGTTCATCTTTCAACAGGACAGCAACCCTAAGTACACAGCCAAGATAACAAAAGAGTGGCAAGAGGACAACTCTGAATGTCTTTGAGTGGCCCAGCCAGAGCCCAGACTTCTGAAAATCTGAAAATGCCTGTGCATCGACCATCCCCATCCAAGCTGATGGAGCTTGAGAGGTACTGCAAAGAAGAATGGGAGTAACTGCCCAAAAATAGGTGGCCAAGCTTGTAGCATCATACTCAAAAAGACTTGAGGCTGTAATTGGTGCTAAAGGTGCTTCAACAAAGTATTAAGCAAAGGCTGTGAATACTTATGTACATGTGATTTTTAATAAACTCGCAAACTTCTTTCACGTCGTCATTATGGGGTATTGTTTGTAGAATTTTGAGGAAAATAATGAATGTGATCCATTTTGGAATCAGGCTGTGGAAAAGGTTAATTGAATACTTTCTGGATGCACTATATATGCTTTCTGATTAGTCTCTAAAATGATTTCATAACCAGTGAGCCTAATGGTACAGGTCTATCATCATTTAATAACTTGGGATAGGAATGTTTTTCAACAGGAACCACCGTCTCCTGTTTCCACATTTGGGACCCTCTGCTGACTGAAAAACAGATTGAAAATTAATTAAACATGCAGCCGAGCTTCTCAGCACAGATTCTCAGGGTTAGGCTGCTGATTAACAGAATCATTTTTATAGGACTTGTTCCAGCTTCTCAATGCTTTAAAAACTGCGCAAGAACTGATATTCTTCCAAGATTGGGCTCATATTAAAAGAGTCAACACGATTTCCTTGCTAAGGTCATGAAGGTCAAATCTGTAATTGAATTTTCTGAGCGTCTGGGCCACATCTAAATCAGATGACACCCTCTTCCTGTTAACCAGCCTTGGATGTTATTACACCCTTCAATGGCCATTATCTGTCCGGCTCAGAACCACACCTGTAATCCAGTTGGTACTTGCTATATATTTAAATGGGCTCAGTAGGTTTTGATTTGCAACATTATGAACCACAATGTCGTGTCATTTTGGATCAAGCTACAATGTTGTTTTATTAGTTTTAGGGAAAAGGTTGTAGAGTTTGTTACAATACTAAAACAACACTTAACTAAAGCAATAATATAAAATTGAGACAAACTGGTTAGTTTTAGGAACCAAAAGTTGCTCAGAGTTGGGGAAAGTATTTGGGGTCACTGCTAGATGAAAAATGTTACCTTTAAGTTACGTGGATGGTTGGCTGTAACATCTGGATAATAACCAAGATAACTATGCACAGGAGGTTGAAAAGTGACAAATCACTGAAGAACTGCACTGCTTTCCTCTGTGATACACAAAAAGAGAAAAATCCATACGGTAAGATCTGCATTAAAGTGGGAAAAACTCACTATGAGCAATGTAACTGCTGAACAACAGCCCAAACTATATTGGCTTTTGGGTAAATGTTAAGTAACTATAAAACCACAATACACCAAGAAAAAAAGAAAAAATGCCACCTCTCTGCTTAAGGTTAGCTTGTTAAACATGAAACCACTAAAACATTAAACCATATCATTAAACATTAAACTGTACCAACACTCTGATGCCTCTTGCATCGAGCAGCTGAATAATCCATATGTTAGGTTATGTGGAAAAACCACCATGCAGCATGTGTCACCACTAATCCTGTTTGTCATGCAGCGTGTGATCACAGCTCACTACGCAGTCAGATGTGAGTGTAGGTGCAGTGAACATTAGCCTGTGAGTTTATTTATTTGGTGCATAAATAAACTGGACAAGGAGAAATTGATGGTAATTATTTTAAAATAATAAATCAAAGTGATGTTTAAATTTCTTTCTTTATCAATTCAGTGAGTTCATGTTTAATAATGGTACCTGGCCAGGCTCAGGATCAAGTCTAAAATGATATGAATGATTTCTGAGAGAATCAAGCAAACATAGCTGAACCCACTGCAGAATCACTAAACTGCTTCATGTCTTTGTGCAGACTGTTTGTTTGTGTTTGTAATCTTCTCACAGATGTTTTTTTTTCTTTTTGATGTATCAGGATGATGTCTTAAATCTGCAAAAGTGACTTTGGTAAAAGAAAGAAAAAGAAAGAAAAATCATCACAGGTCTGTTCCAGTGTGTGGTTGTGTGTGTGGAGGAGAAGGTCAGACACAAAACACACTTTCAACACAGCTCACATATACAGTATTTACTTTTATCTGTTTAATATTCTAACTCCATGTATTAGTTATATAATGTAAAAAGTGGTGTAAATTAGGGAAAATATAACACTTATTAACATATTTTCAGAAATGATCCGGTATGTAAGTGTATGTACATGTGTAGCTATTAAGAGGATGTCATTGCATTTCTCTGTTTAGAGAGTTACTGTG
Source organism: Channa argus (assembly GCF_033026475.1). Taxonomy (NCBI): domain Eukaryota; kingdom Metazoa; phylum Chordata; class Actinopteri; order Anabantiformes; family Channidae; genus Channa; species Channa argus. The sequence continues at coordinate 14,851,937 of NC_090216.1, forward strand.
TGTTCTGATCTGGGAGATCTGGACGGGTAAGTGATCGTTAGCAAAGTCTCACATCATGGGCAATGGTGGTCTCACTGATCTCAGACATTTCTCTTATGTAACATGTTATAGGGTGATAGAAAAGCACATGAAGGTAACAGGGAATATACGGTATAAACATGATACTTCTATAATCTATAAAGATTTAGGTATTTAAAGTGTTGCTCTCTAAAAATCATCCACTTTTACCATTTGCTGAAGAATGGCATGTGTCACATGCAATCATAAGCCGTTGCAAAAGGTACGTAAGAGGTGAACAAGCGTCGCCTCCAGTCGTACATGCAGAAATGTAATCCAAGTGTAGAGTGGGAGAAAGTTTTATCAAATGGATAAAAAAAAATACTGCACTCTTTGAATCTGTGAAGGACAAATTCACTTCCAAGTCAACTCTGTTATCTACCTGAGAAGTAAAAAAATTACAACTTTGGAAGATACATGCTCAATTTAACTGAAGTGCTTCTTGTCCCAGATTTCTTACAGTTTAGTCAAGTTATGGCTAAAAATACAGTGTAATAGTGAAATAGTGAAAGTCACAAAAATGTACGTCACGTGCCAAGAACAAGGAGACAAAAAGTAGGCAGTAGCAGCACTTTTGTAACAAATATGCACCTGTTCATTCATAATGAACTGGTTTGTACTTGATTAATTTCAACCAACACAGGCAACCACGACCTGCACGGCCATCAAGGCGTCTGCAGAATCTCTCAAGAAGTTCAGCCAACCTTCCATAAACACTACATAGCCTGGAGACAGGTGCAGTTTTTGTTGCAGATTAAAAGTCTAAATCATCAAGTTGTTTGAGCGGTGAGCCAAGAGAAGAGAGTGTGGAGGCCTGAGGCGCTGCACAGAAGTGAGTCAGAGAGGGGATGAGGAACAGAGAGAGAGAGAAAGAGAAACAAATGGTATGGTTTATAGAGGAGGGAGAAGGAAGAGAGACAGATTTAGGGCTGTATTTATGTGTGTGTGTGTGGTGGTGGGGGGGGATGAGATAACAGGGGAAAAAAAAGAACTCTAAACAGAAGAAAGAAGTAGGGAGAAAGTGATTTAAATCTGTATAGAGAAAGATCCTGACGCGTTGAAAGTCTTTTTGTTGCTGATTCAAATGTTTAAAGGAGACATGTTTCATGTCCTAATCTAAGACACAAACACACACCATGCACAGTGAGTGTGCACACAAGGATTCACAATAAGATGATTAAGATCTGAATAAATTTGGATGAATGAATATCATTTTATTACAAAATCAGAACCCACAGAGAGTTTGAATTTGGGGATTTACCCGAAGCACTTTCCAGTTTTAGAGTGGAACATGTGTTTCACAGACTTATTGTTGGCTTCACTTCTCTTGTAGGTTATAACCTTTCTTTGACATGTCTTATGTGCTTAACTTATAATAGCAATTTTCTACATTTCAAAACATGCCTTTAATTAATGTAAAATGGGATAACACATGCACCATATGTCGCTATATTTAGATCATACATTATACCGTAGAGTTTTAGGGCCCATTACTTACAAAACAAAACCCACAAACTAAACACGCATGAGACATTTCCCTACATGGGATATTTGTGGCAGCTTTCTCTGGCATCCAAACAGCATTGAGTCATTAACAAAGTCCCTGCGCCAACAGTTTTTTTGGCATCAATGACACAGTAACTCACATATCATCACACCTATAGATAGTTGCCAATTTGGCAGGTTGAGTGTGAAGAAGTTGCCCCTGGCTGTTGCCTGTGTGTATTTAGTGTACCTGTGCACACGGTATATATGTGAATATGCGTGTGTGTGTGTGTTTGTGGTAGAGGGAGCTAACACATGAGCTTCGTTGGCAGAACCGGAGCCTCAGTGTTTGAATTATTGATCAAGGCTGTGAATACCAACACTGTAAACTCAGCAAATGCACAGAGAGTGGAAATATGCTTATTGCAAGCGATGAGTATGCCTGTGTGTGTGTGTGTGTGTGTGTGTGTGTGTGTGTGTGTGTGTGTGTGTGTGTGTGTGTGTGTGTGTGTGTGTGTGTGTGTGTGTGTGTGTGTGTGTGTGTGTCTGTTTATGGCTCATCAGCTGTTTCTTAGTTGGTAAATTAATAGTTCTTGTTACTTTGCATTTCTTGGCTCCAAAACACAACAAACCATGAATCCACACATGACCATTTAGCAGTGTCCATGCAACACTTAAGGAGTAAATTTTAATATCGAGTCAGTGAACATATGGTCCCACTTCACACAGACTATGTTTACAGTTCATGCAGTTTTAATGTAGTTTTAAATCCTAGTTTAAAATTCGGCTATATTTTTTTTTACCCCCTTTACACTGATAATTTTTACAATGTCAGGAAACTACGTTAAGAGTGTCATTTATTTTTGACACTGTGCAATATCAGTGTTAATCTAAATTAATTTCGAGTTCTCGCACGACTCAGTGTCATCAAATTTGATTGTGGAAGATCAAGAAGAATATTGCATTAAGGATAATATCTACAAATGCAAGCCTCACCTGAGATGCTCACAGATTTATTCATCAGTCTTTATTTTAGAATAATTACACTGAAAACAAGTAATATCAATGCAAAATAATGCATAAACCAGTACTGTAAAATTACTTTACAACAATCAAACAACAGAAAACAAACTCTGAGGCTGGAATAGCATACAGGTCTTTTTTGCTGCAACATCCATGAAGGTGTTGGGATATCTTGAGCAGAGGTGACCCGGTACTCAACGGCTTCTGTGGCTCCAATAGCCATTTTCCTGAGCTGCTTGGAGGTCATGTTGAAGCAGGTGTTGGAAGTAGGCAAACAGAAACCCGGCAGGACCTTTTGAACTACCTCCATTACCACCTCCACTCAGAGCCTCCTGCTGCTTTTCTGGCAGGTTCCTGCCATACGTCTGAGCCTGGCTGATGATCTCGTGGTGTGTGTAGTTTACAATCAGTGAAAGCTGAAAAACTCCAAAAGAGCACAGAGACATTACAACCTTTAGCACATGAACCGATGATAAATGTATCAAACATGACTCAAAAATTGAGGAGGGATAATTTCTGGTGAATTGAGCACCCGTCTGGCTTCAAACTCAATGTCCCTCATCTTCATGCTGGTGTTCACCTCCCACACCTAAAACAATGAATGAGACACATTGACACAAAACACATTTACAGGTCATGGAACCACTGACTCAAAGTTACGCCGAAGTCTTGTTGAGCACTGTGGTCTTACCAGCTTGAGAAGAGGCTTGGACTCATCCTCCTCAAAGTCCTCAAGTTTAAACTCCCAGAGCCTTCAAACACAAGTAAACACAAGCTTCATCTCCACTGTTCCTCTCTTCCTTAAAACACATACTGGTGTGACATGAGTAGAGTTAAGGTCCTGTATAGTGCTGTTCTGTGTGTGTGTGTGTGTGTGTGTGTGTGTGGCTCTCAATAACTCATTCACTCTCAGTGTGTGTTTGCTTCCCTCCACCAGCAGCTCAGTCATATCCTCAGCAGTCACCTCAGATTGGAGCTGCTTATTTTGCTGAGGCCTCAGAAATTCAGCCACAAGTGCAATCTAAACAACATCCAAGAGATCACAGTCAGGAGACTTTGTCTGCTGTTTCAGATGAGTTTAAACATGAAAGCTAAAGCATGTCTTACCTAAGACTTATACGAAAGCATGTGGCAGCAGATCTGCACAGCCCGTTCATACATGGGTTTGTCAAAGAACAGCTGTGAAAATGAAACAAATGAAAAAAGTTACTGAGAGTAAGTGTTACTCAAATTTCACACTATGAGGAAGCTAACAGTGTCATTTATTTTTGACACTATACAATATCAGTGTCAATTAAAATCATCTCTAACGGTATTTAGTCTAAGTGAAAGTTATACTCCCAATATCCATTCAATAAATGTTGCAGTTTGGTCAAAACAACAACAACAATGTATTCATGTCTTAATAAAAATGTATTAAAAGTATAGAAATTAAAACATTAATCCTTAGATGTATGTATACAATGTAAAATAAGTAAAACAAGTGAACTTGACTTTTAAAAATCAGTATCCCCAAATGTATCAGTGATGTCTGTCTTTATTCATGTCTATAGTTTGGTGTCTACTTTAATGCATCTGTTTATCAGTTTACACAAAAAAACATGGCTGTCCACTAATTCATGATTCCCTAAAAACTTATATGAAAGCACAATTAGTATTTTTTTTTAAATACATAATTCTCACACAGCTTAGTGTCATTAAATTTGATGGTGGAAGACAAAGAAGAATACTGGATCAATGATAATATCTACTAAGGTACTTAGAAAATTATATTTTATGTATCTTCTTATCAGTCTATTCATTTTGTTTCTCATAGCACATTGTTGGCGTGTTCATGCCTAGAGCTCAGCCTCAACAACATGTATCTTAACCAGTATGATGGAGCCTGTTAAACATATTTGTTTGAATGCTCCACCCTTATAAGAAACTGAAGAAAACAAGACTTTCATTAATGTTACTTAATCCGGGACAACAATGCCTAGAAAAGTTGCTAAAGTGACAATCGCCGTTGTCACTTTGGTCAGAGGCTCAGGTTTTTTATGTGTAAAATTGTTGGAGATTCCCTCTAATAATAAAAAATACTGAATAAATGATGTGAAGCAGTGTCTCAGATATGGACACATTCCCTGATTTCTGAGACTATCTTTAGATAGAGTATGTGAAGATTACAATTAATTACCAGCCAAGACGCAAACATTAATTTAAACTCAAACTAACCCAACAAACTCAATAATACTGTCACTGACAATATGATAACTGCATTTAGGTGATTATGAATTTGTCCAGGAACAAAGTCATCAAATCTGCACAATATTGTACAGAAAATACCAAAAAGACAACAGAAATATATCAGCTTAATAAAACTGAATTAACATCTTGAGATACTTACTTACTACTTTTACTACGACCAAAACGAACCTCACAAATGAAAACAACTAATCACTTCCTCCTCTCGTACGAGACGGGTGTGCTGTGAATTTGTGCATGTGAGTGGGCGTGTGTCTGTGCATTTGTGGGTCTGTTTGTGTGGAAGCAGCTGTTGGGGTAAGCCCTCTCAGTGGGATACACATCTGTGAACGTAACAGATGATGCCGGTTGTCTACTTCACCGTCCAGGTGGTGGAGTTTTAGAATAGGCGAAGTTGAAGAATGATATGAATGATGGGTTTTGTGGCATCCTGCTATTTTCCCTCAGTTTGTGCAGATATCAGGATTCTTTTTTCTTTTCTTTTTGATTTTTGTTCAGTTTAAAAAACAGCTGCCACAAAATGAATCTTTTTTTGCATTCTTTTTGGTTGATTTCCTCTTTTTTCTTTTCAACAAAATGATGATGACGTGATTCTAAAAACATGCATAATGCATCCAACATGCAATAAAAACTATAAATTCAGTTTTTTATCATTGCAGAGCACCTGTTGAGCAGCTACACCATCATGTTTCTTTGTGTGTGTGTGTGTGTGTGTGTGTGTGTGTGTGTGTCTGCTGGTCTTCAGGACACTGACAGACCTGCTGAAGCAGCAGGGAGGTGAGGGGAGTTCCGTGGAAAATGCCACAGCCAGTTCTCTTGGTGGAGGGAGAGCCAACGGAGTCTCAGCCAGGATGCTGCGCAGCAGGAGTGGTGAGTACTGAAAGTGCACACACACATACACACAAACAAACTCATGCCAAATCAACAAGCCGAACACGTAACGCCGGGGCGACCCCTAAAACTCACAAGCCAAATGACGTCCTACCATGATATTATGATATTATAATGGCAAACATACTGTCTGTTTGGCAGAGTTAAGAGAATCAGAGAATCATTGCTTAGATGTGTGTGTAGCATTAACCATGTGTGTGTCTCCATGGGTTTGTATTAGTATGCATGGGTTTTTGACTGCATGTAAACCTTTACGTGTGTGTGTGTGTGTGTGTGTGTGTGTGTGTGTGTGTGTGTGTGTGTGTGTGTGTGTGTGTGTGTGTGTGTCAAATAGAGGGTGACAGGTGCAGGGATATGAGAGGCCTCCTGCAGCATAAACAGATTTATGTTGAGAATTTATTTATTTACTCAAAATAGCTACTGTATGTAATTACTACAGACCATTTCTGGCCCTCCAGTTATTAAATCATTAATTTTTAATGTGCACATATCAGTTGATCTCAGAAGATAATATGATCTCTGCTGGCTGCTTGATATGCATGGTTGGAGGGAAAATCTGCAGAATCATGTGTTATAGTGATATAATAGGAAACTGCTGCGACCTGTCAAAATAATATGTACGCACATCATATAGTGTGACGTTCCAGAGTATATGTTTAATAAAAAATATTCCTGTATATTCAGTTTGGTTAGAATTATGCTGGTGCTGCCATTTAAAGTTTGGCTCATATCCCCAGGTAGTGTTGAAAGGAGACATGCTGGGCAATTATGTGAAAACATGCTTCTAAAAGTCCACACATGCTTAACAAACTTTGGTCACTGCTACACCCGACGACCTACAACCTTTGTTTCTCTCTCCTGTTGCTGCTCTTTAATTTCTATTTAGCTGTCGACAGCATAACAAGGGATTTTAGATCTCCCACTGCTGATAACCATGGGATTGACCTGATCATCCAGACACCTCTGGGTGGGTGTTGGGCATACAATCTCATACCACAGGATCATTTTAGCACCTAGTGAAGTCTCTCAAATGAAACAGTGAGTGGCACAGTTATTTCAGTGGACACATGAGAGATGAGTCGCTTGTTAATGTGAAGCGAAAGTAGTAAAAGCAGGGGACCTGGCACAGAAATGACTGTTGTTGATGATACCTAGTGATGCTAATGTTTTCCATATTTATACACATTACACCAGCTTCTTCCCAGAGGAGGAAAATGTCCACTGGCTCTTTGTAGTCAATAAACAGAAAGCAAAACAAAACTCCATCCAGTGGCTGGATTTTTTCCAATGAACGCATCCGAACACACAATAACAGGTATTGTTTGAGAAGTTGAAAGTTAGAAATGAGTCTTCAAATGGTTGAAGACTCACCTGAAAGCTGTCTACAAATGTGATCATTTTGGTTTTAAGGGTTGATGTGTCAGTGCTTCATAACGTGAATCATGATAATCTGTCCCAGGTCTTCCTCCTCTGTTTACCCTTCTATGCTCCTCTTGGACCCCTTGTACTCAGATGAAAGTATTTGTCACTTGTGAATTACAGTCCACACACACACTAGTTGTGTATCCGAAGACAAATGTAATGTTTCCAATCGGAGCCACAGGACTAAGTGGAACACTCCATAGATTGCCTGGGCAGAAACAGATAAACTGTATTGGTTTTTCCATGGTAGACAACATGGCAGGAAAACACAACAGTCATTACTCACAGACTAATTGACCACACTGATTGGAGTGTTAAAGTGTTAAATGTTAAAAAGGATGCTGCCACTCTCCTTGTGGATGATGTTATTAAGCAGATCTCTATGACCAATAGCTGTTGATTGTAGAATAGGTGACACAGCTTTGCAAGATGATAATGCACTTTTTTTATCCTGCTGTGTCCCAATATAAATGGAACCAAGGACACTCTTCTTAAAGTATTACTTGGCATTTGTCCCTTTATTTATCAAACAGGTGCCAGTGGAGAAGAAACATGAAACATGAGGGAAGAAAGGGTCATGATATGCAGCAAAGGTCCCCAACAAGAGTTCAAGCTGGGATGCTCTAGTTGCACGGCTTGTACTTCAATCATTCAGTTATCCAGCGTGTCGACATCACTGTGTTTATTCAAATGTGATGTGGGGGACTAGTTAACTCAGCATTTTATAAAAGCTCACAGCTGACAGTTAGATTGTGAGTAGGTAGGCCAGCAATTTCATTGTGCATTTGCATTTTAGCTGACAACATTTCTAAAGAATGTTTGTGAATATTAACTACTATTCTCCTCTTGCTGTGAATATGTGGGTGTGTGGAGGCCTTCAGCGCTCACTCATCACGGTCTGATAAAATCTGCATTATTTAATTAAAATTCTTCTCCTAAGTTAACACCGACCATGTTTCCACTTCACTTTGAAATGCTTCACAATACTGAAGCTCTAGACACTGTTGTTTCTTGTTTTAGTGTGCCCTCAAAGGCTACACAGGTGAAGAAGTCACAAATCTTTAAAAAAAAATTTTGGAGATTTACCATGATGAACCATCAGCAGGCTGATGTCTCTCCAGCAAACATGAGTCATTACAGACTGAAAGCTTGAAGCAAAAAGCAATGACCTATTTATCAAAGATGACTGCAGAAGTAGCATGACCCAGTAAAAAAAAAAAAATCCCTCTTTGTAACATAAATTTCACCTTTTGTTCTCTCACATCATTTTGTTGTTGTAGCTGTACCCCAGTTGTCAGAAGAGTTGCTTTTTAAATCTGTGTCTCCTCCAAAATGATGTCCTGCCCTCTCAACTCTTCCCTGGAGTCCTCATAGGCAAACAACTTATTCTTGTAAATTAATGATCTCTGTGTGAATCTCTCCTGCTTGTGTCATGTTCATTATTCTGAAAAAAGGCATGGGTATGACCAACTCAGCTTATCACACAGAGCGGCGGCTTGTGAAAGTTAAGTTAGGTTTGTCTGCTGCGACTCTGCAGCTGTAAATGATGATGCTCACATGATCTAAGTGATGACAGATGTGAGCGCTCACTCCACTTTCCCTTCATTCTCAGCTCTTACCCCTGCTTATTGGCATCACTCTCTCGCTCACACACATACAGGGGACGTTGATATTTATCTTGCTGATGACAGACACCATGTAGTGCACTGTCCCCTTTTTACACTTTCCCCAAGGCAATTAAGACTCCTTTTATGTATCATTTCTCACAAAAACAAATGCCCAGAGGTGCACATTTATACATTTCTTAGTGCATTTTATGGTCAGGTGAAGTCACAAAAGCCTGCCGGCAAGTATAGGTGTGTGTTTTTGTGTGTGTGACAGAGCGAAAGAGAGAGAGATAGTGGTTTCCCCATTGCATCGAAAATAATTTAACTCCTAAAAACTTTAACTCCACTTTGGCTGCTCTCCTGAAAATATATCTAAATTTGTTTCCTGCTTCTGCATCACTAGTTTAAAGTGATGCTTTTAGATATGCTGGGGAGTCAAATATCTGGCACACTTGTTATTTTATTGATAACCAAGTTATTCACATGATCAGAGAAACCTGTATCCTATTATTTTGTATCTAAAATATTTTAAGCAGATGCTGTTTCATGTTTGTATGGCATTGCTTTATTATTGCATGCTAAGGTGCTGGTTTTGGCTGTCTACATATATTCATTGATTGTTACCCCCCAATCAAATTCCCAAATGATAGCAAATATTACTGCAGCACCAAGCCACTTTCCTACTACTGCTTTCTGCCACAAAACATTGCATTTCAAACAATGTAGTCTTTCTTTTAGCATCTGGTTATTGTGTCAATACATTTTAAACAGGACTTCAGTCATTTTCTAGTGAAGTGACTTGTCTGGCTGTGTTAGCATCCAAATGGGAGATGTTAAAAGGAATGTGGGCTGCAAATTATTCTGACCATTTCATACACTAAATTGGTCAATTTTGGCCGCGGTAACGCCTGTAACCATCTCCACCGTTCAGACAGAGGAAGCCATAACTGCACACTGCCTGTGATTCCCACAGATATATTACATAACTCATTAAGAAGGATCCTCTTGTTCTGCACTTAAAAGATCCTATCAGGTGTGTATTAAGGAGGTGGCCCCAAGAGAAGAGAGTATGCTAATAAAACAGGCTTTTTTAAGGACAACTCAAAAGAACCAACAGAAAACCACTAACTAAAATGGAGGGTAGGAAACACACAAAGTGGGCAGCAGAAGTACTGAACTACACCTGAACAAGAATACTACACGTAAGCAAGGAAAATAAAAGATAGGGCTACTAACTGAAAAAAGACAACATCCAGATCTAAATAAAAAAACGAGGAACCAGAGTAAACAAACTGAAGAATCAAGGCATGAATGTAAACATACACTAGGAAACTACATGCAAGGAAAACTATACACGCAGAACGTAAATAAATTGTAAAAAAAAAAATCAATCTGTAACTGCTGACACTTCCCTGTCCCTTTGGGTTCAACATAATTTCATCCTGCGCTTTTCATTCTCTTTCACCAGCTCTCCTCTCTTTGATCATCACATGAACCATTTAACTTGGTGTGTCTGCTTCGTGTATGTGTGCACCTACAGTCCCCTCCAAAAGTATAGGAACAGCCAGGCCCATTCATTTGGGTTTTGCTGTACATTTGGTGTTAAGAACAAAAAAGATGCACATGAAATTAAAGTTCAGAATTGCAGATTTTGTAAATGCTATTTATAGCTAAATATGGTAAACAACAAAGAACATAACATATTTTGACCCAAATTTGAAGCTAGCAAAAGTATTGGAGCATGTGGCAGACAGGTCTTTCTTTTACCCATTGGTCTGGTTTAAACAATGAGTAGCACTAAATGACTAATCCTGGTTTTAGACTTGGACTTTATTTGTGAAGACTAGATTTGTTGTTCAAATAAAATTAAATAAACATAAAAATCACAAGAACTTAACTCAGAACCCAGAACTTGTAGTTTACCTGCTGAAGAGAAGAATTAAAGGAGAAACCTCCAAAACATACAAGAACTAAAGGAGGCTGCAGTAAAAAAAAAACAGGAAAGACATATAAGCATATACGAATATTAAAACATATTTAAAAAAAGAAACCAACAGGGTTGATGCAGTTACAAACAAGGCTTCTGCAATTTTTATTATTGTTAGTTCTTATTTTATTACTTTCAAATTATCTGCCTCAATACTATGGGAACAAATACATTTTGAGTCATCTATTACAAAAGGTGCTATCTTCTATGTAGTTTAATGCACTGAGAATTTTGAACTTTTATCTCATATTTATCTTTTGATCTAAAACATAGAGTAGAGCAAAAAACAAATTAATTAGTTAAGCAATTTTTTTGCAATTGCAAACCAGTGACAGTCACAAATGTGATAAAATCTGATCTCTTTGATGTCGCACATCTTCCATTGTGACACTACTAAACACGCACACACACACACACACACATTTGGCTTGTGTATGGTATATTAGATCATTGAGCATATCAATACAATTTACTAATTCATTCAGTCAGTCCTTTAAAAAGCATGTTCTCTAGGTGTGTGTTTGTGCTTGTGTGTGTCCATGTGAACATTCGTGAGTGCTGCATGTGTGTCCATCCATCCCCGGGGCTGACATCAAGTACGCTGAGTGCATCCGTGGACTTCATTAATGCTAATAGCCAGTGAAACCAGGGCTTCACTCTCTGAGCTAGTTTGTTCCATTGTTCATTAACCTCAGTCTATTTAGCATGAGACTGGCTGGCTGTCAGGGTTGGGGCTGCTGTCTAAGTCAAAGTCACCAGCCTCAGGTTAAAAGGGGAGATGCTTTTTAACTCCTTTGAGTCCAGCATGTGCAGTTGGGTCCAAAACGTGGCATCACCTTATGCTGAAGGAGTTTATAAAAAGTTAAAGTAACATATTAACAATTATATCATTACAAACATTTGCACCCTTTGTAATAAAATAGTTAAACATGTTGAAGGAACATTTGTACTAGCTGCTCAAAGTGCATTAAATTGTTCATGTTGATGGAAAAAAAAATGCTATTTCAAAATATGAGGATGGTACGTTTTGCGACCAACTGTATTTTTCTACAGCAGCACACATCTCACCTGAGACATTCTCAGTATTAACACTGCTGATGATTAAGGCTCTGACATACCAAACTAAACACTGCTAAGAAGACTGAGAGCTAACTGACATTTGTGTGACAGAAGGAAAACTCATCAATGTTCTGTTTTATGATCTAAAAATCCTGCTCAAGTAGTAGTCAGGTAAAGATGGCACTGCAAATGTGGTTTTATACTGGTATTGTCAATATAAAAAGGACACTGCAATTAAAAAAAAAAAGATTATTAAAAATCACTGATGTTAACTGACAGCTATCTGATGGCTCTGTGCAGCCGGGTGAGAGTACAGTCAGTTGAATAAGCTAGAACCACTTTTTTTTTTTCAGATATGACACATTGTACTAACTTTAGCTTGGAAGTTTCCTTACAGCGTATCACACATAACCTACTGCATCGCCCCGTTATGTTATTAGTCTGCTGGGCTTTCTGTGAAATGATGGGAAGCCCAAAAACCAAGGTTTACCGCATTATGTTGGTTTAAAAATATTAACCACTGTCGTAATTGTAATATTACCTTTTATTTTAATTCAGAAGTAAATGTGTGACACTTTCTAACGAGAAAAATCAGTGGATATATTTGTCCCACTCTCTGACTCTGCCTCCCACTCTCCTCCTTTCTCTTACTAGAACAGTACCATCTAAATAACTCAGCTTATGGGCCATTTGGACAAGGGCTTCCACACCCACACAGCAACCACAGTACAGTGGGACTCAACAAATATACCTCCCTCAAAGCTGTGGGTAAGTCACACACACACACACACACACACACAAAGTGACACTGAGTCCATCTGACACAGTAACCTTTAAAGTACAGTAGGTTGGCAGTGCAGGAGCTGTCAGCTGATGAGGGTCTCTGTGATCCTTGGCAAACAGAGAGCTGATCTTCAACAGGAGCCCACGCTGTCCCTGTCTGACACCATGGTGTGATTGGTTAGATAAGGTTAATTGTGTCTATATAAATGTTACTGTGTGTGATTGAACTGCCACAAGACAAGCCTGTTTCTAAGTAAATAGTCCAACAGTTAGGATGATGTGTAAAACGTGAATAAAAACAGAATTCAATGATTTGAAAATCTTATCAACACAGGTTTTATTCCCAATAACAAATAAAAAACATATCAGATGTTGAAACTCAGACATTTTACCATTTCATGGAAAATATTAGCTCATTTTGAAACTGATGGCAGCAACACCTAAAGCTGGCAAAGGCGATGTTTACCATTGTGTAGCATCCCCTCTTCTTTTAACAACTGTCTGTAAATATCTGGAAAGTGAGGAGACCAGTTGCTAGAGTTTTAGGAGAGGAAGTTGTCCCATTGTTGTCTGATGAAGGATTCTATCTGCATAACAGTCCTTTGTTGTTTTATGATGCGCCAAATGTTTTTGATTGGTGAAAGGTCTGGACTGCAGGCAGGCCAGTTCAGCTGTTGTGATGGATGCAGTATGTGGCCTATGCAGTGTAGTCTTGCTAAAATATGCAAGGCCTTCCCTGAAAGAGATGTTGTCTATGTTGTTCTAAAATCTCTATGTACTTTTCAGCATTGATGGGGCCTTTCCAGAGGTGTAAGCTGCCCACAGGCACTAATGCAACCCCCATACCATCAGAGATGCAGGCTTTTGAGTACGCTGATAACAAGCTGGATGGTCCCTCTCCTCTTTAGTCAGCAGGACACGGTCTCCATGGTTTCAAAAAAAGATTAACATTTTGATTAATCTGACCACAGAACAGTTTTCTATTTGGCCTCAGACCATTTTAAATGAGCTTTGGCCCAGAGAACACTGCAGTGTTTCTTGATCGTTTTCACATATGGCTTCTTCTTTGCATGATACAGCCTTAACCTACACAGTGAACTGTGCAATCCACAAAATAAAAAAATTCCGAAATGTTCCTGAGCACAAGCAGTGATGTCCAGTAGAGAATCGTGCCTGTTTTTAATGCAGTGCCACCTATGGGCCCAAAGATCACGTGCATCCAGTTTTTACTTTCAGCCTTGTCCCTTGCGCACAGAGATTCCTCCTGATTCTCTGAATCTTTTAATGATATTATATACTGCAGATGGTGGGATCTCACAGTTATATGTTGAGGAACACTTTTCTGAAATTGTCCGACAATTTGTCGATGCTGTTTTTTGCAGATTGGTGAACCTCTGCCCATTTTTACGTTCGTGAGGCTCTGACTCTCTGAAATCCTCCTTTTATACCAAGTCATGTTACTGTTATCTTTTGCCAATTGTCAAATGATCCTCCATTTGTTTTTTTATTTTTTAATGTACTTTTCCAGCCTTTTGTTGCCCCTGTTCAAACTTTTCTGAGACGTGTTGCTGCCATCAAATTCAAAATGAGCTACTATTGTCCATGAAGTAGTATAATGTCTTAGTTTCAACATCTGACATGTTGTTTATGTTCTATTGTGAGTAAAACATGAGTTGATGAGATTTGTAAAAAAAAAAAAAAACTCTATTGTCAGTTGCAACCACCATCAGAGGATGTGCTTTTCAAAACACGTTACGTTTAGTCATCAGAATTGTTCCGTACAGAGCGAAGCTCTTGAAAATCCCCATGTTTTCTAGTGCTTTCAGAAAACACCATAATGGAAAGAAAATTACACTTTTAATAACACAACTCTTCAATTGATTGATTAAAAGTTGATGATTCACGCGGTTCAGAAATTGCCATTTACTATTGAGTAAATCTTTGTGGACTGACGTGGTGTAAAAGTAGATTATAGTGTAACAAATTGACACGATATTACATTGCTTTTCTGAATGAAATAATTTTCACCTTTTCTAATGTTTATTGTACTTCAGAAAGTCACAACTTCCTTTGGTTTTTTATTGCACTGTCACGATGCATCCAGATTTGGTTTGAGAAGAGATACAGCAGCAAAGCCACTGCAGCCTGGAGGAAGCTGTAGGGTTTTTACCAGGTGACCATGCAGATTGTTTTCAACAAAGGTTACACACATATGTTGTCAGTGATTTGTAGTCAGTGTGCAGAGCTACATCCGAGCACAGGCCTCCCATTAGAAACAAAACAATCCTGTACAGTGAGCCAAAGGCAAATCACTGCTTATCAAGGTGGATTTTTTTTTAACCTTCACCCCATCATTGATGGAGCATGAGCCCCCTCTTACAGCACCAGCTCTCTTTACACACTTACTTTACACTTGGGACGTGCCTCTACGGTCAGACATCCATGAGCCTTTTTAGTGAAGCTGGCAAGTTTGTAACAAACATTAGAGCTGATACACAGTTTAATGTGTGTTACTGTGGAGAGGGAATTTTAAAATGATAACAATATAAAATTTTCATAACTGTTAAGAAGCATACAACTGTAACTATTAGACCAACAGTCTGCAAAGAGGACATCACATGTAATACAAACTTACAACTAGTTTAGTATGTTTTGAATACAATGGAAACTGACAGCTGTTGTTGGTGGACTCAGTGACCTCAGATGACCTCAGATGTTTATTTTATTTTAATAATTCTCTGACATTCATGCTTCCCCATGACACACACATACACACTCAGGGCGAGGCTATTTAAAAGCATTACATGTGTCCTCATTGTGACGAACATACTTTTACTTCCATCGTCTCCATTGCACTCCGAAGGTTTTTCTTCCTCCTTTTTCCTCTGCTTACTTTCTGCAGCCTTGTAAAAAGAAGAATACATTACAATTTGCCTTACGGGCAAACACCAATTGAACCAGCTTTCCATTTTAATCTTCCTCAAACCCTCCCTCTCATCCTGACCTTCCTTAGCCTTCTTCTACTTCTATCTGTAGAATATTTTTACTCAGGTAATGGTAAAAATTTATGATTTTCACATTTTCTCTACAAGAAAGTCCAATTTATTTTTTTAATTTGTTAATAGAACCAAAGTATATTTTGTGCTTTAATTAGACCTGGTTGGGACCTTTCCAAAAAGCATTGTTGTTCTAATTTCTTATATATATTATACACTTGTATTTTCTGTTATACTATCCTAAAACTTTCTTTTTAGACATCTGCTTTAATATTTTCACCTTCTCCTACTCAACCCTCACTTACTCCTGACTGTCTTTTTGATACCATTTTAACATTTTACCTCTCTACTCCCCTTGTTACATAACATTGTGCTCATTAATTTACTTTTATCTGCTAAACCCTAGGACTGATTGATGTTATTATTGGTATTATATACCATGGCAAAAGCTTTAGGATAATAGTAAAAGCTGAAAATTGACAGACTTAACTAACATTAGCCAGTTGTATACTACTGGTCACACAAAGTGTGACTTATTTAAAAGCTGACTCTTGGCAATTTCTTTCACATTAGTTTAAAACATTTCATCCCTCATCTAAGCAGTATTATATCACTGTTTATTTGTCAGTAAAACATTTCAAACTAACATGAAGTCCAGTTGCTGTGAGTCACTCACCTGGATGAGTGAGATGAGATGAGAACATTCACAGACACGGTGAGTAAATAGAGCAAGAACATATTTTAGTGCTTCCATCTTTGGAAAGTTTCATGGCCTCGCTTTAAAAGTTTCCAAGATACTTTAAGGAGCAAATGAAGATGACATTGCTGACAGGTTAGAGCCAGGAGGTCCAATAAATGCATCATAGATTAAGCGTGATTCAGTCGTCAGTGTTCCTACAGTGACAGATTGTATGGTTTCACTTTGACAGTTCTTTTTAGGCTGCTTCTGCATGTGACTCAGAACTGCATCCCACTGTGACAAATTGAAAAGGGCTATAACAAGTTTAAAGAGGCCAAAGAAATAATATATTACCTTTACTGGCCTGTATTTAACAGTATGTTAA
The DNA here is from genome assembly GCF_033026475.1 of Channa argus. Taxonomy (NCBI): domain Eukaryota; kingdom Metazoa; phylum Chordata; class Actinopteri; order Anabantiformes; family Channidae; genus Channa; species Channa argus. The sequence goes on from NC_090216.1 coordinate 14,868,558, forward strand.
AGGATTATTCTTGTTAATTTCAAAGTATGTTTTGTTGTTCTAGCTTCAACATTGATTTTGTCCTTTATACATTGAGACATTCAGAATCAGGGTCTGTCTCCCTTTGAAAGATGTTTACATCGGACAGTCTGGGTATTAAATGTACTGTTTGTGTTAATCCTCTCAGGGTCTTGTGTGACCTTATTGTAGCAAGTCAAACGATTCAAGCTGTCATAGAGCAAAAAGATCCGATAACTTACTGATGCCTGATCCTTTCTTTCTCACAGCTGACAGTGCGTCCCGTAGCTACTATAAGAGCTACCCACTTATGGACTTCTCCCACTACCAGCCTGTGGCACCTCCTGCCTTCCAGCCAGTGCCAGTGCAGCCCAAAGAGAAGTCCTACATCCACCAGTCGCTGCCAGCCCACCGTGACCTGCATGCTCCCCTCTCTATCTCCATTCCCTCCAGCCAATTTGAGCATTCATGTCTCCCCAAGACCAACACGCACCCACTGCTCTCTAACTCAGCCTTCAAAGCCTGGGAGCCGACTGGTCGCCACGTCCACAGACAGACCTCTGCTCCGGGGCATACCTCTTCCACCATGCACAGCTCCACCCGGAGACACGGCTACTCAACCAGGAGGCAGCAGAGCATAGAAAATATGCCAGATCTCTTTAGCCAGTCCTACAGCAGGATGTATGGAGGACCAGGAGGTGGGGCAGGACAGGGGCAGCATGTCCATGTGCAACATCCCTCTCATCCCTCCTACTACCACCACACTAGGCAAAAGAGCTACTCCACTCACAGTACGACTGAAGTGACTGTCTGAGTGCTAAAGCCTCAGAGAGCAGCCTGCTGCAGAGTGAGCCCGCTAACAAAAAGCTATGGTTTTTAATAAATGCCAAAGCTTGGGGCAGTTGGCCCAATATGTGAGGGGGGACACATTCAGATTTACGAGATGTAAAGAGGTGTTTTAATAAGTAGAAACAGTGACATTCAGGATAGAAACAGCACAGCAGAATCACCACACTCTCAGATGAAGGACTCAATGAAGGTTTTGACTCTAGCAACAGTGTTATACATAGATCATATAAAGTATATAGCCAATCCTGTTTAACACCGCTCTCAGGCTTTTTATTGAGGTTTACTGGCCTTATAATAATGAAGATAGGGATGAAATGACAGAACTGAGTCTTAGAACAGGAAGTTTGTTTTGAGTGTTATAAAGTTTTAAAGGTTAGATTCAAACCAATTAGTTTGTGTTGGCCAAGCGATGTTCAGGAACAGAAGATCTGATTAGTTGGTAAAAAAAACTTTCTCCAGAGTTGGAACTGGAGCCCGGGACTTTTAAAAACTGGGACCAGCTGCCCATACTTTGAAATTTTATTTCACCAGTTTAATTCAACTCAAAACTAAAGCTAGTTTAATGTAAATTATGTTTCTGTGCTTCAGCTACAGGTTTCTGGGCTTAGACACCACTAAATAATATTTGGATGTACAATGAGAATCTTTAGAAAACATTTGTCTTTCTACATCTAACCACTGTTCCTGCTTAAGGAGTAATAAAATTTGTTGACCAATACACTTTTAGGTAAGAAAATTGATTTCTCTCATTCATGACATTCATTTAGCTTTTTCACATGATATTTATTTTTTTTTCATTAACGTTAATGAAAAAAGAAGAAAGCTGAAGATTTTATAAAAATTTTATTAAAAAAAACTTGACCATATTGAAAATACACAACTACATAGTCAAAGTACAACCACAATTCAGAGAAGTTAAGATAATGTGTAAATCGTTAATAAAAACAGAATGCAAGGATTAGCAAAAGTAATCAACCTATATTTTATTCACAATAGGACTTAAACAACATATCAGATGTTGAAACTGAGACATTTTAACAATTCATGGAAAATATTAGCTCATTTTAAATTTGATGTCAGCAACACATCTCAAAAAGTTTGAAGAGGGTGATGTTTACCATTGTGTAGCATCCCCTCTTCTTTTAACAACTTTCTGTAAACATCCTGGGAAGTGAGGAGACCAGTTGCTGGATGGGAGCGTATGTTGCTTTAAAACCTCTGTGTACATTTCAGCATTGATGGGGTCTTTTCAGATGTGTAAGCTAAGCTGTCTGCCCAAATCATAGGCACTAATGCCCCCCCACACACCATCAGAGATGCAGGCTTTTGAACTGTCCGCTGATAACAAGCTGGATGGTCCCTCTCCATGGGTTCCAAAAAGAATTTCAAATTTTGATTAATCTAACCACAGAAAAGTGATCAATTTTACCTCAGACCATTTTAACTGAGCTTTGGGCGAGAGAACGCCTTTTGATCGTGTTCACATATGGCTTCTTCTTCTTTGCATGATACAGCTTTAACCTATATTTGTGGATTGCAGAGCGAACTGTGTTCACAGACAGTGATTTCTGGAAGTGTTCCTGAACACATGCAGTGATGCCCAGTAGAGAATCAGGCCTGTTCTTAATGCACATCCAGTTTTGACCTTGTCGCCTTCACACAGAGATTCCTCTTGATTTTCGGAATCTTTTGATGACATTATATACTGTAGATGGTCTTTAAAGTCTACACATTTTTACATTGATGAACATTTTTCTGAAACTGTTGCACAATTTTTAGATACTGTTTGTCGCAGATTGTTGAACCTCTGCCAATCTTTACATTCGTGAGGTTCTTACTCTCCGAAACTTCTTTTATACCCAGTCATATTACTGACCTGTTGCCAATTAACGTAATTAGATGTCAAATGCTCCTTTGTTTTTGATTTGTGGCAATTACTATTCCAGCCTTTTGTTGCCCCTGTTCCAACTTTTTCACGATGTGTTGCTGCCATTAAATTAAAGATGAGTTAATATTTTCCATTAAATGGTAAAATGTCTCAGTTCCAACATCTGATATTTTGTTTTTGTTCTATTGTGAATAAAATATGGGTTGATGAGATTTGCGAATCATTGCAGTGCATTCTGTTTTTATTTAACTTTTTTTATATGATAACATTTACATTTCTGTAAATAACAGTAACTAGCTCACTTAACTGGATCACAGAAAACTAATTCAGGTGAAAGTTCTCCTTTTCTTCTTATAAAAACACCTCTACTCCTTTGCATCTCTCAGTCTACCTCTGTGCACAGCTGTTTTCTCCGTAATCCTTCCACTTGCTTTTTGGCCTCTCCCACCCTCTTTCCACGATGAAGCACTTTGCATTCTATGCCATCAGGCCAAGTATTACAGGGACAGCATCCCCGGGGTCACATTAACTTGACGGTGAGGACAATGCCACCATCATGTCAGCTCCCATCAGCTTTCATTCTTACTGGAGAAAGGAAGAGGAGGAACAAGTGGAACAACATACGAGCCAGAGGCTGGGACTCTTTAGAAAACAAGAGAAAGGGAGAAGGGAAAATAGAAAAACAAGGCTGTGAGTTTTCTTTCCTCGGGGGGAAGGAAAAGGAAGGAGTCACTGTGGATCTGGGTCTCTCACTACTGAACTGTCTGGATTATAACTCAGAGTGTGTGGACATGTGTAGAAGCCTGTGTCTAATTTCCATCCCTCAGGCACCATTGCAGGGGAAATCACGGAGGTATTTTCAGCCCTGGAGCATGAGGTACTTCTCGTGTAGTCTCTGAAAGCTGGACAGTAGAGGACATAGTGCAGAGCTGTGGCTGCGTCCGTGAACAGTCAACTGTTCAACTTGTTTGTGAATGTGTGGGTCTGCAGCACCCGCAGGAAGTGCACGATAAGGTGAACTGTTAATGATGATTGAACATGTCCACAAATGCTTCCATAAGGTTCGGAAACAATGTATTGATGAAAGAGCAGAGAGGATTTTCTGAATCCGAGCATGAAGTGTTTGTGTAGCAGCTACTAAACGACAGCAGACCAAGACCAAACCACTCTTTGCATCTTAGCTACACCCATGTAAACTGCATTAAAAAATAGTCTCTTTACTACTGTTTTCACATACATTCAGTTTCTCCACCCATATCAAAATATGAATCAGACTCTAGGAAGTGATCAAAAGGAAAAATGTTTCTTTCAGAGCTCTCAACATTTGATGAATATGATTGTCTAGCATCAGAAACACACAGAAGCTGGTTTAGACTTCACAATGCAAAAGACGTCCAAAGTTTTGTGGGAAAAAAAAAGGATTTGAGATCAAACTTTAAATATCTTTTTTTGAGCTACAGGCTTAACCTTCCTTAAATCCCTTCAGAGCTGAGAGACACGACAGAGTCAGCTGATAATTCTCTGGTGGATTTGTTAGGATAAGGGACTGCTCTCACACATGTGATCCACTGTCGTTATAGAAACATTGATGGTAGTAGCCTTCGACAGGTAAATCGATTTATTTGAAATGACAAAAGTAAATACAAGACTGTTGTGGTAGAGTCTTGTCATATGATTAAATTCCTGAAAATAAAAACACGGTAAAGATAACATTTCCACTGAGGTCCTCTCAAGGGCACCAGCTCTTATCAGCCCATAATTATGATTCAGTAGGTGAACTTCTGCCTTCTAGTAAGTTGATGTGCTATGGTTCACCTGACCATTGCTATTGCAGTTACAATAGTAACACTGTGTTACAGTCTTTTTAGGTTTAGACATTAAAAAATTTGGGGAAGTTTTCGGCAAATTGATGATTCCCACTTGAAAGTCCTCTGCTTTCCCAGCCAACCATACACCCCCACTACCTCCTGAACATCACTAAGTCTCTTCTACTTCTGCATACTTAGCTGCTAGGTGTCACCTCTCTATCACATGTCTGGAAAGTAGAAATCAACCTACTTATCCATAGGTGTGGGCTGATAAATACTTGATTAATGCCAAGTTGCATGGGGTGGTAACAGACAAATAGGCTAGTGCTTGGTTAAGTCAGGCAAGACAGGCCACAGCTCTAAACAATGAAGACAAACTTATAATTGATCACTCATTAACCAGTTCATTAGCAGAAATTTAAAACCCTTCTTCAACTGTTACTTTATCCTGGAAAGCTGTTTCACAGAACTGCAGCCGAGTTTTCACCCACTGAACTAGTAAATCTAGTGGGAATTAAAAACTTACACAGCTTATGCTACTTCTAAAGAAGTTTCTGACTCTCTCCTGTAAAGATTATTGTAGTTGCTGTAGGTTTGGGGTGAAGTTTTCGTAATGGATTTATATGACAGGTTAGGACACACAAGTGAAGTTAAGACTGTTATTTAAATCCTTAGCTAGTAATAAAAGTTGGTATCTAAGATGAACAGATTAATTAAGGATGTACTTCTCGTGGCCCCAGCTGCAACACAGGAAGACTTGAAATAATTTGAAACTTCACATGTTGATGCACTTTCAATCAGGCAAGAATTTATTTAACCTTCCTGTGTTGTGTAAGTTGTGGTATGGGATAACATATTACTACTGCCACCGCATAAGAACCTAATCCCCAGTTATACTTTATCAAAAAATAGTACTGATACTAGTGATTGGAAAAAGGGTTTGACAGTGAGAGAAGTAACAAACATGACTTTACACTAAGATATTATTAAAACTGCGATCTAGGCAATGTGTCCACAAGCTGTGTCCCTTGTCATTCAACATTATGAACATAAAAAACAAAACAAACTCAAAGTCTTTGAAATTTAGTTTGATTCAAACCAAGGGAAGGTGAAGGTGTGATTACACTGTGAGATGCACTACACAGGAAACACACTAACTACACAGATCCCTGTATTTTCATGCTGTAGTCAAGAAACCAAATGTTTATCTCTCTGTCACTGAGCGTTGTTGTTCTCTCACAATGTCATGCTGAAATTGTTTGTTGTCATGTTTTCTTATTACTGGGCCAGCAAAGGATCCTGGGTAGACATCATTTTCTCCTGACACTTGATGTATTGACTTAAAAATGTTGAGATATGACGGTTTAGAGACGCACAATCGTTTTTTAATAAGCAATAGAGGTGTAGGATTAGTTAACTGCTACAAACAGGTGCAGTGTTGTCCTTGGTATGAAATCATGGATTTTCTCCACCACCTAAAAACAAGGAACTCTGTCCTTTGAAGGGGAAACAAAACACTTTCCTTCATTTATTTATGTTAAATGTTTGGCATCTTGTGCAGAATACAACTCAATCTTCAAAATACATAGTTTTGGTCTTTTTTCAAGTACAAACGTCATTTGGAAATGATCTGTTACGCTTTGTTTATTAATCTTGTTTTAATGTTTATTTATAGGAATTTCTTATATATTTCATTTGAATAAGGGCTTTATGTAAGAGTATATATTATTACAACTGCTGTCAATGACAAAATATATTATGTCATCTTGTTAATTTGTAGTAAACACGAAATATTGAAACATAGAGAGAGCTACATGAGCTCAGTTGTAGGAAGGTCCCCATATGTGCAATATTAGAGGGTAAAGTGGACCCACTGTTCTAAGACATCTAAAACATTTGCAAGTCTAGTGAGTCATCTCAGTTTGGCACTTGAGGGTATAACTTGCAGTATATATCTAGAATATAAAGGCGAATAGAACAAAGATAGATGTATAAATGCAAACTATGTAACCAATTAAATCCCAAGCCTTTGGGTGTGATTTACAGTATGTAACATGTGTGTATACTGTACCTAACTCTACGTCTTATCGCAACAAAAACTAATTTATACCCAAAACGTTCTTTACAGAGGATTGTTTAGTAACTGGTTCCATTTTTGAAGATGAAACATTAAAGACTGTAAAATTAATATAAGTGGTTTGACGTGTGTTTGTATCAAAGAGACATTGGACTTTTGATTTTTTGGGGCGGCAAAATTCACCAAGCTGCAAGCACCTTAATTGCTTCCTATAATATTCTGCTCACACAGAGAAAAACTCCCTGCAGCCAAAAATCTACTTCACAGCAGAGTGCAGCTCTTTGTCTAATAAAGCTACATGTGCAGGCAAAAGATGACCATTAGACGAGGAGGCTTAGTATTTAAAATAATGTAACAGTCAATTTGAGCAGTTTTCTCTCTTTGTAAATTGCAAATTGTTTGTGGCACTGATGGGAATAAAACCCAGTAGTAACTGTTATAGTGAGCAGTTGTCTGTTAAGGGGAAAATCTAAACCCATAAACTGTTTGACTGTCAGCGGTAGATCTTGAGTAGTTGGGAGAGAAGCACCTCAGTGCACAGCTTACAGCTGCTATAGAATGTTATCAAGATTATCCAAGCTGACATTTCAGGCAGTGACTCTCAAATCTCAACTATATCTCAGTAACTACTAAGATATATTAACTAACTTACTACAGGTTAGAGATTGATGTAATGGCTCCATGTACTGTGGCATTAACTAGCCGCCACTGCTTCTGCTGTTTTGAACCCATAGTGCCACCTCGTGGTTGTTATTGGTACATGACATGAACTTAAAGCATTTGGTGGTGTCTTGGAATCTTAAAACACCAACATCGTAGCAGACCATTGCTGATACTATTACAGTCCATAAATCCATGCAGTGATTTCCACTATAGAACCATGTTTGCTTTTAATGCAGAGCTGCGTGAGAGAATGAAATGCTACTCAATAATGGTTAGCGTTGGCTTTAGCGCTGTATAGCAGCTCCCCCACCGGTGTCTGAGTGTGTGTGTGTGATTGTGAGTGTGAATGGGTGAATAAGGAGCAGTGTAAAGCACTTTGAGGGCCCATAGGTAGAAAAGCGCTTTATAAGTGCAGACCATTTACCATTTATATTAAGCACCACAGGCAAAATCTTTGCAATTGTATATTTAGAAACATTATTACTAAATTGGACTCCTCGGCTATTCAGTCTTGAATGATGAACCTCAGCCCATCCTTACTTCTACAAGGTTCAGCCTTTCTGAAATGGTGTTTTTATATTCAATAAAAACAGGGGGCTATAGCAGCTATAGCTCAGTTGGTAAGGCAGTCATCCACAGACCACAGGGGTCAGTGGCTCAATCCTCGGTCCTGGCAACCAAGTTAGTTTAGAGATGTTTCAATAGTTTTAGCATTACACATATCATTCAGTGTTCCATTAGTCCTTACTCAGCTTTTTGGAGACATGTCGCTGACATCAAATTCAAAATGAGCAAATGTTTTCCCCCCAAAAAAAAAGGAAAAGAAAAAAAAAAACATTTAATGTTGTGATTATACTTTATACAATCATATCAAGGTTTTAAACTTATTTTCAAATCATTGCATTGATTTTATATACATTTTTCACAACGTCCGAACATTTCTGAAAACATAAAGTGCATAAAACACGAATACATTCCTTTCCAGACATAGTCCTGTTACTTTTTCTACAGAAAACAGTCCACTCAGCCCAAGCATTTTAAGAAATAAAGGATTTTTTATTGTCATATCTTGAGTCAAGTTTTAATGTCACACATTTAACAAAGTGCAAGGTGTCAGCAAATTAAGTGCTTTTAATTAGAGTATTTTATATGGTTTGCCTTGTCCCAACAGTTTTCTACAAGTACAAAAATATGGAATAAACTAAATTATACAAATTTTTTATTGTCTTAATTGTAGCTTATTAGGACTTAACTATTTAGGATAATTGGCTTTACATATGTGTTTTCAAAATAAAATGTTAGACTTTTTATGTAACTCTTGTTAAAGATGTGTCACCCTTTAAACATGAACAGGTAGGTGTAATAGGGCAATAGGTTAAAAGGTATTAATATTATAGGAAATAACTGTAACAAGAAAACTTTTTAATAGGTATCTAACACAAGGAGAAAAACTCACAACAATTTTTTTTTCCTTAAGGAGAGATTAATGCCAACATGGAGAATGGAGGTAAGTGGCTGTTGTGATAAAACCTGAAGTACATATGAGTTACTATGCCTGGATTAGTCATACAAATATAAACAACAAAACTTTATTTCCAAAGACATCTACTACAATTTATTTCTTTATGAATTGAACAAACTGAAATAAGTGAAACAACTGAATGATGTGTGGATGATTGGTCTTGTATGTCCCAAGCACATCCTATGGTCTGGTCATTAAATGCTCGTCAACAAGCATCTGAGACACACAAAATCTGGACACTGTTGTAATGTTGGACATTACAGCCCATCAGGATGTGTATTTTGATACAAATGCAGATGGAGCAACACATTTAAAGGTTATAAAACCGTGGACATTACCGGAGATTAAAACTACTGATTAGAGCACAACTTTGCAGAATAATGAAAAGAACTGTGATAGATTAAACTGAACAGATTCTCTGAAGATAAAGACCCAGAACATGAATGTAAAGTGTGTACGGTAAACATGTGGAGCTCTGATATTGATATAGTGAAAGACTTAGGAAAGGAAACGGCCAGTGTTCACAAAGATAAGGCAAATGTATGACAGGATTGGATGGTATAGTTCTGATACATTAAGAGCTGTTTTGTATTTACAAAGAAAACTTTTTTGTTTATAACAAACACATGCGACCCTTCCTGATAAGTATATCAAATTTTTACTATCATCTTGTCTTCTCATCCCATACAATCAAGTTTTAAACAGGTCCTCTAATTTTTCCACACGATAAAGCAGCTTTGTAGCATTTAAAAAGGTAGTCAAGAGTACCAGGAGAGAAGTTAAGGATGAATTTAGTATTAAAATACAAACCCAGAGGATGTGTAATGATCTGGTTAAACCAAGGGGAGTAGCCAGGCTTTGTGAACATACAAACAATCAAAAATAATCAGTCTAATGTCCTGCTGCCTGTCACAATTTAAAATCCATGTAAAGTGTGCCATACAAATTTATTAAGAAATTTTGGTATGAAGAAGGTCTGAATCACAGCTCGTTATTTTGAAATGCAACCTGTTGCAAAGATCAAATGATTAACCAAAGTCACAGATGAACTCTGTGATCTAGCTGGTGCCTGCTGTTGGCTGTCCCACTCTTACCCTAATCCTTGTATGGTACTATAGCATTTTCCCTACTACACCTAACTCTGTCTACCTCTGTCCAGTTATGTTGTTGCCTCCAGGATTAATGACGATGGAATCCAGTAAGGGACGAAGAGCCTGGCCAAATGGTCTACAGAGGACACACAGCAGACAGAACAATCACGCTAAAACAAACAACAAAGTTGTATAGAAAGTCTTAACAAATTACAGTATGTGAGTAAATGTGAAGGAAGAGCACACAAAACCACTCTTTCGACTGAGACAAGGCACGGGGGAACCGAAAGACATAAATAACAGCCATAACTGCAGTGCCATCATTTCAGTACCATTGCTAGTGATCGCTTTTTATAAATGTTACAATGCACATCAATGCAATATTGTCTCAATCACCTTCTGAGCATTGTATGAGTGGACCTGAACTAATCATCATCACATCTCCTCATTCAGGACATCATTTGTTTGTGAATATTTATTACATTTCCCAATTTATTATTGTGTGCCTACTTTTTTCAGCTAGACTTTATTTGACAATGTTCATTTGATTCGTTTGTAGTGTTTTATTAAACTCCTTGGTATCTGTATTTTGACCTGTATTTGCCCAGTGGTATTAGGGTTTGGTTAACTAGTGAGCCATAAAGTACCAATCAGCAAAATGACCACAAACATCTACTCCAAAATTGTTTTCTAGTATTTTCAGCTGGATAGATATTTGCATCAACAGTGATTTAGCAGTGGAATCCATCTAAACTAACTGAAAAGAGAAAACGATTGTAACTACACTGTAACTACACTATCAACTACAAAAATAAAGAATGAAGCTGCAAAATAAATAAGGGGATCTTTAGTTATGTAGAAAAGCTTTATGGAATGTATTAAATTGAGCATACTCACGTGGATAATACTTCCGATGGAAGGTCTGTGATGTATGATGGGATCTTTTTACCCGTAAGAAACTGAGCCACCTCATTGCTGAAAGCGTTGCAGTTGTTCTCAAACAAGTTGTACTTGTCAACACTGTTCATAACATAACGAAAAAAGAAGAGAGAGAAAGAGAGCAGGCAGAAACGACAGAGACAGGGTGGAGAAGGGTGGGTGAATGACGCGAAAAGACAAGATAGAGACATTTGACTGAGAGATAACGAAAACAACTGTAGAATGTGACACTTCAGATATACAACATTTAGTCTCTGTAAATAAAGCTAATTTGCAAAGGACTGAAGATAATTTTCAAAACACGTATCTAGAAACTAAAACAATTATATGGATATGTGATAATTTACAATTCAGTCTTAAGATACAATATCAAAATATAGTGAAGCAGCAGGGAATTTGTAAAGCAGTTATTTGTTTATACAACTTTTATTTTCCCCTTTAATAGTATAAAGTATGATGATGTTAAAATCTTTATCACAATAAAACAATAAAACATGCCTATCTGCTGTAATGAGTCCTGTTGTTGTGAAGTAGCCCACTACCTACCCACCCAAATTGTCTGATAAAGCTCAGTGCTTACCTGTATGTGGACTCCGCCAGTGAAATCAGATGCTCCATAAATATCTCCTCGGGCACCTCAGTGAAGCCCAGATCGACTATGGAGTCAGGCTCACCAAAGGGGGTGCCACCCTATGATACAAACACATTCCCAGTAACGCTTTGCTCCAGACACTTTGTCAAAAGCTGCTTCTTGATGAAACACTTTTTCACGTAAAAGAATAAAGGTCACCGCTACACTTAAGGTTTTGCAAGTTTGAGGACAACGACTGAGCTTATACTTACTGGAGAACAACTGTTGATGCCTTCTCCAACAAAGAAGTACTCTTTTCCATGGACCACAATAGCAGTGTGCCTGTCATACAACCAAAGACATTTTTTTGTAAACCAAGCCTATAGGGTAGTTGATCAAAGTTCAAAGACCTATGGGCCTTAAAAGGGTAACACTCACCATATCCCATCAAGATGTTTTCCTGTGTGGATAAAAGTAACTGATTAAAATTAGAAAACGACTTATAAAACGTGACGTGCTACGCATGGTATCACTGTAAAAGAAAACAAAGTCTCAAGCTAACTCAAGCTAGAGGACATCCCCGCTATCCCCTGGTTCTCTCTCGGGCTAGGGGAGCACTATCTGCCCCTTTTATGATCCCAACTAACAGGAAGCTCGCCACAGACTCACCTAGCATGAGAGGACTCAGCTGGCGGGCCATACCTCTGGACACGTCGTAGATGTACAATTTTACCGGGTAAGAATCATTAAGATCCATGCTGACACGGAGAAATTTCTCCAAAACGACAAATGAACCTAACTTACTGTATCGTTTGCTGCCTTACACACAGCTAAAGTTATCCGGCTCGCTCACCGGTAGTTAGCAAACAAAATGATTTTAATACAAAACGGAAATACAAAAATAAAAACAAACTGTAGACTACTTCTAAACGGTTGTCGGACGCTGACAGCCAGTGCTGTGTCACTGCCCGACTGTAAACAACAACATGACCATAGGCCTTCGTATACGAAGAGAACACCTCTTCCGGAGTCGAGCTTTCCTGGATCTTAATCCCGCCTTCTTTGCTGGGATTGGGCCAGTAGCTTTTATTGACTGCAATCCATCCAATAGCCAAAGAGCTGTCCCGTACGTGTTGTCAGCGTGCTCGATCACGTAGCTGAACAGATCGCGCCAGACTCTAGTCTGGACTTGTCATGTAACGTTAGCTTTCTGACTTGTAGACAATAAGAGTAAAGTAGGGTAAGTAGTTTTGCATACAGAGAACTACATTTTAGATGTTCTTATTGAATTGCGTTTACACCAAATTCTTTGTGTGCATTATTAGAAATGTACTGGTATTTACTAAGCATTAACAAAAAGTAAACAAAAAGTTGCTAATCACAAGCTAAGCTAGCCTCATCCCTATACACCCACCAGGATCAGCGTTAGCTAACTTAGTTACTGGTTACGCTAAACATTAAAAGCATTGCTTTAACTTTTACAATTATTGTTCTCTGATCAAAATGGCATTACATTGTTTTGAAACAAGACGGCAAATCGTTAACGTTAATTCAACTTAGGAGCTGGGCAACACTGGCAAGATGTGCTGCCAGTATTTTGCGTACGTACGATGTAGGGTTAAACATAATTAGTCTTTTTGCAGCTGCACCAGCGCTACCTGCAAGGCTCCCTCATGACTTTGCTTTCTAACAAGAAACGGGATGTTTCATTTTCAGAGAAGTAGAACTGCAGATTTTTATTGCATAGCATGATGCTGCAGTACTGTTTCAGATTTTATTTCATGTTTGTTTTAAACCTGATTTTCCCTTTCTCAGTTCTATGCTTATTTACAATTATGTAAGATTTATGTTTAACTGTTGGTGTTTTGACCTGCTGTCATAGACCACTAGTGTTTGTATCAATAGAAGAATGCATGGTTTTTGTTTTTTTTTTTAAATGCTGTGGTCTTATACAGTATATTTAGCATTGCAGGAGTGTTACAGCTTCTTCATTTTTCCTGTTTTTGTCTCCTGCTGTACATAATCAAGGGCAGTCCTAATGGCAGAGTGGAATGCTTACTACCACAATGAGGATGAGGATGAAGAGCAGGAGGAGGGGGAGCAAGCAGATGGTGAGATGTAACCAAGAAGTGCCACTAATGCAAGACTGTTAGCTGCTGTTGATCTGTTGATTTAATCACCCACCGTAAGACTATGGAGTTTAGGTGAACTTAAATTAATAATTTAACCTGTGGGTTAAATATGTTAGCAGATAGCATGTGATATCAAAATGTAAGTCTATTAAAGGTGTACCCAAACAAACCAAGCTCTCTGGGGGTTTTGTCAGGGACCTACAAGATCACAGGGAGAGACAGTTTGGTTTTCTTGGTTGATGCCTCCAAAGAAATGTTCATCAAAGGAGAAGATGGGCAGCCCTCCAACTTTGACATGACAATGCAGGTAAAGTGGCCCGTTATGTTTTATTTAGGAATTGCAAGAACTGTTTTAGAATCATCTTTGATATTATATACTGATCAAGCGAACAAAGTACTTAAAACTCCTAATTTATTCTAATGACAGAAGTGATAGTTATTGTGATGAAAAACAATTTTTGACTGAAATAGCATGAAAAAAAGGTGGAAATCCCAGATTTCCAGGTTAAAGATTCAGATTAAACTCACAATTAAAGAATTACCCTATTAGTAATTTTTGTTGTCAGGTATGACTTATGATAATAAGTGCATATTCTGCTTTTGTAGGTTGTGCGCAGCGTGTACACAAGTAAGATCATCAGTAGTCACAGGGACCTGGTGGCTTTGGTTTTCTATGGTACAGAGCAGAGCAAAAACCCTAGGAACTCATTCAAACATGTTTATGTATACCATGACCTTGATGAACCTGGTAAGATGCTGCAATAAACTAGGAAAAGATCACACTTTGCGTATAATGCTGATATGCTCACAGACACTATGAATCAAATGTACACTGTTACACATTTTTAACTTAACCTAATATGTTTTTTGTATTTAGAAGTAACAAATCAAAGAATGTGTTTTTAAAATAGTTATAGTAAAATGATGAAAATAACCCTGGTGCACTAATAGAGGTATGCCTTTAATTAATTAAGAGTTTAATTAACTTTGATTAATATCTAAAGAAAAAACAAATGTGCTAGCTGCAAAAAATATTATGTTGATGAAAGAAATCTTTGTTTGACCTTTTTTGACATTTAAAAAAAGGAATTGCAAACGTTTCCATTCCACTGTATGTGTTATGTCTGCCTGTTTCCTTAGGTGCAAAGAAAGTGCAAGATGTAGATGCTTTGCGGGGGGACAAAGGTGCCCAGCTAGCAGCAGAGACTATGGGCAGTGGGGAGACATCATTAGGAGATGCTCTGTGGTGCTGCTCCAACCTCTACAGTGACATTAAGCTTCGTCTCTCACACAAGCGACTCATGATCTTCACTTGCAGGGATGAACCACACAGCGGTGACAGTACAAAGGACCGGCAGGCTCGCACAAAGGCCAGTGACCTCAAAGAGACAGGTGGGTATGATGTGAACCCTTGTGCTTTTTCCTTTTTCCTTATGCTTTTTCAAATTTGACAGTTCAGAAAATTTGTACCTTTACACAACTAAGTTGCACGTTGATCAAACCAACACCATTAGTTCACCTTAAATTCCTAATCAGCCATTCTTTAGTTTAATTTCACTTTTATTGTTGATAATACATGTGCATTATATGTGCACAGGATGTTTAGCCTTTATGATGCTTCATCTGATTGATCCCTTTTCTCTTAGGTGTTGTTATTGATTTGATGCACCTCATGAAACCAGGTGGTTTTGATGCTTCGCTCTTCTTTTGTGACATTGTAAGTCCACCAGACGATGAGAGTGAGATGGGACTGCAGCTAAAACCTTCTGACAAACTGGAGGACCTTACCAAAAGGGTGCGAGCCAAAGACCAAAAAAAGAGAGCGATGGCCAGGTAGAGATAAATAATTTGTTTTTCCCTTTTTGATTAATTACGTTTTTCTTTTTCTTTTTGGAATATTATATTAAATATTAAATATTATTATTAAAAGATATAATATATATTATAATCTTTTTAATATATCCGTTTCTTCTCTCTCACTTTCTTCACACAATCCTTCTTTCTCTGCCATCATTAGATTAAAGTTGTGCCTTGGCGAGGACATAAATGTAGCGGTAGGAATTTATGCAACATCTGTCTCAGCTCGAAAACCCGGAGCCATCAGACTTTACAGGGAAACTAACGAGCCAGTCCGCAGTAAAACCCGCACGTTCCACACCCAGACCGGCAGCCTGCTGCTGCCCAGTGAGATTAAAAAAGCTCAGGTAAAGCCAGATAAAAATACTAAGGTTATTGCTATTGTTTTTTTTTTTTTTTGGGACGCATATTTTGTAAAATATTTCGTATTTATTTTATTGTATTTAATACATCCTATAATATGTTACCCACTATAAGTGCGTGATTATAAACAACTGAAAATCCACATTAACATTTTAGTGTTTTTCAGTGACTTTGTTATGTTTTTCCTCCTTGTGTGTTTTAGGTCTATGGTAAAAAGAAGATAGTGATGGAGAGGGATGAGGTGGATGTCATCAAAAAGTTTGATGAACCTGGACTGCTTCTGATTGGATTCAAGTCAATGGAGAGGCTCAAACTGCACCACCACATCCGGGCCTCTGTTTTCCTGTATCCTGAAGAGGATGAGGTGAAAGGTATGTGTGTCTGTTTGTTTGATTAATTTGCTTTAAATTTAATTGGAAGACATTTCAAAATGTCATTATTTTTGAGTTTTTTGCAAGTTTTTGCTAAAGGATGATTATTTTAAAGATGAATGTGTGTTAGTGTTTTTAAGGATACGCACTGCAAATAGTAATCAAAAATGCCAGCCCTGTGGGAAAGTAAACCTCTCACTTCTTTGTTCGCTGACCTGTAATGTATTACTTTCCTCTTCAGGCAGCGCTTGTCTGTTTTCTGCCTTGTTGAAGAAGTGTAGTGAGAAGAATGTGTTTGCTCTGTGCCGTTTCATCTCCCGCCGAAACTACCCTCCTCGATTTGTTGCTCTGGTGCCTCAGAAAGAGGAATTTGATAACGGGAAAGTACAGATTACACCGCCTGGTAATACACTACTGGAGACTTACTGCATTTGATTAGGTTAAATAATGGTCAAAGATTGTGACATAAGTGAAGCTGTTGTAGTCTCACTCTTTGAATATATCCTCTACATATGTATGATTTAACCATTCAAAACTATTTATATTTATAAGCATAATAGGCAAATACATTATGGTTTAGGCCACTGTAGTGGACTGCAGCTTGATAGCAACTTGTCATCTCTTGTCCGTGTCAGGCTTCAATGCCATTTTCTTGCCATATGCTGACGACATTCGGACGTTGGATCCTCCCCAGCACCCGTCTGCTTCACAAACACAGGTGGACAAGATGAAGGAGATCGTCTCCAAGCTTCGCTTCAAATACAGGTACCTTTGTAAGTTCAGTGGTTTACATGGATTTCACTGGAGAAAAAATAAACTGAGGTCCTGTACCCAATTTTATAACTAATAGCAGTTGGTTTCCTTCACGAAATTTGTATTTTTTTTAATGTCATGCAGGAGTGATGCTTTTGAGAACCCAGTCATCCAGCAGCATTACAGGAACTTAGAGGCCTTAGCTTTGGATATGATGGCTCCAGAAGAGACAGAGGACCTAATCAGTAAGACACAGACCTGGTTCTTCTACTGTCCGGAAAAAAACACTGCTTGTTTCTATGTCTCACACCTCCTCTCTTCATCTCTGTGTCAGTGCCAAAGGTAGAACAGATTGACTCTCGTCTTGGTCCCTTGGTTCAGGAGTTTAAAGATCTGGTCTACCCTGCTGGCTACAATCCAGAGAGCAAACCAGCTGCCAAACGCAAAACAGGTCAGAGCTGCATTCATAATACAAGCTGAACAAAAACCCTTCGCTGTATGTTTGGTGTCAACATTAGTTTGAATTTTACCAACTTATTACACAATATAAATGCAGAGGTTTTATCAAGTAATTTATCAATACCAGAGACGTTCCAATCCCATCAGTGGTTACTGTGGATATTTTGTGTTACCATGCAATTAAAATCAGTTTGTTTTTTTTGGCTGAATGTTGTTTTTGTTTGTTTGTTTGTTTTTTATATAATAATAATAAAGCAGAAACAGGAGGTGGAGCTGAGAAGAAGCCTAAAGTAGAGGTGCCAGAAGATGAGCTAAGGGCCCATGTGCAGAATGGCACCCTGGGAAAGCTGACTGTCCCTGTGCTGAAAGAGGCCTGTAAGCAGTTTGGGGTTCGTACCACTGGGACCAAGAAGCAGGAGTTGATAGAAGCTCTGATTGCCAGGCTGGGTTCATGAGGAGTTTATCAAACTTGGTGTCAGATCAGTGTGTCTACTGTTAATTCCAATGTGCAAATATCTCTCAACGCTTTTTTAAAAGTCTATACGGATCAGTGCAACTCTGCACTAATGTCTGAAGTCTGTGTATCATTCATTCTTCCTTTACATAATGTGTAAAGGTAAACAGAACTTTGCAACACAAATAAATATTCTCCTTATACACTGTACTTTTCTCTAACAGAGAGAAGTTTACACCATTTTTTTATGCTGTACTGAGAATAAATGTAATTAGGAATGACACTTGTGAATATTGTTGCATTTGAATAAATAAACCAAAACATTTTCATATCTCTGTGTCTGCTTAGTTTCGGTTCCATAACTGTACTGTACATATTAAGCAGCAGTTCCAGTTCTTCCTGTAACAAGAAAAAAGGTGTGTCCTTCCAAAGTAAGATTGCAGGACTATCAGCATACCTGCACCTTCGCAGAGCATTTTTTACCCAAACAGCACACCACTGTTACTGTGGAGGGAAGGACTGTAGTTCAATGTTACTGCACAACAGCAGGAAGAAAAGCTCACATACAACTTTGACCACGTGAGTTGTGTGATGTTTTCATGGACTGATCGCATTCGTGCAGGTGGTTCATCTGATATTCTCATTTATCAACAATCTCATTTATCCTTTCGTTGGATCCTTTTTTTACAGTAAAGCTAAATTGACTTATAGATAAGCTATAGCAACTAGACATTACGGAAGCTGTAACAGATTTTTTCTGGTCCATCACTAGTTTTATTTGAGTTAACGTGTGTAATAAAATATATTATGCCAACGTAGGTATCACTTTTAACTTTTGGTGCTCTTATTTTGATAGATCTGAGCAGAAGTGCCGCCTTTTCTTGCCACCTTGACACTGGGCTAAAAGTATTGTCAGCTTCAGAGCAATGGAGTGTCGATGTGACGAGGTAAACTTTGAGGAAGTTGACACAGGTAAGATAAATTATCAAAAAGTTATCAGATATTGCTTTAAGAGCATTAAAAATGTTGGCAGCACTCCACAGAGAATTTACAGACAGATATTTATATCTGCTGTGGCGACCCTGAAGTCATGGGATAAGCGGTCTAAATCATCATCTTTGCAGATCTTTGTTTACTACCGGGTTAGATTTCAGAATAAATATGATAAATCAAGCGCTCGTTACCTTTCAGTTATGAGAATTTGATTTTTTTTTATATAAATAAAACATTTGTAAGAAACAAAAATATGTCTTCCTGCGCATTATCTGTGCATATCTGTCATATTTAAAAACCATTCTAAAGTTCAGTACTCCTACAATAATACTAAAATGACGTGATTTTTGATGCCAGAAATAAAACATCAAATGAAAGTATTTAATCAATATGCCTGCAAGCTCACATACAAAGAGCTTTGCATTCCACAACAGGACTTTCCTGGAATTTAGAGCATTTTGTGCTGCACTTTGTATTGGGTGAAAGGTAAACGCTGTGATAAGTTATGAACAGTTTTGCAATACTAATGTTTCCTTCCCCCCTCTCTGTTTAGGATGGTGGCCAAACAGCAACAGCATCCAGATGGGAGCCTATACTGTGGTGGGGTATCTTCTCTACAGATTCTCACAGAGTAAGCAACTCAGTGGCAGAAAAGAGAAACAGAAACATATCCGTCATGTCATTTCTCTACTTGATTGACCTGTTTTCCATAGAGATATCAAGTCTGTTTCCTGAAAAGCATAGTCACAGTAAAGCTTACATTTTAGGATAGTCAGTGGTTTTGGTGAGGAGGGGCATGTCTCCTAATGAAATATGCTTTTAGAGGCCTGTAGCCAAGAATTGTGGGTCAAATTTACAAATTCTTGTTTAAGTAACATTTGGTGAAACTAACTCTGCAAGAAAATTACTAGGCCTTAAAAAAATGACACATCTTCCAGTGGGATCGAATGAAATGAAATGAATACCAAAGACAGGGTCTTCAGAGAAACACACAACAAATGGTTGGTTGGATTTTTTTAATGGCTTTTTTGTGATTAGTTGCCATTTATTGAAATATTCAATTCGGTCCAGTCAGTACACTGAACTGGATCTGAACTTAATTGTCTCTAAGAGCTGCTTCCATCAGCCAAAAAGGGTCCAGTTTTATGACATCTCAATCTTTACATTCATTCAGCTGATCTAATTTAATTTACTGCTCAGTTTTTCAAAACCTTGTACAGTAAAATTCCTGAACCAGTGGAAATATAAAGACAACCAGATGAAACCCAAACAATATGGAACACTAGATGATATGATTAATTTTTTGTTTATTATACTCCCCAGTAATCTAGCACGACCTCGGCTGTAAGACTGATTTCAGTATGTTTTTTCCGCAGCCCTCCCAGCTATTATCCGATGGCCGATTCGTCTCTTCTGTTCTTTAACTGGTCAGTGATAAGCAAAACTATTATAACTAGCTTGTACAATATATTAAACTGTGTCTGATATGGATTAAATGTGTGCTCTTGTTCATGCCTCAGGTCTGTCAGCTCTTTGGGGCTGGGTGAGCCACCTTTTGAGAACAGTCCGTGGTACTAAATACTTTACATTTTTTCTGATCATATAAAAAAAATGTGTCAAATGTCACATGTGAAGTATAAAACGCATATTCTCTGCTGACTTTTTTCTCTTTTTGCTCATGTTTTTGTGTCAGGAATCCGGAGCCTGTTTAAGGTGCTGTCTCAAATCTGGCAGTTTATCCTCAGTGAGTGTGGCCTGTATTTGTGTTGGATTATTTCCCCCTTTATGTCTATGTGCATTTGATTGTTTAAGTGAAGGTAAACAGGTCATGAACTATTTTATACATTTTTAATGGTTGGAAGTGAGTTAAAATTCAAGAACACAAATGACAGCAATGTAGCATCTGAAAGTTCTAACTTAAGAAGAGATCTGCAAAATAATTAACGGGCCGTAGTTAAACGTTAAACCTACTGACTTGTAAATTTGCTCCACCTTTAGCATTTACCTCCAAGTGCAAGTGGCTGGTTGCTGTCATCAAAGCAATCACAGGTCAGTTCACTGTAATTTTCTGCTTTTTTTGTGGAGTTTGTGCTGACAGCTACAGCTTTTGTGCAAACTGTTTCACTGTATGTAACATTTTTGTCCTCTCCTCAGGGACATCCACTAATGAAGCACTGGAGTTAGAGACAGATCTGAACAGCAGCAGTTCCAACAAGTCAGGCCTGAGGTTGATCCTCCTTGGACCCCCTGGTGGAGGTCAGGCCTCCCTGGCAGAGTCACTGTTGGGAAACAGTGAGACAAGGGAACCCATAGGTCCCCTAATGGAGAGCACAAAGCGAAAGACCATAGTGGACGGTAGAGAGGTTACTGTGATCAATACTCCTGCTCTTTTGGGATGTTCAATGGAGAACAACAAAAGAGCCAGAGAAGCTTTGAGGAGTCTTCAGCTTGCTAGCCCTGGACCACATGCCTTCCTGCTGGTGATCCAGGCTCCAGGATCCAACATGAAGATAACACAGGATGCTACTCAGGCAATCCAAGAAATCCTGGAACTCTTTGGTGTTGGCGTCAGGAAATACATTATCCCTGTTCTCAGCAACACAAAACAACTAGGTCAAAAAGGTACCAGAGATCAGCTACTGGATGAGGAGGATGAGGGTTTGAAAAGGGCTGTGGCTCTCTGTGGCCAGAGGCCTGAGCTGGTGGACATAAAGACAGATTGCCCCCCAGAGGTACAGCGTGTAAAGCGCAGGCAGATAGTGGAGCGTGTCATAGAGATGAAGAGGCTAAGGGGGCATTTCATCCATGAGCTGCAGAGGAGGGAGGAATCCATCAGGGAGGAGCTGCTTGCTGACATGTCCTCTGCACTGGCTAGAAAACTGGGACACATGTAAATAAGACAGGGGAGAAGGACAGGTAGTATTAAGAGTGTGTTTGTGTGTGAAAGAGTTGCTGGGGCTGTAGAACAATAAGGAGGCAGGAATCATTACTGGGTTAAACATGCAAATTTGACTTAAGGTTATTTTTGTCACTTTACCACTGTCCATATGGATTTACTGCTGCTGACTGCACTTTGGTTTTCAACATGCCACAAATGCTTCTAGTTAGATACCATAGTCACAGATGCTTCATTTTTCTATTTCTATGTGTTATAATTCCTCAACATGTATACATTGTTTTTATGGGCATTGGTACTCCAGAGCTTAGCCCTCCTCTGTCTTTCATAATTTATAAGACATATCAAAATTTTAAGATGACCAGGGACAGCAAACTGAAGTCATAGTGGGAGTCGAGTTCAGCAGTGCTGTTCAGACCTGTGCTTTCTCCAGATCTCTCTGAAACATATGTTACCAAAAATACAACAGTTCATTCAATATAAACCGGGCATGTTACAATAGCGTAACCATCTTGGTAGCAGATAACAGTACCAGGTTGAGAAATGCTGTAAAATAAGACCAATATCTTATATGTCAATACATTAGAACACTAGTCTTACCTTAATATAATGATATATTTATTTAAAAAACATACTGCATTTCTGTAAATTTATATCTGCAAAGATTAAAACTACCCATTGATAAGGGCTTTTAAAGCCCTAATGGTTTGAAATACAAACTGCAGCACAGTTGCAGAGTGTCTCTGTCACCTGAGAAATCACTTTACAACAATTATAAACCTTCAACAGATCTGTCAGGTCCACTTCGGGTACCACGATGCTTAAAATCCAGCATAGAGAAGAACACCACTCACTGCCGTTCTGCTGCAAAGTCTGACCTCTAAACTGAAAGAAATAGTATAAAAGGACTAATACACCCAAAAATGGAAATACAGTAACTATCTTTCAGCTAGGAGCTGCCACAGCAGAACGTGTTCTGCGTGTTGATTTGGCGTGGGTTTTTATGCTGGATGCCCTTCCTGTTGCAAGCCTCAAATTTTATCCAAGCTCGAGACCGGCACCAGAGTGGCCCTTGGTGGCTGGGCAGGTCCACGCCTGGTGGGGTGGGATTCGAAGCCACGGCCTTTTGCACACCAACCCAATGCTCTACCACTGAGGGGGGCACACTAGCGCCTCCAGGAAAAAGAACGAAGATCATTAGTTTAAATACTGCTCATACAAAAGAGCATATTTTCTGTAGCTGAACATGTGGTTCTATAATGTCACAAATAAGAAAAGCAATGGATTATCAAGTGTATTATATTATTGGAGATGCTCTTTGTCCTTTACTGTAAAAATATGGGCAGACACATAGATTTACACTTATTGGCATTCCTGATTATATATTATCTAAAAAAATATCAAAATGGGATATGATTTGATGATACAAGTTTAAAGTTGTGATTCATAACATGCAGCACATAAGCTTATCCAGCCCACAAGGTTCTTCTCCACTGTAGTTACAATAATTACTGACAGATTTTGAGCACTTGATGAGATTGAACATAGTAGCAGGACCTGTGTCCTTTAATGATGAAAGTTGCCAAAAGTACCTTATATTGGTTAAAATTGATTTAATTAGAGTGTTGGCTCACTAATACTGACATAATAAGCTGCATTACTTCAGCAACATATTCAGCATTGACATATTAAAAAGATGTCTTCAAAAAGTTTGCCAGAAATTATAGGTTCGAAGTGTGTTACCAGTTCAGTGTCAGATTCAGAATCTGAATCCTGCTGAATACGTCGCAAAGTTCATAAGGTTGCAAACCTTTGCTCATTTCGTGCAAAATGACCTTTATGGTTTTTCAGTATAGTTTATTTTTTATTTTTTTGTCCTTTCGGCTTATCCTGTGAGTTCAGGGTCGCCACAGCGGATCCTTTGTCCGCATACAATAAAATCTATTAAAGACGATTTGAACACGCATCACATACTGAATAAAGATTCTTCATTGCATACTTGCGGTAATACTACTACGTGTGTGTTTACTGCAGCTCCTCCAGGTGACAATACAGAGGGAAATGTAGGTTTCGCAGTCTCAGAGGTAGGTACGCTCACTACTGACGCAGGCGGTGACAGCAATATGGAGCCAGGGAGCCGCTACGGCGCATGCGCGCCCGAGCACGGCCAGAGAGTGAGAGCAAGAGAGGGAGAGAGAGCGACAGACACGCACAGCTACACCAGGAAAAAAGTGGCAAAGACAAAGGACTGAACAGCCTGTGGGAAATCAGGAGAGACTATATTCAGCTTTTAGAGCGGTTTACGGCAGGCTAGCTTTAAAAGCACCGTCAGAAAGCGCCGAGGTAAGTGGACTGAGAAGGAAAACGAAGTTATGAGGCGTAAAGGAGGCGTTGTGTTTGTGTTTTGTGTGGACACGGGAGTCACGTACAGCAGACAGAAGACTGAGATTAAATATCTGTCACTATCATCATGAATAACATCTGTACCTGTGTGGGCTCATAGTATAGCAGCTATCTCTGCTTCAGACGCTGTGAGCTCTCTAATGTGTGTCTTGTTTTGCTCGGAGGCAGTTGTCATATTTCGCTAGCTTACTGAACAGCCTGCTTCCTCTATCCAGTCCAAGCTGCTGCAGATGTTTACCTTCTTCTCATTTTGGGCTTTGCTGACCAAGAGTATGTTTTAGTAGCTTTACAATGTTATCACAGCTACTGTATCCGTCACCAGCAGCAAGCGTTGCTTTAAAGTGATGTTTAAGGCGTGTAGCTGCTGCTCAGCACTTCAAAGATGTCACTTTGCGCTAACTTGTTTAAATGAGTGAATTACAAATGAACAACAAAACTGGGCCTTTTTTTTTCTTTCTGTCTCTCCCTTAGGTGTCAGACGTTCTTTTCTGCTCAGCATCTGGGCCATTTGTTCCAGAGAAAGTGGAAGTTCATGGTCAGCATTCCGCTGATGGAAAGAACTGCATATCTATAGGGACAGTGACTGGATAGGAAGAGCTGTTGACATGCAGAAGCGATGGGGGAAGTGGAAATGCTCACAGAGCAACTGGTAGTAATTTGATTGATGGAAGAGTAATCTTTCATTTGGGAGCAATTGGAGTATCTTTATGATTTTTCTTTTCCTTTTTTTTTTCTTTTTTTTTTTTGCTGGCAGTCTCGTCCAAAGTTCCACTTTTTACCCCCTCCCCCTAACCTTTAGAAAGAGGTGAGGTGTCGCTCTTTCATTTACTTTGCAACCCCCACCTCACTCTCAACTATAGACAGAGACACACAAGCTCCTCTCCTCCAAGTAGCTGAGAGGCTTGTACAGCAATGGTTGTCCTAATGCTAATGTAGCATCCTGAAAATAGTGGAGGAGCTGGAGGAGGTTGTGAATGTTCAGAGATGGGAAGTGCTCCATATCCAGCTGGTGAGTGGAAGGGGAAGGGGCGAGGCGGCCTGCAGGAGCTGGGCTGCATGCCCTGGAAGGTCAGCAAGCAGAAAGGTGGAGGAGGAGGAGGAGGAGGAGAAGTTGTGGTAGTAGGAGTGGAGGAGAGGAGGTGCAGGGATCCCAGGGACCCTCAGCAGCAGCAGCAGGATCTCTCATCCTCCTCTTCTTCCCTCACCCCTCCAGCACCCCCCCAATCATCTTTGACACCTCCATGTATTTACCATGAGAAACAGCGGAGGGAGCTGTGCGCCCTGCACGCACTCAATAACGTCTTCCAGGATGGAGCAGCCTTCAGTCGGGACACCTTGCAGGAGATATACCAGAGGTGAGCTGGTGTACAACCTGTACCAATTTTTAACGTGAATAGAAAAGGTTTGTCTGTTAATCTCTGCTGTCGACTGATTGCAGGCTTTCTCCCAGCACACTTGTGACACCTCACAAGAAGAGCATGCTGGGAAATGGGAACTATGATGTAAATGTCATTATGGCAGCCCTGCAGACCCGAGGATTTGAGGCAGTTTGGTGGGATAAAAGAAGGTATGTAGGGCTGGCAATGAAAACTGCTATTTTTTATGTCTTAATTCCTGCTTATGTCAATTTTTTAAACACTAATTGATAGTGTTGTAGCTGCAATAAATCTTTGGCCTCTCTGTTCTAGTTATTTCCATAAATGGTCATTATGACATGCCAAGACACTGAACCCCTTTGAATTGCTTTGGATAAATACGTCTACGAAATAACTAAATGTAAATGTAAAGGTCAGGCAGAACCTAAACTAATAGAGCAATACTTTGCCTTTTGCTATGTGTGGTTTTTTCCATCTCTGAATACACATGGCAACAGGAACAAATTCAATAGTTGGCTCTGACCTCTGCAGCCTAGAAACATGCTAGAATATAAATGTAAAGTAAACAAGTGTCCTAACCCTCTGAACCCCGGCAACCTTATCAGACAGTGCTTGAGTGAACTCTTTGATTAGTCAGCAGTTCCATCAGTCCACATAGTCTAAGAGACAGTTTTATCTATTCACTTATTTACTTGTTTTTCTTATAATCAGTCTTACATGAGTGTTGAAAACAGCAGCAGTCACAAACTTGCTTTTATCAATAAAAAGTTAATGTTATCAGAAAAGCATATTCTTGGTTCCCACCCTGACCAAACAAGGACAAAATCAAACAACAGCAGCAGTGCTATTCCATGGTCCATGATTACTATAATGTCTGGCCATAAAAAAGTTACCACCTGGATTTAACTAAGCAAATAAGTAAGGGCCTTCCACTGGATAATTATTGCAGCGATTAATATGGCTTAGCTGGCAACAAGTTGTTGTTTTAGTTTTTACCCTAACCTGAATATACTGAATAACCAGTTTTTTTTTTTTTTGTCAATACATTTTTTTTCTATAATTAATAAGATCTTGGTGAAAAAAATAATGCAACTCTGGATGGAAAAAAAGTTGACATTGCATAAGCTCATCAAAATGATACCACTGTGAATGTGTGCCTTAGTCAAATAACTCATACAACTAACTACAAGTCAGGACATAGTATGTTCTGTTATATTATTTATGTGCTCAGAACAATAATATGGGATGTTGTCTTAAACTGCAGCATAGGTTTTCAGCCTAACAGCAGACAATTATTGCTGAAACTTACTACTAAATAATACTGAAAGTTCAGCCATTTGCTGCTTAGTGGAGGTTTGAATTTTGATGGATGGAAAGCTTGAAAATGTTGCTACACAAAATGTTCATTCCATTCCTCAAAACAAAGCTCTTTAGGGTTTAGAGCAAGTTGTCATATGGAGCAGCACATACACACGCTGTATCGCCATTTCCTCCTCTTTTTTTTTTTGTTTGTTTGTTTGTTTTCTAGTTTTATGGTGATTTGACAATATTCTTGACATGTCAACATGAGCTCACGTTAAAAAGTAAATTTTTCTTCCAGGGATGTAGGCAGCATCAAGCTGTCCAATGTGACGGGCTTCATTCTGAACGTGCCATCCAACCTGCGGTGGGGGCTTCTCCGGCTGCCGCTCAAACGCCAGCACTGGATAGGAGTCAGAGAGGTGGGGGGAGTCTACTACAACCTGGACTCCAAGCTGCGTAGCCCCCAACCTATCGGTAATCCGGATGAGCTCAGGTGAGAGTGACAGGACAAGTATGTTTATGTCATGGGACGACCGCTACGTTTGGAATTACATTACATATATTTTGTAATTTGCCAAACCTTTTCACTAAAGCAAATTACAAGTAAGAGACACGCACAAGCACTCTGGACTTCGGTGTTGTGCTTCGGTACAAAGTGCTGTGGACAACCTGCTGTGCCTCCTGAGCTACAGCCATTTTACTGTTTTGTTGTGATAAATAATTGGGACACACATGTTTAGGATGCACCCGAGAAATCCTGTTTTGTTCCATATTAGCAAGTCTAAGTATGACTATGTTCTTCTGCTAGTTTGGAGTAATCATTCGCTTATTATGATTGACCGAATAATATAAAGTATTTGTTTTTCAGTCACAGTGATAAAATACTACATATCACTTTGTACTGTGCAATAAAAGTAATTATAAGAAGTAATAATATGGTTCCAATACTTTTAAACAAATTATCTGCCTTCAGGTCATTGTTCTTACCAGCTACTAGGATTCAGCTCCAACTTGTAGCCTTCTGCTTTTTATTTTCCTGCGGCATTTTTGTTACGTTTTTATCATCATAGTATGACTCGGTCAGTGTAACACAGGAGTGGACTGGAAAATGGATGAGATGTATGGGTAGATTTTAAAAACTGCAGTATACGGTCTGAATGTTGTAAGTTTTTACATAAAGTAGTTAGTAACAAAACTAATACGGTAATTATACTAGTGTGTTATTATGAGTATGAAAATGACATGTTACTTTGATAAAACTGGTTACAAACTTCTTAATTATGCAGTAGGATAATACTGTGGCAGCTTGTTAGAACAAGAATGACCGAACTGAAAAGGCTGGGAGTAACTCTAAGCTAAACTAAGCACAGTTGTTGGTGCGGTTACTGTGAAGGTGAACACTAGTTGGCTGAAATCAGGCACCGCCAACATTTGCTCGTAAATAGCATCTTATTTGTCTATTGTTATAGAAGAATTAGCATAAAATGGCTAAAATGTGCAAAATTGCTAAAAAAAAAAAAAAAAAGTCAATAGTGATTTACAGTATAGTATAATTAAAATGAAGCATCAGTGTAAAAGGTCCAAAATTGACACGTAGGTGATTTTATTGTTTGTTTTATTTTTTTAACAGGTGTGTTTGTTCCCATTTATTACTTGTTGCCTTAAAAGTGTGTTAAATATAATGTTTATATTTATTGTGGATTTAAATGACTATGACTAAGAAAGAAAGAGGTTGCCCCTAGTGATTGAGCCACATGATTCTTAACAGATATACAGAACTTTTAGCACTTTTTTTTAGCTCACAGTTTGGCTTTCCTGCCTTCAAACTCTTTTCTCACTAAGCTGGTATCTTGATGCAGCAGGCAGCTGTTTTGTTTTTGTTAAGATTATGTTTAACTAAAAACTTTGATAACTGTACAGACCAGGAAAAAACAGACACAAAGTTTGCTTTTCAAGAGCTAGAAAGTTCTGTCAGGACTTTGCAGAGACCAAAAAAATGAGCTAAAAGAGATGTGACATATATTTGTCAAGCAGCTGGAATTACTACTCCATATAAATGATTGCTGCCTATTTGCTCTATATTGAAATAAGCTATTGATTGCTAATAGTATATTACAGACTTCATAGAGTGATAATATGTCACTTGTGTTTACAGCTTGTTCCATTGCCCCCCCAAAAAAATTAGTGCAGCTTTAAAGCAGCTCTACCCCTTAAGTTGCAATACTGTGCATTGTCTCATCTTCCTTTTAATTCAAACTGATCCTTTCATTATTATTATAAATATGGCTGTCCTGTTTGCTTTGGATTTTACTTAGGAAGTTTCTCCGCCAGCAGCTGCGAGGGAAGAACTGTGAACTCCTATTGGTCGTCTCGGAAGAAGTGGAGGCACACCAAACTTGGCGGTCTGATGGCTAAGAGTTCAACCAGCCAATCACAGAAAGAATGGGAGAGGAAGTAAAGTCGTGCAAAACCAGTCACACGGATGCACAATGGAAAATTTATTTTTTTCTTCTTTTTTTGGGTTTTGTTTACACAGCCATTGCTGGACTCTTATCTTATAAGATGCAACGCAATGAAGGAAGCAAACACTTTACAGGGAGAAACAAAGAATCACAGTTCTCTACTTAAAACAAAGTTAAGACTTATAAAAAGTTATTATTCCGATTTTCCTATCCTTATGTTTTTATATATATTGACTGTTTTTCAACGTCAGTTTCTGATCTGTTGGATGTTTTCTTTTGTCCACGCTCTATGAAAAATACCGTGTTTATCTGCCTGTCTCCGTCACTGATCCACCCTGCTTCAGTCAGAAAGTTCAGACGTGTCTTTGTGTGTCCATCTTTATGTTGTGAATGTCTTTCTCTGTCCATATCCTCTGTCCTTCTTTTTCAACAAGTGTGTCCTTCCTTACCTCAGTGTTACTCTATCTCACTCTTCCACTGTGTACCTTTTTCATGCCACAAGTCAAAATCAGTGATCTGTCACATTGCCAACTTTGTATTTCGTTCACCTCACAAACACTTTAGGCACAGACTGAGCCTGTACTGTATCGAGGCTGTGCTGGCACAACAGTTTTATATGGCAACAAAGCAATGCAACACCTAGGCCAAGCACTCCCTCTACTGGATATTTGTCTCAGTTTCCTTCCAAGGAAAAAAATACCGTTTCTGTGTTGTTGTTTTTTGTTTGTTTGTCATTTATAAATGTTCATATTAAGTTGAACAACAAACTCTACTTGTCATCAGAAAATTATGGAATACTATAAAGGGTCCTCTAGTACTGTCATGATGTGATCATTGCATAACTAAGTCTTTTCCAAAATATAAAAGTATAGAAATTGGCCATCCTTTGTATGCACCATGTGCCATTACAGCAAGAGAGTTGGTGTTTGACAAAATAAGTCAAGGTCTACATCCCCACAACAAGGGGTTCTATTGGACAAAACAAGCAGTTTAAATAAGACTTGGGCTCTGGTATTCTGTTTACCGAACAATTCATCCAGCCAGTAATCAGATTAATGAAAAAGCTGTTGGTTGCATATAAACATCTTCACCATTTAAAGTTTGGAGGCAACTTTGCTGATGAGCCCTGTGTTATATGGTAAAAAGAATATCATCAAACAAATATTCATTTTGTTCAGATCTCCCACGCTTGCATAATTTGACTCTTGACTTTTGACTCAGGTTGGTCCAAAAGGTCAAAAGCGCAGCAGCCCTCTGTAGCACAGGAGTTCAGCTGATGCAGGGCTCATCCATCTCCTCTTAAATATTACTTGCCAAACGTGCCACCTCTGAGAGGTGTCACAGTGTGCGGTCAGCAGTGATTGTATAATGTGTGTGGATTCAGTCTGAGGAGGTGTTTTGGGTGTAGTTTGTGAGAGGGGGAAGTTTTCAGTTTGAGAAGTGGAAGGAGGGAGTGCATTGTGTCTGAGAATACGTTAATAAAAAAGGAAATGTGGAAGTTGATGGGTTGGCTAATGAGCACATGACCAGAGATATATGTGTGTAATTGTGAGTAATCAATTATTGTGAAGTGGGCCTTGGAAGATATCCCGCTATTGTTGCTTTTGCTTGTATCAAACACCATTTATAATATCTATGTATTGTCTGTTTAGGACAATATTGGCCTTAAGTTGTTTACATAAAAAGACTTACTTGCTGCTGTGCAATTGGGAGGGGCTTTGCATTTTGACACTGAGATCAGAAAATGAATTCCAAAGCACCAATATATCATCAATACAGAGGAAAAACAGCTGATGCTCATCCAGTTTACAGAGTAACTCATCTGTAAAAAACTTTTTCACTTTTTCAGCCAAGGACTTTATATTATTAACAATATTATTTATACTACACAAGCTCATGTTTTTCAGTGGTGCATGATTTTTTTTTCAATTCCCATCCAATCTTTAAACCTTTATTGTCATGTTATAGCCAGGAGAACCAACGCTGAAACATCAGTTTTTCTCTAATTTGCTGAGATTTTTGGACAACATCCTGTTATGACTAGTAAAAAATGTTTGGCCGAGACTATACATTTACCCCTTCCTATTTAAGGAATCCTGATTGTCACTGTATATTTGTTTTGTTTTTGGCATAGAAATAAAATGCTTATAATGGCACTTTATGTATAAGCTACAACATGTGTGTGTGTATTAAATTGGACATGCTATGAAAAGGTACTTGCTAAGACAGAAAGCCTGAACACAAAGTTTAGAAACTACTTGCTTTAACAAGACAACCAGTATCTTTGAAATAAGTTGAAAGTAGCTAAATCGTAACCTACTACTCGAGGAAGTACAGTACATAACTAAATATATTTACTCAAGTATTGTACTTAACCACAATCCTATGGTACTTTTACTTTACTGGAGGAGTTACATTTTATGCAACTTTAACTCCACTACAATTCAGAGGGAAGTAGTGCTACATATGTACAGGTTGTTACCATTTACTTTTTACATATTTAGACTATCTGTAAATCTAACAAATCGGCTCCACATTTACCAGCTGAGCCATTTGTGTTCAACACTAAGTCTCTAGATGACAGGGATCTTTGACATATTTTTAAAACTCAATTACTGTACAATGTTTTTTGGCATATATGTTTTTACATTTGATAGTTTGCTGAGCTAGATTTACACAATAATTTAAACACAACAAAAAAATTTAGTAATATAGAAGGCAAATAAATTTTAAATGTCATTAAAATATGTCGTGTTGTCAGTTTGGTTTTTTTTTTTATTATTTACGCTTTATAGCATGTACTTAATATTTAACTTGAGTAAACAATTGCTGTGTTGTGGTGGAGTGTGAAGTATTGTGAAGCAATTTTACTTTAGTATTATTCATTTGTTTAGATGCCCAAATTTATGTCACATGTGTCAATCCTCATACTGAATACTTGTCATGGCCGCTTCTGTTCAACTCTGAACGGGGATAAAAAGGATGAGGCAGCTGGTGGCGCGCGCGGACTGGCAGTCGGGGCGCGCTCTGGCACACGGGTGCGCGCGAAGCGGTGTGCAGATGTGTCGCAGATTTTGTAAAGTCACTGGAGGCGCAGAAAGCTCCAGAGCCCCGGGAAGACGCTCCGCGGCAATGGGCCTTTAAACTGTAAAGACTACACGGCGACTGAAGGGAAAGGACGGAACCGAGGGAGCACAGTCATAGACGGTTAACGTTAGCTCAGTTTGCGGAGGAGGAGGACGATAGTTGGATACTTTACACCCGACGGACTGTGGCGTGCTGAGATGGAGCTGTCAGCGATTGGAGAGCAAGTGTTTGCTGTGGAATCAATCGTCAAGAAAAGAGTTAGAAAGGTAACAAGCTTAACATTTTTCCAGCATTTATTAGCCCGTGTTAGTCCGTGTCCAGGACGTTGTCTGCGTTTGAAGAGGGCACATATTTGGGAGGTGAGGATGCTACTTGAGATGCTAATGAAAGCTTGAGAGATTAAATGAACGGAATTGAGCGACTAATCTGCTTATGTAATTGCAGGCTGTATAAAGGGGGCGGGGTAAAGGAGGATGTCCCCAATGAAACGTGGTGTGTGTTGTCATTGCGCTACATCAGGTGTTTGGATGAAAAGGCTGAAGAAGGGCTCGGTATCTACAAAAACACTTCTTTTTGGGGCCTGTTTGCCTGGTAAATTGGATTTGGGTCCAAACACCATTTGCCATATGGTGTTGACAGGTGCAGGTGCGCTGCTGGAAATGATTGCGCCCAAAATGCGGGAGAGCCCCCTGAAACTCACTAGTTGTGACCCCCACCCCCCCTCAAACCACACACACACACACACACACAGACACAGACACACACACCCCAATTTCACACATACACACACACACTCCATACTTTTACTGGTGGAGTAGCAAATATCTGCTCGATCAATCTATTGTTGACAGACACATCTGGTTCTCTAGCTGATGAGCTGTAAACGGGTAGAAAAATTCAAATTTAAATACTTTATAATAAAGTTCTAACTTTAAATTAGGTTAAACTATGAGCAGAGATACTAAAGCAAGACATTTGACATAGCATATGCCTATATCCAGACTGAACATACTGAAATGACTGCTATTTTGTTAAGTATAGTCTTAAATGTTGCATGTTACACCATGCAGTGAGGCCAAAAATTAAAGGTTAATTGATTATTGACAAATCTGTTGACCTTTTTTGATAATAATAGTTTTGTGTAAAGCAATGGTCCCATTGTCCATCAATCCATTATCTTAACCACTCGTCCCATTAGGGCTCCTGGAGGAGCTGGATCTGATCCCAGCTGTCAGTGGGTGAAGAGTAGGGTACCCACTGGACAGGTCTCAGGTCAGTCTCAGGACTGACACAAAGAGACATGCACAGACAGACAATAATTCACACTCAAATTTACACCCATGCACAATTTGTCTTTGCACTGTGAAAGGAAACCCGATGACCTTCTATTTGTGCTAACGCCTCCACCACCGCACAACCCATGTCACAATATCTCTATCTTTTAATTTTTAGTTATGTGACCAAAGTCCAAAACCCAAAGGTATTTGCAGTTTCATAGATAATGTTATATCCTGCCATAACATAAAATAGAGAAAATCCAGTTACCAGTTGACTAACTCAATAATGTACAGAATATACTCATAAAGTACATAACAAATACATAGTGCACTGAGTAAGGTGTGTTTCTCTGATGGCAAATAATGTACAATAGTGAGAGGTTGAGAGAGGTTGCTAAGTAGTGTGCGTCTTAACTGGAAAGTACAAATTGAAAATTAATTAGGAATTGGGGCTGTCAGGTTAGTTGAGTACACAGAGACATATTGAGTTGAACTAATCTTTCCAGTTACACTTTAAAATTATCATAGGTTTTAAGTAAAAAAAGTCTTTTTTTTTTTTTTTTTATATAGCCATAGGCTAGTAAGTACTTTTAGTGCAAAATATTTGCTGGCGTGTGTCAGATAATTTCTACATTAAATGGTATGGAAGTTTAAATGTATTCATTAAAAGATCCACATTTAAAAAAGAAAACACATGCTCTTAATTTATACTTCTAGTCCCACCCAACATACAGTAATTGTGTGTCCTCTTTAGCTCTTCTCTTTTACGGGAACTGGGTGAGTAAAATGAAACCACAAAGAAAAGTGGTGACTTCACACCCAAAAATAAAAACCTTGAAGTTATTAGTGAGTAATGTCAAAGAGGATGACCAGCGCTGAGCGGCTGGGTTCAAAAAATTCAGTTCAATGTTAAATATAGATGTTGTCTGATTGCTTGCTAACATCATCCTACACATAATATTTCATATTCAACAGACATGTCATAAAAATATTTTAATTTTATTTTTGTGGAAAAAGCCACAGTCTATTCTTAATTTATGAAGTTAACTTCTTGACTGCTTCTACTCTTAAACGTTGTCATTACAGGGGAATGTGGAGTACCTGTTGAAGTGGAAAGGCTGGCCTCCAAAGTAAGAAAGGAAACTCAGTCTGTGAGATGAATGTGAAACTTGCAAATATTCATCCTTTTCACAAGACGGTTATGACAGATCTTAGATAAGTGCAGAAAGTACCAGGACCATATTAAAATGAACACAGAATTAAATGCATATTATCAAAGATAACACATCACGGCACATGCAGAGAAAAGTAATGACTGGTTGACTTTCTGTAGATGATACCATCCACTTTGTCCATTTGCTTAACACATAGTTTTTGTTTGAGTCAAACTGAAGAAGATGAATCCTTATGTGAGGCCCTTTTTTTAGCCAAGACATATTAACTGTTTGAATACCTTTTTTCTAAACAATGTACTTTTAATCTATAGACTGATTATAGTAATCACCCAACTGCATGTAATAACAAATTAACTCAATTGATGAAAAAAGGCTTTTATACACTTAATTGTTTTATATTACAGGTACAGCACATGGGAACCTGAGGAACACATTCTGGACAGGCGTTTGGTGCAGGCCTATGAAGAAAAGTAAGACCACCATTTAATACTTGACTCATGAAAAGTGTAGTCGATTCCAGAAAAAGCCCAGAGTGTCTGACACATAGTGGAGCAGGAATGTGCTGACAAAATCAGTTTTCATGTTACATTATATTAATTAAAAAGACGTCATGACTCAGCAGACCACAAGATCCTAGACCTTTTTATTTTGCATGTCTCCTGGGTTGTTGGTTGTAACCAGATGCAGTTACACATAACACTCCACAGCAAAGTGCACCAGTTGTGACGGGAAGAACTCTCAAATCAATGAGTCATAACAATGTCAGAGAACATTCAGTCATGTGATCATTTTCTCTGGTCTTTGGTTTTTATAGAGAACAGAGAGACCGAACTCTGGGTCATCGAAGAAAAGGATCAAAAGCTAAAAGACTCGTCCTGCAGGTAAAGTCTGGGGTTCTGTAGAGACAGTGGATTTCTAATCTCCACCACATCAAAGTTATTGACAACTGAGTGTAAGGTTCTCTTTACATTTTCTTTTTTCCATGTTTGGAACTGTTCTTATGGATATTTTACTTAAACTTGTTTTTCTACCACTCTACATTTCTACTTTTTCTGAGCAGTTTGAAGGTTTTCTCAGTTATTTAAATGTTGCCTCTGTGATGCATTTTTGTCTTTTTGGTTTTGGTTCAGAATACTGTGTACACCATGGATCTCCGCAGTGCTCACAAGACTCCAGAGAGGCCTCCACCTCGCCTGCGTCTCTCCCTGACACGCTCCCTAGTCCCTGAGGATGAGGATGAGTGCTACAGTGCCTGCAGAGAGGACCCCCATCCACAAATGGCATATTGCAAAAGCAAACCAGAGAAGTCACGGCTAAGGTTCCTTGAGTCAAACCCCCCAAGTCCTACACAAGAGGACTGGGAGTGCAGGGGAGAGGAAGAGGAGGACATTGTAGACTTTGAAGAGGACATAGAGGAGGAGGAGGAGGAGATAGCAGTGACAGGGAGCGGAGCAGAGAAGAGCAGAAGCTTTCTTAATGGTAAGTGTTTCGGTCAGTGAGTGGAATCCCTATCACAATGTGGTTTATCTGACTGATTTAGTGCATTTACATGCACTTGAGTAACCAGGTTGCTGTTGGTTTTCTAGAGTAAGTCAATGTCTTAACTGTTTCTTAAGCTAGTTTCTGTAGGGGGAAACCAGATTTTTCTAGGAACCCAGAGTTGTCTGCCATGTATACAGCTAACCATGTTTCTAATTTGGTTTTAACAAGAGCAGATGTACAGGACAAAAAAAGATCAAACTCAGAAAGCAGCAAACCACCAAAACAACAAATCCTGCAGAGCTGAAAAGATTATTTGTGCTTGAATGTTTGACACTGCATGTTTTAATTAGCAGATGTCTAACTTTATTTGACTTTACTTTATTTGACAGGGACATCACACAGTTCTAAACAAATCTGTACCAGTGCCAGAGTGCACTGCTGTCCCTGTTCACCTGCTGTCCCTGTTCACCTGCTGTCCCTGGACAGATATAATGTCACACCTAAAAATCAATATAAATGATTAAACACATG
This sequence comes from Channa argus, assembly GCF_033026475.1. Taxonomy (NCBI): domain Eukaryota; kingdom Metazoa; phylum Chordata; class Actinopteri; order Anabantiformes; family Channidae; genus Channa; species Channa argus. The sequence goes on from NC_090216.1 coordinate 14,905,336, forward strand.
AACATTACTAAAAATTGTTACAGCATAAGCAATATAGTTCAAATGGATAAACCTACTACATTATTAAACACATATGATTTAAATATCTTTGATCTTTCTGTTGTGGTGCATCCCATTTGTCTTTGTCATCTTATAATCTCCAGATCAGTGCAGCAAGGTTAACTCAGGAACAGTACACGTGATGCATCGCTGACTGACTGCGATGCAACCCTTGTTCTTTCTGTTCTTTTGTCTCCATGTTCCTGCCTCATTCAGGACAGGAGAGGACAGACGACTGGCTCTCCGGTGTTGGACCGGATGAGGTCACACCATCAGAGAAGCTGGACAACATGTGGAGACCCATCATTGGCCCGGGTGAGGTGACAGTCACAGATATCACTCTCAACTCCCTCACAGTGACTTTCCGAGAGTCCAGAGTGGCCAAAGGCTTCTTCAGAGGCTGGAGCTTGGAGGTCTGAATGCAGTCAAATGGGAGTATGTTGAGTACTCTGGGAGGCACTGGCTTAATCACGTTATGTGAATGGTGGTTGACGGCCAGTGTTGGCATTTTTGGCTTCCCCTTGTTGGCTACTTCCAGCCTGGTCAGTCTTTACATGCACAGAGTCGCCTGGATATTAGCTAAATTCCAGATAATGTTCTGTTTAGCTACGTTGCCTTGAATTAAAGGGCCATTAAATACCTATAACTTGTAGTAGCTGCTGTTAGTAAACAAAACGAGAAATATCCAAAACTGTGGTCTATGATTATTATGTCAGCATGTCATCGCCAGCACTGGAGGACCGAATGTTATCGGGCTGTGGCCCACAACTGGCTACCAGCTGAAAATTAGAATGAGATAGGTGAGAGGGAGATGACTTGTAATTCCATAAAAAAGGTTTGTAAAATGAGCTTTTAAAGCCAGACACGTCATCCTCCTTAGAAACATTACTATTTGGGTTTAGATTTACCACCTTAAATGTACCCTGTAGGGTCTTTTTCAAACAACTACAATTAAATTTACTTTCAAAGTTCCACACCAAAAATTGTTGGAATACATTGCCTGGTCTGTGTAAATGTGGTGGTTTAACATTATAGAAATGGAAAAGGAATAATACAGAGATATGACAATGTTGTAATTTGGCAAAATAAAAGCAGGACACATCAGTGCAGCCTGTGAAGAAGAGAAGGATTCCTCTGTGCATGTAAACATGGCCGCCCTTCCAGCTTCTCTTCCACACCAAGCTAACTGTTCAATACCGGACTCAAACATATTGTATATACTCCAAACTACAGTGAGGTTGGCCTGGCCTGACGGTCCCATACTAACATGTACCTGTAACCTGTAAACACATAGACTGTTATTACTGTACAACATGTGGCTTAGTCTTGTATGCGTTTCAAAATCCTCAGAGAGATGATTTGATCCGCCTGCATGCCTTTCTCCTCCAGTACAGTCATATCAATGTGAGACAGCGTAGTTTTCTCTGTCTCTGTCACGCAGCGCTTCATCTCAAAAACATGAGTGTGGATCATAGAATGTTCTTTGGAATTGCACTGTATTTCCTTCATGAGGGGTTGTGTGTTCATCAGCGGCCTCTTTATAGAGTTTCACTGAACGTTTTAGACAACTATAAATCCTGATATTTAATGCTACAGTTCCTAAAATGTGATAGCTTGTGCCAATATTAAGTAGCTTTTAACTGGTCTTTTCAAGATTCAGTGGTTTCTCTTTGAATTGAATTATCTCGCAAACATTGAAAAAGCTCAATTAGACAATCATTACCACTAAAAGCTGGAATAATACATTTAGGTTACGTTGAGCCCCTGGAGCTACAGATCAATAGTTTAAAAGACTGACAACTACATATAAAACACATGATAAAATCTGCCTCCTTTCGGAAGGCAGATACGTAAGTAACTGCAGACCTAAACCCTGAATAAAAGACGTATCCCAGTTGGCTATCAGTTAATAAAACTTAATCTTATGTAGCAATGCTGTTCCAATCAGGTTCTGTAGCAAACTCCATTTGCTGTTGGCGAAAAAGCACCGCATTCGAAGGATTTGTTACTGCAAATGAAACCATTCACCAAGATAAGTTTTATTTAAGTGTGTTCCAACCTGAGGGTCACAAGAATAATGTAGATTGTTGTGATGCTTGTCCATGAAATAAGGAAAATCTAAACTTTTATTAAGATAATTTATTCATATCTGTGAAAAATTCTGGCGTTATGGCAGCAGAGCAAAAGTGACAGCAAAAACAATGAAGTACATTTAAGAATATGTGAAAATATATAGTGAATTTAGTGGACATTTTTTAAGGTATATATTCCTTAATCTGGGTTGTTGGCAAATTATCTTTGATTGATTTACTCAAAACTTAACCATGCAACCTATGACAAAGGGAGGAAAGTGGGTATATTAAGATTTATGGTAGAAATGGTAGAAATATGATATACAACACAGCAAAATGTGCAAATTTGAATTTGAATACTTTCAGAGAGCAGTGGTATGCAATTTTAGGCTATAGGCTAAACGTGAGAAACAAGCCAATATTAATCAAATTGTTAGGAAACTAAATAATAAGTCTGTCTGTCTTCTTCAAACAGTTATCAAAATAAGAGTTTGAACACAGATTTCCAGAGTGAATCTAACTAATTTATGAAGCTAAATTCTCCAACTACGATTCCAGTCCAATTGTGTAACCCTGCTGGCTGTGTGCCCGGTGCGTACGGGAGCTGACGTGACGTTATGTGTGGAATCTCCCACAGTGGCGTCCCGTGGGTTCGAACATTGTTCATCCCACACTGAGGCTGATGGTTGTGCATCTCGCGATCTCAAAACTGTCTGTGTGTGACAATGAAGCTGCAGGGAATGGAAGTGCCTGAAGTTGCATAATGCTGTGGTTGTTTTGTCTGTGGAGCTTTTAGGGCTAAAGTTTCTCTTGTTTCTTCACACACACACACACAGTAATACAGTTCCAGCTTATTTGGCTTCTTTATGACTGAATGCATGGTGGTCTACTTATTATTAAGACTTGAACTATGAGGAGACTTTAAAGGAGAGAAAGTGGAGGGGGCAGTAAGGAGAAACTTATTTTTTAGTCCTTATTTTTCTACATTGATCTGAATGTATATTTATTCTTTAAAGATTCCTGTGTATTTGTCACGCAGGTGACTGAATAGTTTTTATAAAGTTTGTGATACCCACTGAGGAGATGATGCCATAAATAAATGTACTGACATGACTAAACAAGCACCTTGGATTTGCCGTTGCCTAATGTTGTCGTCCGTGCTGCTTTCATCCACCACTGAATTGTGCACTTTATTGTGATGTAAACCTGCACATTAACTACATATGTCTACAAAGTGTTATTGTGTACACAGTATTTCTATGGTAATACTAAAATAAATGTTGCTCATGTTTAATATATTTTTTATAAAACTTGGCCTGCTTATTTTTCATTCCACGTGTTCATTGACAAACAAATTGGTTAAAATCCTGTTTTATTGTATAGCTGCTTGCTGCTTGTGTTTTTATCTGAAAGTGTCCATGATCTGTCATTTTAGTTGAACCAGAGACAGAGTCACTTTCTTTTCATCCATGTGACAAATTATATTTGTTGTTAAAGTGTAGAAAATGTTCATGGATCAGCTTCACATTTTACTGAACACTGATCGATGCTATTTCTGGTTTGAACACAACGAAACGGTGCATTGACAAACACATAGACGCAGACTTTAAACCTCTAACCTCTGAAAGACCAAACCCTGCAGATGCCGGGCTTAATGAGTAGGTAACAAGTTAAAAAAAAAAACACTCCATTGCATTAAAATCATTAAAAATATAACCAATAAACTAAGAAGTGGATTTAAACACAATCAGAGTTTTACCTTGATGTAAGTAGCTCCAAAACATGATCTACGTCAATTCCACAAAAACTCTTCATAGAAGACACCCATAAAATGTGGGATGCTACCATTTTGACCAGATATCTAAAAACAATCTTAAACCAATATGAAGTAGGTAGTAGTAGTTTATTTTATTTATCTTTTAATTTTATTTATATTTATTAATAGGTCTACATTTTGAATGTTGGACAAGTACAGTAAGTTTGGCTATCGAACAAGTAAAACATCCCAGCTACTTGCCCAAAGGGCCCAAGGGCAAGTGGTCTAAAAGGCTTAATGTCAAGCCCTGCCAGACATTATTAGGTTTATTATATATGTGCACTCTAAGTGAACTTGGGCTGTTAAAAAATTAGAAGCTTCATCACTCAAACTGGAGATCTATGATCCCTTCAGTTAAGCCACCATGACCCTTATTTTGCCAAAAAAAAGCACTCACCTTAAACCCTCCTTTTGGGGACTGTATGGAAATTATAAGAGGAGTGGGCAGAAGATAGATCAGAAAATGGAAAATGGTAACAGATATACAGTGAGGCTCATGAATATTTTATCAAATTTGGCCTCTATACACGACTCATTAAATTTAAAATGAAACAGTTGTGATGTGAGCAAAGTCAAGACATGCAGCATCAAGGGGTTTTCTAATATACAAACCCATTTCAGTTTTATGTTCACTTTAACTTTTCAACAGAACACGTGATTCTTTTTAGAAAGGCTTTTGCTGACAAAGGAACTGCAGTACGCTAAGCACTTTCATTTTCTAAATAGCTGTTTGCTATTAGCCTTCCTCTGCTTGTATTTCCTAAAGAGGATAGCGGATAGAGATCAGCAGCTACATGTTTTCTTGTATTCCTTCTTCCTCCACCATCACTGGCTTTTCACTTTATCACCTCCACTGAGACCACTCCATCTTCACACTACTCATGCTGTGACATCGCATCACTGCCTACACGTGCAGCGCACAAAAAGCTGTGTCAGAAAAATTAATTATATCAATGTGTAAATCAATAGTGGCCACTCTGCCACAGTAACACAGAGAATCCGCTTTGCAATGGTTTACATGTCCTTTCTGCACAAATGGCACAGAGAGGAGCTAACTCACACTCTGCACATAGTTTATTAAAAGAATTCCTGTCTCGCTATCGATTCATTTTCATTAAAACCAGAAAGCTGGTATATTAAGAGATGTTTAAAGTAATGTGATTGTAACTTTGACTAGAAATGTAGTGGAGTAAAAAGTAGATATTTGCTTTTAGATGTAGAGTAAAAGTCAAAGTGGCTATAATTGGGTCAACAGTACAGACACATAAAAATGTGCTTCAGTACATAACACTACAGTACTTGTACTTCGTTCCCCCCATACATCAGGACACAACTCAAAGCTCCTGACTGACTGAGTACTACTGATACCAGAGCAACCTACCTGCAAATCTCACGCTCCATTTCACACTGGATACTTTTGATTTTAGACAGCAACTTACGGAGTCTTAATTCAATTCAATTCAGTTCAACTTTATTCATATAGCACAAATTCTCAATAAAGTCACCTCGGGGCACTTTACAGAATAAAGTCAAGACTATAAAGATGTATAGAGAGAACCCAACAATTCCCCCTGGAGCAAGCCCTAGGCAACAGTGGAGAGGAAAAACTCCCTTTAACGGAAGAAACCTCCAGCAGAACCAGGCTCAGGGTGGGCGACCATCTGCCTCGACCGGTTGGGGTGAGTGGAAAGTGAAGAGAGAAAAGAAAAAGAGCAACAAAAGCAACAACAAAACATCAGGCAGGTTGGTAGGACCAGTAGCTGCACACTGGAAAACACACAGCTTCAAAGCCAGGGACACCTGCAGAAAGGGACAGAGGGAGAGGGACAAAGAAGGAGAAAGACAACTACGAGAGAAAACACAGTTAATGTCATACAGTGATGACAATTGTGGGGAGAGAGGAGAGGATGAAAGCAGCTCAGTGCATTGGGGGGTGGGTCACCCAGCAGTCTAAGCCTATAGCAGCATAACTAAAACTAACTACGCTTTATCAAAGAGGAAGGCTCCCATTCTACCTTTGAAACTTCTGGGAACCACAAGTAGGCCTGCATTCTGAGATCGAAGAGGTCTACTGGGATGATATGGTGCTATGAGATCTTCTATATATGATGGAGCCTGACCATTCAGAGTTTATATGTAAGAATCAGAGTTTTAAATTCTTGTATAGATTTTATGGGAAGCAGATGGAGAGAAGCTAGTCAAGGTGAAATATGATCTCTCTTGCTGTTTTCAAAGGTTAGAAGTGAGGTTAAACCCGCATCCTCAACCAGGTAACTTTCACAGTCCATTGCTTACATATCATTTACATGACAAATTAAATATTAACTAATTTACTTTCATTATTCAAGTGCTTAATGGACATAGAGTTTTTGTGACACAATTTCTAAATCCCTTTAATTCTAGTTTGTTTACCTTTTCTCTTAACCATATACCTCTGGTGGCATTTAAACTAAATATTATACCTAGCTAACAAAAAAATAAAGATTTTGCCAATTAAAAGTGCAAATATTAACAGTGCAGTCATCCGAAAAAAAAAAAAGAAATAAAAACTGCAACTTTTTTTCCATAGGTACAAACATACTTTATTGTACAATTAATTTATTGGCAAAAACAAACCCGAAAAAAAAAAGAAGAAAATTACAAAAAAAATAAAAATAAAAAAATAAATCAGACCACCAAAAATAACTTAAACTAATGAAAGTGGAGCAACGATTATTTTTGTTTTCTCTCAGCAAGCACCAAAATTGTTAACAAGAGGAAGGAAAAAGTGGTCGTGGATTCCATTTGAATAATAAACAAATATTTAAATAGTCATATTTCCAGTCTCTTATTCAGAGATTAAAAACAAAACAAACAAACAAAAAAAAACAAAACTATTTGTTCAGTTGCCATTGGTTTGTACAGTGATTCAGTATGTTTACAACTATATTCATGTACATAAAACATTTCTTCAAAAGGATGGTTTAATATACGCCACGGTCTCCCCAGGGCAAACTGAGTGACTGTCCGCAGTGTCTTTTTGCATCACCATAACATCTTTAATACAAAACAAAACATGTTTTATCTAATAATTCCTGTAGCTTCAAGTTTTATTTCCAAAAAATAAAATTAAATAATATATCTATATATAAAAGACAGTTTTTCCTTGTTTTTTTCTTATAAAATAAGTCTCAAGATATATTGCCACCTGGTTCTGATGCATTCCCTCCCCATACCCAGCAAGTCAAAACTTTGAGAAAAATAGTGAGCATGTGAGTATTGTGTCTTCAGTCCTCTCCATAAAAAGCTAAATGACCAAATTTAAACTCATTCAGTTCACACCTGTAATAAACCTCTGACTCAGTTCTAATTCGTGCAGGTTTTAAGTTCTGAGATTGTTCAGGTGTGTGATTTGTTGCAATACACCCCCCCCCCCTCCCCCTCCTCCCCAAAAACCTTGTCAAAAATACACTGAAGAAGGCGCATTGGTGCTTGTGACCTACTACACCCCACACTGTACCTGTTACAAAAAAAATCTCAATACTGTACAGTAGCTCAGGAGTACTTCTGTAGCTTTTTGTTCCCCCCCCCCCCCGATACAACAAATATCCATTCAAACAAGAGAGGAAATAAAGCAGCAGAAAACAACTTCTCTGCTCATAAGGTGTTAAAGTATGTACAGTTTTTTGTTTTGTTTTTTACATTTTCACTTTCATTACAAAAACAGTACCCAAGTCCACCATTTCTTACTTTGTACAGTACTAACAATGAATTAAACATTGTGGCTGAGAAGCAGGCATGAAAATGAGGAACACAAAGGTAAAGAGAAAAGACTCCTGAACCGTTGGGGTTAAGGATACAGGCAGGATTTTCTTAAACCTCTGCAGCGCCAAAACAACTTCAACATCCTCTCCTCTATGTCACAGTTCATAAACAAAATTACAATATGTATATACACACACACAACCTTTTTAACGTCGGCCAGCAAGAAATAAAAGGTACAATACGCTTCCAGCTAGACAATCAGCCATCAAAAATTCATTCCTCCATTTTTTTTTCCAGGAGTGGGATCAGGGTAACAAAGGTGTGCACATTCATAGTATAACTGAAAATGGAAGGTGGAGGTGTCCCAAGGGTGCAAGGAATTCAATATGTTCTGCCAAACTGGCTAATGTTTAATGTCTGGCTAATATAACTAAACCCAGAGTCTGTGTTGCCAACTCCTTCAACACTGTTAAGGATGAATTCCAGCTTACAGACCCTAACACACACACACACACAAAAAAAAAAAGGCATTTAATGCACCCTTGCAAAAAACCAAAAACAAACGGATTCTTTGTATGTGAATTGTACATGTACATAGCTGTGAAAGCTGTCTAGAAGACCCTGTAACGGAAGATATGTTGAGGCTAGTTTTGTGATCCACTGAGGGGAAAAATAAATTTATAAATAAAATATACTCTTTCCAAAATAGATACAATCATGACTGGGTATTCGAGGAAGAAAACATAAAAAAAAAAAAAGTACATTGTGTCAACTCACTTTAATTTTTAACCACATTTAAAATCCTAAAAATATTCATAAAAAGGCAAAATTCTCAGTCCCCAAAAATATTGTTTCATAGAGTTAAGGAAGAAATATCTTCAACCTGAAACACTGCCCTTCCACCTTTTTGTACACATTGGCAAAAATATATAGATATATATTAACAGCAATAACTTATCATTGTTTTAATTTATTCATTTGACTTCTAAGATTCATCTTCCATCTCCCATTGGAAGGAAGCCTCAGTTCTTATTTATACATCACAAAAATATTTAAATAAAAAATAAAAACTTCTAAAACCCCAAAGCCACAGTTCCGCCTCGCTTTCCTTTTATGGCAGTTTGTCATTTGGGAGGATTCAGAGCATAGAAACAAAAAAACTGCATGGAGTCCAGGCTAAATATGCTCTAAACCGTTCGTTCCTAGCTCCTGGTTATTGTTGTTGCTGCTATTATTATTTCCACCCAACATGTCAGACTGTCCCCCCTGTCCACCATGCATCCCTGTCATCCCACTTAATTGGGACATGATGGTGTTTTGGTCTGAACTGAACTGACTGGGATCTACAGAACTACCTGGCTGCTGCTGAGATAACGTTTGCTGCTGGGGTTGTGGAGCTTGGGGTGGTGCCATGCTGGGGTGATGTTGGCTTAAGTGGCCTTGGTGGGGCGAGCCAGTCTGTGTCTGTGGGGAGATTCGATGAGGTGAGGGCTGGGGCTGAGGTTGGGAGGAAGGCTGCATGCGTGGGGAAGGGCTGGAGCGCGGGGGCTGCGACTGAGGTCTTGGCGAAGGCTGAGGTGACCTGACCTGACTGCTGAGTGATCCAGCTGGACCGAGTCCTCCTTGTCCTTGAAGATGGTGGGGGGACTGAGCCATCTGCTGTTGGGGGCTCATGGGACCGCTGTGCTGGGCTGGAGAGCCCCCGCCACGGTGCTGCAAGAGCCTTTGGTGGATGGTCTGTTGAAGCATGCTTTGGGTTGTCTGTGGCAATGCGGGCCCACCACTCCCTCCACCAACTACACCTTGCTGCTGTTGTCCCTGAACTGGTCCTCCTTGTCCAGGCTGGAGCGGAGGTCCTCCTGGTCCTCCAGCACCTCCACCAGGGCCTCCATCCTGACCTTGAAGCCCACCCATTGTATTCTGTTGTTGCTGTTGCTGCATCTGAATTTGAAACCTTTGCTGAAGTGCTGCTTGTGAGACAGGGTTGGGATAGCCTTGCTGCTGGCCTAGTTGTCCTGGCCCACCCTGTGGCCCCCCTTGCTGCTGTGAACCCGCTAAACCTCCACCCCCAGGCTGGGGTTGTGAAGAGGGAGGTATCCCTGGTTGTCCCTGACCAGGCTGCATAAAGCTTTGCTGACCTTGCTGTGGCTGGAATTGTCCATGGTTCCCCATCTGTTGTTGTTGCTGCTGCTGTTGTTGGTGCTGCAGTTGTTGTTGTTGTTGCTGCTGCAGTTGTTGCTGCTGCTGCAGTTGTTGTTGTTGCTGCTGCTGCAGTTGTTGCTGCTGCTGTTGTTGTTGCAGCTGCTGTTGTTGTTGCAATCTTCTTAACAGCATCAACTGTGGATTCATACTGCCCTGTTGCCCTGCTTGCATTGCTCCCTGTTGCTGCTGCTGCAGGGCAGCCATCTGTTGTTGCTGTAGATTCCCAGGCAGCACAGAGCGCTGTTGTTGTTGCTGCTGTTGTAACTGCTGGAGCTGAGCTATTGTGGTCATATTACCACCACCTGCTCCTCCCTGAACTAAGTTCATCCCTGGCTGACCTGTCTGGTTAACATTAACCTGCTGTTGTCCATCTGGTTGGTTAGCCCCAGGCCCAGTAGCCCCTTGGAACCGCACACCAGGGCCCCCTTGTGGAGAGCCTACTGCTCCTCCACCACCTCCCTGAGCACCTTGATACCTGGCTGCTCGTTGCCTGATAAAAGCAGCCATAAGGGTTGGGTTGGAACGAAGAATGTTGAGAACCTGCTGCTGCTGAAGTGGCGAGCTTGGAGAACGGAGAGTTCGCAGAAGGTCTTGTAGTGCTGCCTGGTTTGGGTTTCCACCTGCTATTGAAGGAGGTGCCCCTCCACCTAAAACCGGCATCAGCCCACGGTTACCTGGTTGTTGTTGCTGCTGATTCATCGGCTGCTGCGCCATGTGCCCCATCATGCCTGGCCTTTGCTGTGGGTTTATAGCTGGTCCCCCAGGACCCCACTGCTGGTTTGCTGGCTGCACCTGTGCACCACCTGTCTGCTGGACTTGAGGTGGCAACTGTGACTGAGGACCACCTTGCTGTATCCCTGCTAGCATTCCTTGTGGCTGTGGGTCTAATATAGTCCTGCCAACAACTCCCTGAGCCTGGGGAGGCATTCCTGGGGCTCCAATATGTGTCATGCCCATTTGGCCCTGGGTATTCTGGTGGTGAGAGTGTGGGGATATCATCCCTCCCGGTCCCAAGCCACGGATCTGGCCTTGGGCCTGCGCCATCTGTCTCTGGGTCTCTGCTAAGCGCTGGATTTTTAGAGCAGTCTCTACAGCAGCTAGAGGGGGCCCTTGCTGCTGGCCTTGTACAGACATTGGCCCCTGGCCCTGGGTGGGCTGCTGTTGCGGTGGGGTAGCGGGACCCAGTCCAGGTTTACCCAAGGACTGGGGATGAGGAGAAGCTCCAGGTTGTCTGGGGTTATATGGAGGCAAACCACCAGGGTGTTGCTGCTGCTGGACATTAGGAGGATGCTGGAGTTGAGGCATTATCTGAGGAGCGGTGTTCATCAACCCTGCTCCTCCACCTCCACCCGCTGGCGGAAACTGGTGAATATGGTGTTGGGGGGGTATGGTTCCACCTTGCTGCTGAATCTGCTGTTGCTGACCTGGAGTTCCCATTCCTACCATTCCACCCATACCAACTCCCTGCTGCTGTGGAAGTGCGGGCACATTCCCCTGGGTGGGTGTCTGTGGGGTTGGAGGCTGTGTGGCCATCCCGGATGTAGGGGTACCAGGACCAGTTGCTCCATTGTTAGCTCCTGGAGAGGGCAGGCCATTGCCTCCAGGAGCTCCTCCATTAGTAGGCTGGCCTACTCTCTGCATGCTGGCCATCCTCCTCCTTAGCATCTGAGCTTGCTGAAGCCGGTGTTGCAGCTGCTGCTGGCGAAGCTTGTGCTTGATGTTTAGGCAGAAAGGAACTGGGCACTTATTCTCCTGACAGTGCTTTGCATGGTAGCAACACAATGCAATGAGCTGCTTGCAGATGGGACAGCCTCCATTGGTTTTTCTCTTGCAGCCTTTAGTGTGCTGAACAACACGTTTCATTTTCTGGCAGGACGGCAGAGAACAATTAGCATTTCGACACTGGCAGGCGTGGACAAGGGACTGGATGCAGCGTTGAATGCTGAGTCGACGAGAGTCTCCAGGGTTCTGAGTGGTGGCAGCAGTTTGATTGCTGTTCTCATCATCCAAGCCAAGGCCTAACTTTTCCATCTTGTGTTCGTGGCCCTTAGTGTTGTAACATGTGATGCAGAGATCATAATCCTGTTAGGGGGAGCAGGTTTTGTTAGATTAGCTTAGAGGTGATAGACAAGTAGATAAGTAGGTTCTACAAAAACATAAATCAAACAATTGTGTGTCTGTTATCAACCACTGCCCGACTCACCTCACAGACAGTACAGTGGAAGCGAGTCTCCACGTGATGTTTGCACTCGTTGCAAGTGTAGACAAAGCGGTCCTGGCTTTGGTTATGCAACTCCACCAACATGCACATGGAGCTCCACTTGGACCTCCTCAGAGAACTGAACTCCAGGTGTTTGTCCCGGGCCAATGTAAGGAAAGCATCACGGCCGTCCATGAGGTCACACGCCATCAAAGGATCTGGGTCTGTAATAGGAGGCAAGGCATTTGCCATGGGGCCTGCAATCAGTCGGATCACAAAGAACACCTAGGAGAGAACAAAAAGACAGGAGAACAGTTAAGGGAAAGTTCAATGATTTTTTTCAGCCATAATTCAGAGAAGAATCTGGAAAATATTACGTGTAAGCTATGCAACTTTCAAGTCCACTTATTCCACATATCAGTAAGTTGCCCGACACTCTTATTACACAGGTAATTTTTTCGTACCTCTTTATGTTTTTCCATAGTAGCATAGAGTTTCTGTGAAAGGTCGTTGGAGACATTGGGCATCCCTGGCTTCTTCTTATTGGCTCGGCTAAGACTGCTCTTGTTCTTACTTGTCTTCTTGTTGTTCTTTTTCTTTGCATTTTTACTGTCCCCTTTTGTATCCTGCACAAGATATGACAGGCAATAATCAGTACGGCAAGAGGGGCAGGGTCTTCCAATTTTATATTGACACTATAAGAAACATAATAGACCACAGTATTCTTACGTCAATACTCTCATTTGAAGTACTGTTCTCTTCCCTTTTTCTTTCTTCCTCTTCTTGCTCAAGCTCTTTTATGCTCTCCTCCAGCACATTGGGCCAAAAGTCACCTTCAAAGTAGGGCAACTCCTTGGCGCTGGTCAAACGGTCCTCTGTCGCCTGCTTGAAGATATCCTTTAGGGGCAGGTTGAAATGACAGTTAATGTTTTCTGTGGACACAAACTAAATCAGTAGTTGCCAGAAGCTATACCAATTTACACTGACATTCATCCCAGACTATATTTTAATACTTTAATACGTTCAGGCTCTCTGCTTTAACACATTTGTTTTAAAAAACTAAAAATTTTACAGTGCTAAGTCTCAGCTTGGATTAGTTTTACATTAGTATAGACAACAAGCCTAGAGAAAAGTAGGATTGGAACAATCCATCCCGTTTAGAGGAAGTGTTTATCGTTTGGTCCATTTTTAAACGGGTTTAAAAAAATAAAACTAACTGGATTAAAACAGGAAAAAGCCATGCATGTTTTATTCTGTCAAATGTGAAAGCTGGCACAGATTAAGTGCCAAGTGCAGATGTCACTCTTGAAAAAGTCAAGTCTGGTCTGCTTTATGCTGCCCAGCCCCCTAGTGGTCAATGAACGGATAAGCAGATGGTCCTTCACAATACTCAATATCGGGGAATCGAGCACTCTGTCTGCTAAAATTAACCAAAGGCATCAAATTTCACTGGACAACATGTCATCATAGAGCAGGACAAAAAATCCTGAATACACAGCAAAGCAACTCAAGAGTCCTTAAAAGTGAACAGGTGGAATATCTTCGTCTGCTCTGAGCAACAAGTGAGCTATTTTGTGCGTAAACTATTGTTCAAATGAACCAGATATTGTTTTTTTAAACAAGGATCCATTTACTTTTAAGCCCTTGCAAACGGGGCCCTATGGGTTAGGACTACAGCCTAAGCACAGTTCTTTGAATACCTTACTGAAAATTGAGAACTATACCGTCTTTTGTTTCCAGCCTAACAGCAGCTTAGAACAACAGATCTGCAACTATCCAAATATGTACTGGTTTAGACTGCCAAACATCTTTACCCTCTAAAACACAAGCGTGAAGTTAAATCCTTCCTCTCTACCTTGTAGTCGTGCACGATCCGCTCTGCCACAGCTTTGTCTAACATCTTCTTGTACCACTCCTGAAGTCGTTTGGGTTTTGGGATCTTCTGATCAGCAGGGTGACAATGGAAGATGTAGTCGTCACCTTCACTAGGTGGACAGGCCCAGATGTGGCCAGTGGTGTAGCTGGGGAGGACACAAGAATGAGCATGATGAATTTATAGATCAATAAAAATACATTTTGTCATGGGACAGAATAAAATGTTGTCTTTTAGCAGCAGAACTCACCCCAATTTCTTCACATATTCCAAGTATCCAATGAGGATTTCATGGTACACTGCTGTTCTCAGACAACGAGGACGGAAGAAGTGTACACTGTCCAAGTAGGAGATGTACACCCGCCTGAGTGTGTGAAAGGGGAGATATTATTATCTGCTGAGACTGAATTTAAGATCATTTAGGTTTTTCTATAGGAAAAAATTACTTGGTTAACTATTATGGTTTATACTACAGTGGTGGTCCTTACCTCTGGTTAGGCTGAGGGCAGTCAGACCCATACTCTTGAACATGCATACCAAAAAAACAGACATCTGCTCCGTCAATGTCCTCAAAAGCAAAAAGGGCTTTTGTCCTGTATGGGAAAGACTCTGACATCTCTCCGCTGTCAACAAACCTGAAGACCAAAACAAGAGTATCAACTTACACTTGATACACTGCTAAAATCCATTCTACATTGCCTGAATATTAATGAAAGATGTCAAACTTCCTTTCAGTTTTTCTACATTTCTGGCAGAAATATATTTTTAAACCATTTCTACTTCCTATACCTGGACTTCATGCCTGGTTTAACCTCCACCACTTTGTCAGAGACATGGACGACACGAATGGCGACTTCTCCAGACTCCGGGTGGCTCTGACGTTTTAAAAAGTCATTCACCCTTGTTTCCAGGTAACAGCCCAACTTTGTCTGGGGCAACCCTGTGTGGGAAAGAGCCAGATATTTGATTTTAGTTTGTATTAACCAAACTGTAAAAGAAAAAAAAGCAGCTCTGGGTAAAATGTAAACTGAACTAAGCAAACTAAAACCTCATTCGGAATATATATATTTTTTATTTATGTCTGTGTATAGGACTGGGTAAGCGGTGAAAATATGTCCGAAGAAAACATGACTATCAATTTATTTATTTATTTTTTGATTAAACATGTATGAACATGGGTAAACTATGGTTTCAGAACATACAGTCTTTAATCAGTAAATGACATCTTATTTAAATAGATCACGAAGGTGAACATACATTCAGTATACCAGTCTATAAAAGGGATCTATAAAACTTTCTGTTAAAAAAAAAAAAGATTAAATCAATGTCACTTACTTTTGGCCGAATATTTGTTTTCTTTCCTCGTCTTATTTGATTTCTTTAAACAACCGTCACAAACCAAACTATATCATAGCAAAAAGAACAAAAAAAAAAAAAAAGTCAGTTTAATTAGGTAAAAAGAAATTACATTAATGAATTTAGGACTTTCACAAGGACAATGAATAGAAAAATTATTCACCCCGATGGCCAGATTGTTTCATTGTGCAAGACGCAAATCTGGTGCATTCTGCGCCCACAGTCTATACATTCAACGAACCTAAAGGAGAAAAAAAAAAAACACAACAAAAACAAAACAAAAAACAAACGAATAGATTTTAAAATCCAAATACCCGAAGTCCTTGAAAGAAATTGGGAATAATCCAAATTTGGTAAGCGATTAACTTACAATTCAGGGTCCAGTGTGTCATTCTTCTTTTTCTCAAACTGATCCTTATTAATGGATCTAACAATATAAGAAACATTGTGAAGAAATTGTCGAAACACAGCAAGTAAAACTTTTATTCCATCAGACTTCAATTCAAAAGTGCTGTAGAGTTTCTGACTATAATTGCACTATGCTTCAACATTGTGAGAGACCTTTAAACTACTGGTTGTATTAGTTCGACTGACAATTAGTTTAACTATTATACAGCAAAACATTAGGGAACTCTGTATCAAGAAATGGTGTGCTTTCTAATATGCAAAAAACAAAACAAAGTGTCAGCACTATTATTTGCTATACTGGTAAATTTTTAATCAGTTTTCATCTTGATAATGTTGATAATTGTTACATGTTTGACATACATTAGAACTTCTAAAAAAGGAAAGATTTAGATAAATAAAGAATAGGGATGCGTAGAGTAGCTGAACGTGCGAGCTTGTTAATTAATCAAACTAAATGTTTTAAAAATATCAGTTTGACTACTTTTCTTATGGATTTTATAATTCATCTTCCTTGGTAAATGACGTAATACTCACGTCTGTGGCTGCGTGGGATCATCGCCGAGGGAAACCATATCCCCCTGAATCTCATTGAAGCACTTCTCGCAGAAGTGGTACCTGTCAGCGAGAAGCCCAAATTTTGGTGAACTACACCATTCCCCACAGCACAGCCAATGACAGACAGCGCATGGGAGGGCAGTCACCAAATGGTAAAGGATATGGGCAAGACAGGGTGCCACAAGCGGAGCAAGCAGGAAGCAGAAGCACAGGACAGCAGCAAGTCGTCATCGCAACAGCCAGTCATAAATTTGAGGGGTGAGGGGATGAGGGGATGGGTTTGGAGGTGGATGTTTGTTCAAGGCAAAAGCAAGCCAATGTTGATATCACAGCCAATGGAAGCGAGGACAGACAAGTTGCATGGACCAGGAACATGACAAGACAGACATCCAAGACAACACGCAGCAGAGAGCCAAGGCAAAGCACAGATTAGCAATTTGGATGGGACAGCATGAGCAACAACCACCACCATCACAGCTAACAGAGCAGGAACAGAATCAATAGGAGCTAAAAGGTAAGAGGGAACGGGAGCAGGAAGTTGGAGCATAAGACATATTACAGACAGTGAACAACTATGAACAAATAAGCACAGAAAACTGTTCGGCCGTTCCTTCAAGCAGTTCATTTTAAAGTCGGTCCTTTTGCATTCCAGCTCTAAGGTTATTTTGTGTGTGATTAAAACAAAGTGTAGGCAGAACATTTAAGATAGAAGCAGTGTGGCCTTTTTTTTTTTTTTTTTTTTTTTTTTAAAGGCACAGGTCAACATGTTCAAATAGCAGCAACAAAATGTATCAAACATTACCGATCCTTAAAGAAAATCTCATACATTGAGCAGAGATTTCGAAACATGAACATTTCAAACAAGGTGTCTTCTTGGTCAATTAAGCTTTTTTTTTTTCAATAAACACATACACTTGCTCTTTCCATAGATTCTTTCAAAGATCAGCATCTTGAAATAATCAACTTAAAAAATATAACAGGAGGGCCGACTGTTAAAATGCCAGTACATTAGAAATCACATGAAGGTATAATAATAAATGTTTTAAAAAGGTGGGGGGGGGGGGGGGGGGGGGGGGGGGGGGGGGGACATGAAGTGGAGTGTTTACGAACATAAAATTAAATCAAGAGAACACTCATGTCTCACTTTCTCTTAAAAGGGTACAAGTAGATTTAATAAATATTCTTATACATGTTCCATTTAAATCAAATCAAATAATCCTTTCTATTTTACTAACTCCTCCATCCATCTTGGCATCACTCTACCCCTTATTACTTGGGTGCTTCCCTCCCTCCATACCTGTTCTGGTAGCTGAAGTAAGTAGCATCTCGGGGAATAGTGCAAAGCTGCTTCCCATAGCAACACAGTGTCTGAGGAGAGAACTCCAACTGGTGGACAGAAACAAAAGAAACATGGAGCACGTATTAACATCAGTACGGACAACGGTAATACTAGAGACTTAGTATAAGCTGGCAGTGGTAATTTAAATGACCTCATACTGCACATGATGGAAATTCAATGAACTTACATACATAACTTCCCAAAAAGATAAATAAAGTTTCAGTTTAACCATACTGTGATACTATGGTTTTGTTATTAATTGTCCAAATAAATGCATAATTATTAAGTATAGCTACTTCTAGCCCTACTTTGTATCGCTGTTAGAATTCAACTTTTCAGGCAGCTTCTCGAGTTAAGAGCGAATCAGTTTTGTTATTTATCTCCAAAACCAAAAATAGAGTCTAATGAGAGCTGAAATTCGATATACAGCGGCGCTATGCCCAAGGACAAATTTAGCTGAACTTACTTCAGTGCCTCCATTTTCAGATGACAAACCGGAGAGTTAATTTCTTCAACAGAAATAAACTTGAAACTTTCCAACAGATAATCTAACTTATTCACACATATTTTCACTAAACTACATTTCCTTTCAAAGTAACAGGCCTGGCAGCAATACAAAGAAATAAATGCAGTTCTTCTTCTTTCAGATATCAACCAAACAAGTAGCTCTTTATACTTATCCCATTTCTAAATCAAAAAAACATTTGGTGCATATGACAAATAGTCAGTAAATGCCAAAGATTATTTATCATGCATGAATGCATGCATCTTAACTTTAAACATTATCATAGACACTTATAATAAGCTCCTCGCCAACATATATTTCTAGCCATTTAGGTTTATATGCAGCACTTTGTCTCACCTTTCTTCCACAGCAGTAGCCGAGGCTCTGCATGACAGGATCAATCTCTTGCTCAAAAACCTCAGCAAGCTTGGAGCAATACTTGTAAACTCGGGATGTTTTTCGATTGTAAAGCCAGGCATTGTTGAACATCAGCCAAATGTCATCCACATACTGCCAGGGATCCTGGTACTGACCTACAACCAAAAGAAAAAGCATGGTGAACACACAGTCAATATAAATGTTGCAAAATTAAACAAAGTAAAAATCTTACAAATTTGAATAATCTTGCTAAGAACAAATGTAAAGTTTGTGATACACTGTTTCCCAGAAATGATCAAATCATGTAAACCTTAACAACAACTACAAACCTGTGTCTAGCTTTCGCTTGATTGTTGATAAGTCCATGGGATTCTTTACAATGTCAAAATAGTCCTGCAACATCATAATGTGCAAGTGTCAAAGTTGAGCAGATAACACTTTTGTCAGAGTTTTGTATAAGTTAATTATGTAATGAGAAATACAGAACAGTGTTAGTTTGTTTCAAGTACATTTTGTGTTCTCAAGAAGAACTCCTACAAATACGGATAAAGGGAATAAAGGTTCCACACTGCCTGGCCAAAAAACAAAAAAAACTAAATATGAATGAATGAATAAATAATAAATAAATATATTAAATACTACCTGGTTTCAAATAACTAAATAAAGCAGTCCACTGGATATTTTCTGCAGTGGTTAAAGGGTGACTTCACCAATTATCAACTTGCTTTCTATGCCTTTATTTTAGGGTGTAAATGTACATGAATGGTATTAAACATCCCTTTGACTTCCATATATTAAAATATTTTTCTGCTTCTAGCTGAAAAACTCCTCCAGATGACATCACCTAAAGACGTTTTTGATCATTTACAGTTCAGATGATGTCATCTGGGGGAATACTGGAAAAGCAGCTTGAAAAGCAGGGATCATCATTAAATTACATTGGCCTGGCCACCCTAAACCACTGTAAGGTCTCCTCCATCACATCCCAAAGTTTCCCACTGGGTTTAACTATTCCATCATTGTTGTGACAATTCATTCATAAGCTCATCAAACTTTTTTGGCTGGGCAGCATGCATGGCAGAAGAGTAAAATAAGCTCAGCCTCAGAAAGGATACATACAGGTATACACAGCAGTTGTGGGTCCACAGGCATCCTGAAGGGCAGAGACTCTGGGTCTTGTCTGTACAGAGATTCAAGAGTGGGCATGAGTGCTTGCCGAAGCTCCTCTGGCTTGAAAACTGGGAAGAAATTGAGATCAGAGTTAAAATTAAAAAAGATAAAAAGTAACCAGCAACAATATATGGTGAATTTGTAAAAACGTTAATTAGAAAAGGTCCACGTGATACAGAAGTCCTTACTCTTTTTTTTCACTGGGGCCTGTGGTACAGCTGCCCCAGATGTCTCCTCCTCTTTTATCTCCTTAACCTCTGGTTTCCTGTCTTCTGTCTTCATGCCCATTGCTAGCGTTGTTGTTGATGTGTCCATTGGAACACCTTTACCTCCTTCTCCAGAACAATCCTCTTTTTTCATTTCTGATTTTACAGGCTTTTCCTCCATTTTGATGATGCCAAGTTTCCCTCCTTTGGAACAGCTGCCACTGTCGCTCTCTTCTTCGTCATCCTGCTGCTTCACCTCATTTTTGGGTTCAAGGTTGGCAGCTGAAGTGTTTGAGTGAGGCTGGTGGGAGGAAGTGTCTAGGCTGCTGACAGAGGCTGGAGTCAAGGCCTGACTGTCGGCTTGGAATGAACCCTTCTGAGACAACTAGAGAGAAAGATAATGAGAAAACTCAGGTACATGGAAAAAGTAACAATAACACAGTGTTGCATGAACAAACAAATGAGAAGATACACTAAAGACAAAGGGTCCTAAAAACTGGCGTAACATCCATGATGTAGATAGATGGTAAAAATGTTGTCTCTGTAAATTCCAAGTGGTACTTTATTTAGAAAAGCATGAGTAAACAACACTGAAGGACATGAGCTGCTGGTCCAGGAAGAATGAAATGTGTGGTAAATATATGTATAAATACGGTGAACTGGAGATCAAATTTTTGATGCTAAAAATCATACTGACTGGAGTGCGAGGTGCAGAGCTGGAGGCCAGTCCAGGATGAGAAGGAGTGGTCGAACCAGCTTGACCTATATGCTGCTGCTGGAGGGGCTTGTTGGAACCGGGCCCCTGCCCAAGCTGATTCTGCTGAGGGGCTGGAGGTGGAGCAAGCTGTGGTGCATTAGGGGTGTGGGGCTGTGGAGTCTGAGATCCACCTAGTCTGGGTGGAGTTTGGTGAGGGGTAGGTGATCGGCTGTGAGCAGGAGAGGGCGAACTGACACGCGAGGCTCCCAAATGGGGAATGGAGCTGGGTTGCTGGTTTGTGTTAGATGGAGTCATTGAAGAAAGTGTTGTTCCAATAGCGGAGTTGGGACCACCACCCACACTCTGGGGGCCTATTGGCCCCACTGTGGAGATGCCACTAGGTGCGCTGGCTGAACCTGGTTGCGCTAGAGGGCTAGCAACTGGAAGAGAGGGAGGTTGGGCCATCTGTGTCTGAGAACAGAAAATGAGGAGGACACATAGAAAGAGTGCACACAAGCAAGGTCAATAAAAAAAGGCATCATTCAAAAACAGGTTTCACAAAGAGTAAGTTTTCACTTACAGGATATTTGTTGTGAAAATTTAATTAAACTGATTGTTCTTAAGTGTACAGCATATGATACAAGACCATTCTTAGGTTTTAGCCTATTTTGTGTTTCATATTTGCATTTTTTTAAAATAGGATGCTTCAACTTGCTGTACTGTGTAATGACTGATAGAACACTGATATTTTACAGTTTTGTACTTTTGTAAACTTTTGATTTATAATTATATTAATTCTTCTAATACAGAAGACTTTAAAAAGTAAATAAACACCTTGTGCTTTAAAAACAACTGTCAGGTGTCAAACACCTGCAGGCCACTTTACCTGTGTCATGCCTGCTTGTGTTCCAGACT
This sequence comes from Channa argus, assembly GCF_033026475.1. NCBI lineage: Eukaryota > Metazoa > Chordata > Actinopteri > Anabantiformes > Channidae > Channa > Channa argus. The sequence continues at coordinate 14,926,811 of NC_090216.1, forward strand.
GGGCCATCCCAGTCTGAGCCGTTCCAACTCCCGCTCCTGAGCCAGAGAACTGACCATGGGACAAATACTGGTTTTGCAGCTGGTTGACATTGGGCTGACCCATTCTAGGTACAACCATTCCCATCTAGAGGATTAAAAAGGCATGTTCAGGGTTCTTAGAAAAACTTCCATAAATGTTTGTGATGAGCAGTCTAAACAGTGCAGTGCAAGTAGTTTTTAAGAATTCATTCTGGAAAACGGTGCATGCCCTAAAATGAAAAATAATTGTTTACAGGTGCATTAACAACAAAACTATGCTTCAGTAGTGACCTGGTTGCTAGTTGCTCCCATGGGAAGAGGAGGCGTCGACCTCTGGCCCATACCCTGCATACCCATCTGGTTGAACTGATTCATACCTGACACAAAAAAAAAAAAAAAAAAAAAAAAAAAAGAGACTCTTAAGATTCTGTATAACATTTTATGTGGGATATAAAAAATGTTATACTTTGTGGAAGTGTGAAATGGACAAAGTGCGGTTACAAGATTAGGGAAAGTCTCCGCTCAAATACTAGTAAGCAATACCTATGAAAGATGTTGGAAGTGGTAATTAGGCGGATACAACACCTACATTATGTCATTTTGGTTCCACGGTACACAGATAATATGTTATAGCTCTTTACCTGGCCCTTGCATCCTGTTGACCATCTGATTAGGCCCAGGTGGCCGCACCATTGATGGGTCAGGGAGAGGACCATCTGTAACAGCAGAGGCAGGAGATTAAGAAAATCAAGCTGTCATCTATTCACACTAGGGTCTAGGGTGGGAGATGGGGAAATGCCCAAACCAAGCATGTACACAGACGTCTGTGTAATCCCTGAAATGTTACATCCATTTTACTATTTGTTTGGTCAGGAAAACAATGTTAGAATTTCGAATTCTGTGAGAATAAATTATATCAAAGAATCAGGGTTCATACACCTTATAAGTCCAATTTAAGCATCTTCAACGTCATTTTTCAAGCTTTTCCAGCACTTTGAGGTTGTGGTAAATTAGATATTTGCACAAATAGATAAATGCTGTGATTATCACTTTAAAAATCATATTTAAAAAACATGGCATTGTGCTATAAACAACCAAAAGTAATTTTATAATACAAGAAATTAAAATAAACACTCACTTGACAAATAATTCGCAATAAATGTATTACTGAAAAATATAAAAAGTAGGAACATTTGTCTTTGTATTTTTCAAATCAAAGCAAAACTTGATTTGAAAAATAAAACAGCATTAACACTAGTGCCAAGCAAAGCAAAAAGTTGCATTACACACTAATCACACATACCATTATGACCACCTGTGCAATTTAATACAATACAACAGCTTTGCTGTTGTGTCTATTATTGAGGTCATAGCTGGTGGTTGATTCGTACTGGAGTGCATTATATTAAGACATGGTTCTAATGTTTTGGCCATGCTATTTAAAATGAATAAGAAACTAAATTAAGGCTTAAGAAAAAAGAGCTGATTGTAAACCATTCGAAAACATTTTGTTCCACTTTGCTATATATCATACAAAGCCATAACTTTGCTGGTTATAACATTTGCTAAACTTTTCATCTACAGACAGTTACTAACGATAACTTTACTGTTAAGTAATGTTGGGTACGTTCATTGAATATATCATAACTGAGCAAGTCCTAAATGACATGCAATACTAGCATTACCATATTAACACACAACGCCTCTCAAAGATCTAGCCTGCAAATCTGCCAGGTAGCAGTTAGCATCAAAACATTAACATGTACGTGTAACGTTGGTCTAGCGTTACTTGAAAATTCTATACTACAACACACCTCTCATGTGAACTCAAAGAGTGGACTCTCCCATGGTGAAAAGCTGTAGGTCTTTTCTGCAGAAGGCCGTGCTTCGATTTGGTACTCAACTCTTTTTTTCCATGTTTTGTATTTTTTATTTTCAAACCAAAGCTCATTTAAAAAAAAAAAAAAAAAAAAAAAAAAAAAAAAACCTTCCGGGGATGTTGGCGTAGTCATGTCTGACTCAGTGTGTTGGGGGGGGGGGCGGGGCAGGGTCAAACATGAAAAACAGACTGATTGATCAGTCACACGCGGACCCAGATGTAACATTTTTAATTTAGTCTAGTTTATTTCTCTAATTACTAAGCAAACTAACTACTTAGTCCCACTGCTATTTATTGCGAAAGACACAGTTACTGTTTTAAGCATTTTCAGGCACCTTATTCAAAATTCAACCACATTTCAGGCCTTGTAAACACAACATTGAAATTCAAGGATTTCATGCACCCATACGAACCCTGAAGAATGTGTACAACATTAGAGTTCATCAAAGTTTACATATGTCCACTCACTTGGAGGCAGCCCAGTCGGAGGTTGAGCCATGCCAGCAGGACCAAGGCCCAAACCCTGCTTCTGGAGCCGTGTCCTTCTCTTCTCCTCCAACTCCTTCTGGATCTTATAGATCTTCTCAGCTAGCAGATGATAGTACTCAGCCTGTCAAAAAGAAAGGGGCGTTAAAGCGGATGAACATCTCAAAAATAGACAACAGTGCTCCTTAAACAAGAAATTAAATAATAATGAAAAAAGTCTAGTGCATGACTATCTGAGATGTGTAAACTAAAACAAAAGTTAACCCAGAACTAGAATCTAGAACTGGTGAGACAAACCTTTGCTTATCAGCTGCAATAACTTAGTACTTAACCTAGTGATACATCTACATGCCAAAATTATGTGTGAGCCGGGACATTTTTCACTTTTGAAAAAGAGCCTATTACTAAAGAGCAGCTGGTTGTAAAAAGACAAATGTAAATCTCCCTTTTTGAGCAAAACAACAAGCTAAAAGAAAGACAAACTTACTCTGCTGTTGGCTGACTCATACATATCCCCCTCAACTTTTCTGGCATAGGCCACCAGGTTCTCCATTCTACGGTCCTTGAGGGCAGCAGGATCAGGAGTGGGAAAGATGGCCTGAACACTGTGGGTAGGAGAACAGTGAGGAGAAGCAAAAGAAGGAGAAATAGGGAAAGGAGGCAAAAATTATTGCATTTGTTAACTTCTGTCTCCAAGTATTACTAAAATACAATGTGTCATTTCTGTTGATATGTCATCTAAACAGCAAATATATTCTTTTTGAATAAGTTTCTGCAAGGCTTTACCCAGGGGGGGCATGGCATCTATTTGAAAAGTGCCAGCACCGTCCCACCTTTATTGTTTGCCTTGGTTAATTGTACTGTTCATACTGTATTGTAAAGTATCTTGTTAAACTAAAGAGTTGCCTTTTCCTGTCAGAGAGCGGAAATAAATGGCCCTGAAAACGTGCCAACACTACTGCCAATTATGTGTGGGGGGAAAATTACAATCAGTCAGCTTTACTGAAATTTAGGATTTAGGTTTGATATTGCCCTTGTGTACTTCTCCGATAGCATTGGTTATAATGAAAGTTATTCATATATTTATTGATACAAAGTTATAACGTCCGGTTGTGGTTACAATCATTCCTATATTTATAAAGATTATTTTCAACATCTCCAATATTGACCAACATTGGTGACAACTGACATCTACATCTACAGTAACAAGAGCTTTACCTGAAGTGCACATTATTTTTTACCTCCACATTCCTCTGAATCTCCACAGTCTGAGTTGGCCACGAATCTCCAGGAGGTCAACCTAAATCTGGGTTTTCTTCATATCCCCTCCTTTTTGTTTTTAATAAATTTACAGACATGTCTAAAATTCTGATCTTACTTTGTCATTAGGGGGTTCTGAAGATAGATTAATCTGAAATGAGGCTGCAACATCACAAAATTGAAAAAGTAAAGGGGGTCTGAATACTTTCTGAATGCACTATACTTTTACTTTATCTGGGTAAAAGTGGTATCGGGATGTCGCACTAAAATTTTAAATCTAAACAGATTTGTAAAAATCAAACCTGTTAACATACCTTAAATTAATAATCTTCATTTATGCTTTGCAAAATACTATTTAGCATAGAGTTGTTCTTTAATACTTACAGTTTGTGTACCAAATGGTTTCGTAGATCTTGTGTTATGTCCTCATGCCAGCTTTTTCTCATGCCTGTGGCAGAGGGAGGGGCTGCTGTGGGAAGGTTGCTGCCCCCAACAGCATCATTCAGCAGACTGGAAGAAACAGGGAAGGCATCACTGTAAGGACTTACTTCTTAAAAACAACGTAAGTATGTAGGCATATCTGATGTAGAACTGAGTAAAAGGCTAAAGTTCTTTGCTTTAATAGGTGCTTATCAGGGCACTTACTAAATAGCATGTTATGATATGCTTACCCTTGGTTGTTCACATTCAGGTGCATCATGGTATCCTGGAGGAGGCTCTGTTGGTTCTGAGGTGGAGCACCAACACCTCCGTTAACCCCCATTGGATTTGCACCTATATATGGGAAGAAATTTTATCTAAATTTATATTCCTTACATTTCCTGTCGAATAATAATAATAATAAAATTATATACCTTGCTCACAGCTATGTACCTTATTATGTGTGCAAGCTACATGCGATCAAAGGATACAGAGGTGCTGATCCGCACATTAGGGCTCCCTTAATTTTCACCTCATATTTTAAAAGGCACTTTATCTCATAATTTTTCATAGTTTCCCTTAAAGCATCTAATTCATTATACAATTTTCTTACTCAGAAATGTTTAAGATATTGTCCTAGCTACCTCCAGTGTCAAAAGTCAAGCTAACTCACCCATAGGGTTTAGTGGCCTCATTCCACCTTGCCCTTGCAGGCCTTGGTTGGACATATTGGGCTGGGCAGCTGGAGTCTGGATCTGGTTGCCCTGATAGGTGAGACCCAGGGCTGCATAAGCTCTTTCTATAGAGCTGGGGTCAATCTGACTTTGTGGATTGAGGTTGGGAGCACTTGGTTGGCCACCAGGTACTGCCCCAAGAGAGCTGCCGAGACTGGCACTGGCTCCGCCAAGTAGAGCTGTGAGGTAAGACAAAACAGATTAGGGCAAACAGATACATCATTTCGGCACAGTCATTGCAATGTGTGAATCGTTCTTCACCAGTTTATCAAACGTCAGATAATGTTATTGTTAAGCAGTTACTTTGTGGACTTTCATGGTGAGCTACTGAGTGTATCAAACTACCTTATTGTGCATACCAAAATATAGGATTGTGCAGAGTGTAGCTCTGTTGCGCTTTAATTACAAACATTACCCCAATCGCTCTATATCCAAATCAAACTATTCAAGTAGGTTAATGAAATGTTTTGTATTTTTCATATTATGTTATACACCTACCAGATACTGTATTGGGTCGACCTGCTCAATTGTGTTTATAAAAAAGATCAGTTCCTTCAGGTTTTTGTAGCCTAAAATGGCCAATTTCACATCAGCGTTTCAAAGAAAAATTGTGATGCATGATACGTTTCATGACATTTTAATTTGCAAGGTTGCAAATAATATATAGCGGATTGGTTAAATTACTGTTGCATTGTGAATTCCTGGAGGGTCTTCAATATCAATATCAGCCAATCACACAGCATCAACTCACTGCATTTAGGCATGCAGACATTATCTAGACCAGGGGTGGCCACACTTTTTGGGCTTGTGAGCTACTGATAAAATGACCAAGTCAAAATAATCTGCCTACTATAAAAATACAAAAAATATATTTATGAATATATTGAGAATTCTTTTTATGCACAATATATGTTGGTGTAGTTTGCATAACTACATGAACCCATATTGCACAATACAACTCATTAAATTTTTTTGTCATACCTTACTCTGATGACTTGCAATGAATAGAATCAGCCAGGGATGCATAGTCCGGATGCTATCTCGCTAGCTTGCTAGAGTTGTGCAGCACTTGGCACCATTGTATGCATGCGCGGTGACATGTGTCAGAAAAAGTCAGATGTCAGACTGGCTGCCCTGGGCGTCAATCAAGTGAAAAATTTCATATTGAGGACAGATGATGGGCTGAAGTCTACTTTGTTAATTCCGTGCGATCTACCCACAATGCCTTTGCGATCAACTGGTAGATTGCGATCAACTGGTAGATTGCGATCGACGTACTGGGCACCCTTGATCTAGACAATCTATCAAATGTTTCCTCGTTCAATCTATGCCAAGAAGAATTAAAGCAGTTCTGATTGCAAAAGGGGGTCCAACTAGCTACTAGCAAGGTGTACCCAATAATGTGATTGGTAAGTGTATATCACACAAAAAAGAAAGAAAAAAAAAACAAGTCAGTGGAATTTTTTTCTAGTATTATGCAATGCAGTGCATCATTCAGCTGTAATAACAGCACTGTCATAAATATTGTAATCTCTTTATATCTTTCTATCACAGTATATTTGCAAAAGCACTTAAAATGGGTGAAACAGATTATAAAAAATACAACACAATATGATAAGATCATTATAATCAAAAAGGAATGTGCAACTATAGCATTGTTTGGTCAGATACAGACACTCACACTGTGGGTTCCTCTTGTCCCCAGCATTCTTCAATGGCAGGCAAACCGGACAGTCATGTCGAGTACAGTTCTTCCAATGAGAAATTATCTGCCTTGATGATGCACAGTGGGCAACTAAGGATGAAAAGCGGTGGAAAGACAGAAAGTGTTGTGAAAGAGGTATAGGAGAAGGAAAAAATGAACAAAAATGAAACAAAGTGGGGTCAAGGGAAAAAAGGGAAAAAAAGATTTTATGGAATTAGAGATGCTTAGCTTTTACCTAAAAAGAGCTGCTGACTCAATAAAACACAGAAAAATCCTTAAATCTTGATGCTTCTTGATTAAGCTCTTTTATTGCGTTTAAAAAGAAAAAATATTGTACCTCATGTCTTCGTTTCAAACTAAACAACACTAGCCATGTCCACTGTGAAGTGAACAAATATCGACTAATACAATGGTTTTTATAACTGCATTTCTGTCATTATTATTTTGTTAACATTATTCTTACTATTATAATCGTTATTATCGTCATCAAATTTTCGAACGCAAAGCCAAAACGTTATGTTTATTTATATTGCCCTTATCATAGAAAAAAACTGTCACGCTGCTGTAACAGCTAATCAGCCCCACCGCACCTCTAGTAAACTTTGGGAATGGCTCTTTGCCAAAAGTCCAGTACTCAGAAAAGAAAAAAGAAGAAAAAGAAAGCCTGCTTTCGAGAACATCTTGTTCTGGTCATGAGTAGACACACGGTAAGCCTGCAGGCGGTAGATATGTCAGCCAACACCAAAAAAAAAGCCAAGCGTGGCGTTCCTTTACTATATTGAATAACATAGGTGAATACCCATTATGCAGGTTGAAGCAGTCTTTCTATGGCTCTAGCACCAGGTTGAGAAATTATTTCAAATAATGCCACAAAAAGTTTGAATTATGAACTCAATATTAAAACATGTCAAAAAAAGTAAAAATTCAAGTACCCAAATATCTTTAATGATAGTGATGACGTTACCCTAGGGGTCACCAGCCTTTTTGAAACAGAGCTTCTTCTTGGCTACGGATTAATGCAAAAGGCTACCAGTTTAATACGCACTTTTGAAATAACGAATTTGCTCAATTTACCGTTAATTATACATTTTTATTAATAATTAATTAAATTAATGATATTCATCTATGAGAAGACATGGATCATGTTAATGATTTCTCACAATAGCTACCAAATGTGATTAAAATAAAATAGCAACAAAATGCAAATTAGATGAAGCTCATTGGTAAGTGGCGCTAGGGTGAGGTATTTTTAGATTAGGCCCACGGGCTACCTGGTGCCCACAGGCACCATCTTGGTGACCCTTGCCTTACACCAATGACGTCACAACTATTTGCATAACTGGCTTGATACATCAACCCGCACAAAATGATTCTAATACCCACCCCGATTAACTACATATGTAAAAGGATGACTCTAAACATACTGAGTCTTAACTCCCATTTTATCCTTGATAGTACTTGATCACTGGAACATGCGTGTTTGACCAACAAAGAAACACAGCAAAGCTATAAATTGAGTGTAGAGCATGTAGCGTTCTTTCTCCTTACCCTGACAGGACTTGCCAGCCTGGCAGTGAGTCATGTGGTTGAGGACGTTCTTCATAGTGCGGCAATGGGGCAGGTTACATTGTCGAACTTCACCATTGGCCTGCTCCCTTCGCTGGCACTTGTGTGCATGTAGCAGGAGTACCAGTTGCTGCTGGATTAGCTTGCGCTTCTCAGGATCAGCTGTGGGCGGTGCACCAGCTGCGGCAGATGCTGCAGAAACATGGGCACTGGGACCAACTAGGCCTGTCTGCGCATTGGGCACCATCCCTGGGCCCCCTCCCACAGGTGCACCAGAGGGACCACCCAAACCTGTTTGTGACTGCTGGGAGCCCTGTTAAGTTAAGTGAGAGAAAATAAGATGAGACATGGATAATAAAAGAAAACAAATGGGAGACAGGGAACAGTAAAGTAAAAGGAAAGGGGAGAAAAATAATGGGTTTGAAAATTACAGTAACAGGTTTCAGCCAAGTGAAAGGAAACAAAAAATACAAAGCAATGGAAAGGTGGAAGAGATTAAAAAGAAGTGATGAGGCAATTATTTTAATTAAAGCTTTTGCTGATTATATTTTCTTACCATGGTGGCTATCCCTTGCATAGCCTGGTTCTTCTTGTCCACACTGAACTGGGCCAGGTTATTGGCCATGGCACCTTTGTTCTGGAGTGGAGGGCCCAGCCCTGCAACTCCCAGACTTTGATTCCCCTGACCTGCATAAGGACCACCAAAAGGGGCCCCTGGGTTCCCCAGCATCGCCATCTAGGAGCACAGAGGCAAAAAAAGGAGACAAAAATCATTACTACAACTGATCACCAGAAATAAAGAGCAGAAAAGGGCCAACAATTACCAGTGTAACTGGAACCACATTTCACTAAAGTTATCAGTAACAGTGTTTGAACAGAACACGTAACATTATCTTGTTGCATATACAAGTTACCTGTCGTTCAGTGTCTTCCAAAGCTATCTAACCTTAATTGGTCAGCAGCAGGGCCTGTGAATATTTCCTCAGACCATAAGCTCTATTAAAGCAAATGTTAAAGGAAAGCTTTAACGGGAATGACTAAAAGACAAAAGAGCATTAAATTATGTTTTCACTACTTGTCCTTCCTATTGCTAAAGGGCAATTAAGACACCCGCTTTTTATAAGTTAAGTTCTTAGATTACAGCACCAAGAATGATATCATTAGAAAATAATGTAAAACATACGTAAACAAAGATTTGACACCGGGAGGCCAGATAGTAACTACAAGTGCGTGGGAGCAACCTTACATGAATAGTTCCCCTTTTCTTCCTGCATATGGAAGAGGTTATTTGAATGTCTTTTTTTTTTTTTAATCACTTACTAACACTTCAGAAAAGGTGCCTGCTGGCTCAGTGCTACAGCATTGGGTTGGGATGCAGAAGGCAGCGTGTTTGAATCCTACCCCAACTGGTGTCGCCCCACCCCGCCACAAAGGACCACCTGGGTGCCGATCCCGAGCACCGAGAAAATGGGCGGGTTACGGCAGGAAGGTCAGCCAGCGTACAAAAATCATGCCAAATCCATGTGCGGAACACGTTCCACTGTGGCGACCCCTGAAGGGACAAGCTGTAAGCCCCTGACTTCCTAACTCTTCAGAATCCCTCACTTTCATCATCTCATCATTGCTTCTATCCCCATTAAAGCTCCACTGCATTTTACCTTCACTGCTTTCCATGCTAAACCAAGAAACACTACTTTTAAACACTAGTGTCTCCACTGCCACACTTATTCAGCGGCAGCAGCTTACCACTGCAATCACAAGAGCAGAACAAGCACCACTTCATTTACAGCATAAAGCTTGATTTATAGTTGTGCGTCAAATCCACGTAAAGGTTAAGCAAGTAAACAACACTGTTGAAATGGCAACAGAACCAAAAGTGCGACTTTGATTTTGTTTAGGAAAAGAAGCATTTCTTTTTGAGTAACAAAACAAACTAATAAATGTGGTCATATGAACTACAATAAATCATCAGTTATGCAAATATTGGCTGTTATATACTGTACTTTTCAAGTGATGAAATCGGTGTAATGATGCAGAGACTTGTATACCTTTAATGGCAATAAAGGGTTTTAAACATATAAAACTCCTATTAATTTCTAGTATAAGTGACTAGTAATGAGAAATTTTAATCTAATATGCCAGTTACAATTTTACATTTCCTAAAATCTAAAGTATATCTATATTTTCAAAACAACTGAAATTGTTCATATAAAACCATGTCAACATGAAAAAATATAAAAGAGTCCCAACCTTGTTCATTGCTCCAGGTTGCTGCCCTCTCATCCCAGCCTGGCCCCCAGGTCCGTGCTGCTGTAGCGTCTCAGCTACGATGTTGCCGTTTCCCCCCATCGCCTGATTTCCAAAGCCCATTCTGGGGGACCCATTCATCACCTGGTTCCCAATCATGGCTGGCTGCTGCTGTCCATTATTGCTTTTCTGCTGTGCTCCCACCATGGCCCTGTTCATGCTACCCATCATTCCAGCAGCAGCGTTCTGTTGCTGCTGCATCATGTTAGCCTGTTGCTGAGAAGAGAGGTGCTGCTGCACCTGGCCCATCATTGCCTGGGGCCCCTGGCCAGGGGATGCCTTCATGTTTGCCAGGTGTTGACCTATGGTGGCGGGGCCTCCTGGGCTGCCCATGGCTCCTTGATGCCCTTGTTGGGTCGAGGTTGGTGCCCCTGAACGTAAAAGCTCAGACAGCTGTTTGTGCTTAGCCACAGCATCCTGGCCCCCACCAACAGCACCAGGACCTCCTCCAGGGACAAGGCCAAGACCCATTCCTGCCCCCCCACTGCCTCCAACAGGACCCATCCCTGCAGGTCCTCCCAGAGTGTTGGGCAACTGGTTGAGGTCTCCGCCATTGACCAGGCCTGGTTCATTAGAGCTGATGAGCTCATCTGGTAAATCATGCTCCAAGTCAAACAGTGAGCCAAAATCTGAAATGGTAAAGAAATAGAAAATTACAAGGGAAAAAAACAACAACAACAAAAAAAAAAAAAACAGATAATGAGCAAGGGAACAAAAAGGGCCACAGCTATGTTAAGCTGGTATAATCCTTTATCAGCATGACAGAGTGAAAATGCAATTGCATGCTTGACATTAAAAACTGATAAAAACTGTTTAAAAAGGTGTTTGGCCAGTTTTTTAACAACACAACTGAGCATTCACCTTTTGGTGAGATAAAGAAGAACTTGTGTGTGAAGCTGACTGGACAACCATACATGCAAACACATACACCAACCTGTCCTGCTAACATAGTGAATCTCTCACCAGTAAAGTGAGTATGTTGCAGACAGAGAAGAGGATGACAAACAGTTTTATAGACATAGCCATTACAAAATGAAGCCAAGTCAGCAAAGATGCATCCTTACTGTTACCCTGTATCTACTACGTTCAACAGTCTACATTTTAGCCATCTCTCCAACCTTCAACGGTAGAGATACATTTTGTCTTGATTTGTGTTCTTCCATAAATCAACGTTTCTTGTAAATCTATAGAGCAACATCAGTAAGACATCTAGTTCATTGAGCTACTTTCTTAGTAGAAAACAGATCACAAAAGCTCAATGTTTACTGTTTAATATAGCTACAAACTAAATGCTCTCACGTCTATTCATCTGAAATGCTTATTTAGCACTGTTTGAGATTTTGCTAAAGTGCTACTATATTAAAAGACAGAGCTGCAATAAAAGCAATCTGCACTTACAGTGATAACCTTTAATAAACTAGATCGAAATACTAAAGTCCTATTCAACAAACACTTTTTCTAAACTAATTTCATAAGTTAGGAGAATATAAATACAAACATCTGTGAATGAACTGGCAGTGTAATTCACCTTAAGAGACAACACATTTGATAAATTGCATCCTCATATACAAAGCCTTTGCTTGACAGCGAATTGTGTCATGCCAGGCACAAATGTGTGCTAAGACTAAACGATTTAACCCTGATAGACCCTTTCCACCCATGCTGACTGTCACTGACAATCAGAAGCTAGGCAGTCAGCTTAAGATGCAGCTGTCCACAGTAAAATGACTGAGTGACTGGTTAAGTACTAAAACCTGAGCGATGAATTTGTTTGTTAGAGATGTAACGTTATTTGGTTGCTAACCTGACTGGACACGATGCTTGTCCATGAACCAGTTTTGTTCTCAGGCCACTATTCCAGCTGGTGCCACACGCCATCCACAGAAAACACACCAACAATGGCAGTTTGAGCTTAACAATAAGTCGGACCCGTGGGCCTAAAACTGAGCTCTCCAACAACACTAGCACCATCGACAAACTATGGTTTCTCCAATATTAATAACAGCAACGTTAGCTAACAAACGTTGGTGGAGGAGGGTTATGGTGGGGCAAAACAACACACTGATGAGACGCTAGAAGCCTTAAAAACTCAAATAACTGAACAAGGGTTGGTTAACTGTCAGTTCAGTACAACTGTGGAACGCCTACAACTTTATCTTAAGTTGACCTGGCCTTGAGCTTAACTGAGGTCCAGCTGAAGTAACGTTAGCCATTAGACACAGCACCGACAGTTCAGGACCCGCATTCAGTTAGCCAGGCTGGCATTAGCCGAAAGGCTAACACACCTACCTTCGGTTAAAATGGCTGTTAGCATGCGAGCTAGCTGGGGGAGCTCGTCGTCACGTCTGACACTCTCACTACTAGCACGCTAACATTAGCAAGCTACGACAAAAACAGAAGAATAATCCCGCGTCTTCGTCCCTGTTCGAATGAACCGAAGGTGCCCAAAATTAACAAACTAACTGAACAAGACTGTAACAAACTATATAATAAAATAATACTTGCCATTTCCATCGCTGGCGGAGGCGGAAAGTGCCGGAGATGAGAGTTTAGGCCTCTTGGCTAAAGGCGGGCCAGAGTCCAGAACGTTCTCGGCCATATTTTGTCGAAATAAAAATATATAAAGTATCCACAACTGCAAGCGTTTTCACCCCTTTAGAAACTCATTCCTCTTCGTTTACAATATTGCGACTTTTCCCCCCTCCTTTTGAGGGACTAAGAGGGGGAAGGTCCCGTGTACGAATTACTCCTCTTTCCCTGGGTTCGCCTCTCGATTTCAGCCTCGGCGTATATCAACCCCCCTCCTCCCTCCCTCGTCGGATTTTTTGTTCTTTATAAATTTCTGCCAGCGGAGGAGGAGGGGGTCGGTGAAAGTAAAGAGGGAGACATACGCCGCGGCTTCCCTCTAAACTTACACAGCCTCTTCGGATGCAAATAAACACTCTCCCATGGCTGCATCCGTCATTTCTGCCTCCTTTCCAGCGGAGACTGGATGAAGATAATGTCGGGCTGAAAGGCTTGTTGCCTGCGAAGTGATGGTGGTGCTGCTGGTGGCAACGGGTGAGGATGAGGGGATGCGAATAAAAAATAAATAAATACGGTGACAAACGTGCATCTGCAAATGGTGGATAAATTGCAGAGTTTAATTGCTTTGCTTTGCATGTAAAAGAAAACTGTATTTATTATGGAAGTCATCGACACAGAAACATGAACTTGCATCAGCCTCATGTAGAGGCTGCGCTGCAAAACTTGAAGTTGTATTATGTTCATCAGTTACCTAAAATAACCTGTAACCTAATTGCTAATCGCTTTGCAAGGCACTGCTTTTTAAGGAGCAAATTAAAAAAGGTACAACCTGCGATTCAAGTGCAGCAGACCAAGGTGGATTCTTAAACACTGTAAACTACATGTCAGGAAGTACTTGGTTTAACTTAATTACTTAGCAATTAGTGTTCACTAAATTATAGACCCTTTAATGTCACCCATCTTCTCATAGGCTAAATGGCCTAAATGGCCTGAAGGTCCTTAGCACACCAATTTCTTTGGTATATCCTGGAGTTAATTAAAATCCTATCAGTGTGTTGAAAAGTAAAAAGTGCTGCTCCAGTCTCAGTTTAGATTCTTCTCCTGTGGAACACTAACTGATTCAGGAGATGAATTTGAAATCATCCCGTTCTTTAAGGTTTCCTTCGGGAAAGCAGTAACTTACAGTACTTGAATGACCAACCTTTATTTTTCTCAGCATCCAGTCATAGCAGCACTAGCTGTTACAATCTACACTGTTTATATAATTATGTGAAAACGTGTAGTTTTCAGCATGCTTTCATGTCTCCCTGCAATTTGCCAAGATCTTCCAATTTCTGTGTGATTTAACTTAATGATGTGTGTCGCTATTTAGAAAAAATGTTTTGTGGTTTCTGTAAGTTAGAGAGGACCCCCAGTGAATAGGCAATGGGACAAAAGTAGTTTGATGTGTTTACTGATGTGTTTAGTTATTAAAAATCCTGACTATCAATATAAAAGCATATGATCGTTATTTGAGAAAACATTCTTGGTTTGTGTATATTAGTATTTTGGTCAACACACCAAATTCATCAACTATCATGCAGATAACAGCATTTGATAGATTTTCAGTAGAACTGTATATCAGTATTACCAAAAAAGTGCCTGCATAACTAAGGAGACTGATTGCAGGGTTTTAATAACCACATCAATAAATCATGACCCCTGTGGACAAAACCGAAGGACCACATGTTTTACTGAGAATCAAGCTGTGGCATTGTTTCATGCCCAGTTGCAGAACCCTGACCATGGTTAGATTAATCCACTCTTTAACTATTTCCAGCCATGCCATTTTTTTTACATAGACTGTTTATACAGGATCAGAAAATACTCCCAACTATTTGTTACATAGATGAACTTCACCATGTATGGCCCACTGGCTGTTTTTATCAAGGGCTAAATTATCCTTATGTCAATCCCTAATACCCATGTATCTAATAGAGACTCATGTGGGCCTAATAGACTGTGGACAGGATTTTTTTTCAGGTCTGACACATACATAGATGCAGGCAACCATGTGATCTATGGCAAATTTTAAAGTCACCAGTGAAACTAAACTGCTGTTTTCAGACTGTGAGAAGATGCCAGAGCACCTGGGGGAGTCTATCCCAGCTGTCATTGGAAGAGACCTGAGGTCCACCCTGTACAGGTCTAATTCAGTCTATTTCAGGGCAAACGCAGAGAGACATATACAGACTGACAACCATTCACACTCGCATTCACACCTATAGGCAAAACAGTCACCAATTAACCTAACATGCATGTCTTTGAACTGTGGGAGGAAACAGGAGTTCCCGGAGTAAACCTATGCAAGGATGGGGAGAACATGCAAACTCTGTACAGAAAGGATGCAACCGGATTCGAGCCTGGGACCTTCCACTTGTGAGGCAGCAATACTAACCACTCCACCCCCATGCTGACCTTATTTGTGTCCAAACAGTATTTTAAATTGTAACTCATCAGACAACAAAATCTTACATGGAAGAGTCCATTTTCTCAGTTTCAGCATTTGATATCGTTTTTGTACTTTTTGGAAACAAAATAGGTTTCAATTGATGTGCACATCTTTGCATTGTCCTTTTATTTACTTTTTCATTTTATTTTACACAACATCCCAACCTTTCTGGAAATGGGGTTATTATTCCACCTGTCCTGAACATAAAAAGGACACACTTTCAAAAATGCAATCCAAGGTAGAAACATTAATGTTAAAACACATCCCATAGAATGTTATTTTACCTACCTTCCTGAAGATTTTTATATTCTCTTATTTAATATACTGATCAGTCATTAAGTAATAATAGTAACCTGTGCAAGTGTGAAAAAGTGTTTGAGTTTGTATTCGCACGTCTTCACGTTTTTTTCAGCTTTCCTAAATTTAAAAAAAGCCACCTTTTTATGTCACTTGAATAGTTTTAATGTCTAAAAGTTTCTCATCAGATGTTAATTCCTTTTTTTGAATGGACATCTAAACAGATCAGGCAGGGATGTTTGACAATGACAGCGTGTTTCTTTGTTTTCATCAGAAATTGGTCATCCTACCTAGAAGTGACTTAAGGTAGAAACCACTTAAGTCAGAAGACCAATGATTCTGACACATAATTTGACTCAGTACGTGAAAGATCATATTTTCTCACCACGAGGTCATGAGGTTCAACCCCAGCACTAACCTAAAAAACCAAAGCCTATTGCCAAGAGGATTAGTCAATGGAAGATATTGTAAATATTTACTAAAGTGAAAAAGGCTTTAGTACTTTAGTCACAAGCTGTCTGTGCAGCAAGCATTGAACCTTTTCATCAAAAAAGCCAAATCCTGGTCCGCTTTGTATTCATGTCTTAGGTTGGTTTACATAATGAGTGCTATTTATTGTCCTTTCGGCTTATCCAGTGAGTGTGGCGGATCATTGTCTGCATGTTGATACGGCACAGTTTTTACAACCATCCAATAGTTCTAACGGGCTTGGACCGGCACTGCACAGCTGGGGGGGAATGGGCTGTTGGGGGAGGTCAGTGTCTTGCCCAGAGACACTTCGACATATAGTCATAACCGGGGTTCAAACCAGTGACCCTGTGGTCCGTAGACTGCCTTACCAACTGAGCTACAGTTGGTACAGTATCATCATCCTTATTCTGATAAAGTTGCTTTGATGACTTTGATGGTCACTAGATGTCGCTGTAGGATGTGAAAATATCAAATCAAAGCGAGAAACAGGAGGCCGACGTCTCATCTTAAACTAAACATGAAACTATGTTTTATAAATTTGTACCATAGAAAACAAGATAGCTGTGCAAACTGTTTTGCTTGAAGCACGAGAAAAAAATACAATTAATTGAATTCATGTAGTGTTGTTATTTTCCTAATAATGGTTAAACCGCCCAGTCAGTTGTCATCTAAATATTGTGGTGATAGTACCTTTCCAGATGGAGAATTTATGAGATAAACTGAGGTCCATTATTTAAAATTATCTGCTCTTGTACAGTATCATTACTGCTGCCTTCTCACATACAACGTCTTGTCTTCAGAAGGCTCCATGTCAGAGCAGAAAGGTGATGTGAATAGCGCGTGTGTTCTCTTGTTTCAACCTAAAAACTGAGAAAATATAACCTTGTAAAAGTAGAATTCATGGCAGAGCCACTGTATTGAATTGCATTAAATTGCACAGGTGGTCATAATGTTGTATGTAGCTACGGCGTTCACAAACCATTCACATAATCAGAGGTGTTATTAAGAATCTCATCATTTCATTAGGACATACGAAGGGTAGATACTTTTATTTATGTAAGTATTTTTAGTAAGACAGATCTATGTCCCTTATTTTTTATGTTTATCATTCATTTTCCTGTCCATCCCCGTCCCTCCCAAAGAGAACCTCAACATCTTAAGCTCTGCTACCTCCAGCTCTGCCTCCTGTCTTTTCTTCAGTGCCACTGTCTCTAAGCCGAACAACATCTCTGGTCTCACTACCATCTTGAACACCTGTACTTTCATTGTTTTTTGTCACACCTGACACTTTTCTCCACCCGTTCCAACCTGCCTGCACTCGCCTCTTCACCTCTTTTTCACACTCTCCGTTGCTCTGAACCGTTGACCCTAATTACTTAAAGTCCTGAACCTTCTTCACCTCTGCTCCCTGTAACCTCACCGTTCCACCTGGGTCCCTCTCATTGAAACACATGTATTCTGTCTTGCTGCGGCTAAGCTTCATTCCTCTGTTTTCCAGAGCAGACCTCCACCTCTCTAGATTTTCCTCCACCTGCTCCCTGCTCACACTACAGATCACAAAAATCATCTGCAAACATCATAGTCCAAGGACATTTCTGTGTAACCTCATCTGTCAGCCTGTCCATCACCAGAGCAAACAAGAAGGGGCTCAGAGCTGATCCTTGATGCAGACCCAACTCCACCTTGAACTCCTTTGTCACACCTACGCATCCTCCTCTCTCCTCCTTCTCTCCCTTTCCATGCCCGTTTGGTGTATGTGTGTTTGTTTTGCTCTTCAGCACAGCTGGGACTGCAGCGGTGGCCACACCTGCATGCAATCATCCACCTTAATGACAGTCTCCTGCATGCCACAAGTCGATAGATCGTCTCAGTAACCCGTAACCGAATTTCTTATTCGTTCATTGTCTCTCCTCACCTACAGAATCTCCGGCCACCCTGCACCCTGTCATCCTCCTCAACTCCTCGTCCCCACGGCACCTAATTCCACGGTTACCACCCGTCCCCCTCCCACGACTCACCGCCCCATCACTCCCTCCTGCACCGGGTCTCCAAGCACCTCACCTCCCTATGACCTCCTCTGTACTTTCTCATCGGCATCCTCAAAGCAAATACTGCATCTGTTGGACTCTCTAGGCATGAAACTATATTGCTGCTCACAAACACTCACATCTATCTATCTATACTATTACGTCACACTGATCTAATCATCACTGAGTACATAAAATGAAATTTGTGCTCTGGCAGCCACAGCCCATACCCAGGGAGTGTATCAAGGAGATGTGGTGCCTAGGCAGGATTTTTAACAGGGAGACCTCTACCTATTGAGACACCTGGGTGACTATACAATGTATTCAGGTTTTTGATATGTCAATAAATGTATAATCAAGGTTTAGACACAATACTGATGTAAAGACTATTGAGTCCTAAAGTACTGCAGTCCTGACTAATTATTTGTTTTTGCTGTACACGGAAAACATTTGGGATTAACATCTAAAGATTATATCTAGTTAAGATTTTCAGTTTTTATTTGATGGTTGATATGATGAACAAAATGAAAGAGTACTTTTGCATTAGGTCACCCAAATGTAAACTCATACAAAAGTATATAAGCAGACAATTTTAATTTAAATTAATATAAATTATACTTGCTAATTCCTTGTTTCTAATAACTACATTTCTGCTCATGAAGTTTTCTTCAAATGATGGACTGTGCCCTCGTAATGTTTTGGGTTTTTCTTCAAAACTCTCAGAAAATTTTCAAAAACTATGGCAGACTTCTAAGGGTTAAGCTACTGTATATTTTACTGTTCTGGTTTTAATTCAATATTTATTTTATTTTTAACTTGATCTTATGTTTTTCTTTGGCAGCCTCCCTTTTTTTGTCTGTGCTATAGGATAGTCTCCAGTAAAGGACCAGACAGTTGTGAAGAAGGGCATTATTAGGTTTTGTGATGTGTTTCTGCTGATATTGGGAGCATTTTACACTCTTAACATAAGCTATTCAGCAGCCCTGGCATCAACATTGGAATTCTTAGAGACGTAACATTTTATTCATTTTTCCACACAGGTTTTTCAGAAAAATCATCATCTCGTGTTACGTGTGCTTTCACCCAACAGGTGCTACTTCCAAATTAATCCTGACAAAGGTTCCAAGGTGGACAAAAAGGCACCCGAAACACCAAGCGGTGAAATCTAAGGTCATCTTGCTCATCTCAAAGATTGCAGATTTCAAATGGAGGGAGTAGTCTGTCCTTGTGTGTCTGATTACCAGGTGCACACACTGTCCTCTCATTCCATGTACACACAGTCAGCATACTGCAACATGTCAAATATTTTATCTAAATGGTGCCTTTCAGATTGTTTTGTTCTTTAGTTGTGGATTAATCTTTGTGAGTATTTTTTACATGGGCTGCAGTCGTACGTATACAATTCAATACGAGCAGCTTGTTTTGATGGAAACAAGAAGAAATTTTTCTGAGGTATCAACCACACAGGAAGTATTGTTTCATCTTCAAAGAGACAACATGTTAATCTGTGTAATGTTTTTCCAAAAATGTAAAAATGTATGAATGTTTTAATTGTGGTATAAATTAGGTTCTTTGAAGGATGTTGTATACATAAAAAAGTGACAGGGTTCTTTCATTCGTATAGAAATTAGAAATGCATCGTGTTTTTAGGTTTTAATTTTAGCCCTTGTATTTTTCCTTGTTGTTAACTACATAATGCAGTTGTATGTTGTTGGTATTACAAGCCATTATGTGAAATGCAGCAGGTTGTGATGGAAAAAATGCTAATTTGGGAGGGCATATTTTAATCTTTTTCAACAAATGTGAGGTCGAGCATTCTGAGAAAACTTAGTGTTGTCTTTGTTATGAAAGGATTTATTGTTCAATGAATGAAATTTTTAAACATGAAGAGTTTTCAAATAACATAACTTGAAAAAAAAATGCATACCTAATTAAACTAACTGACTGTGTAACAGGAAGTCTTTCTAGGTTGTAGAGAATGCATGGAGATGCATTTAAAATAATGTTTTTAGTTAAGTTTTTACAGATATTTCATAGTAACTAAGTAGAATATCGCTTATTTTTAATGTTAATTATCTTACATTTTTAGTATTTTAGCCATCTTCATTAGGGAAGTTTTCTGTAATCGTCTGTCATTTGCTTGTTTGTTTTTTACTCTTTCTCCATTAAGTTACAACAAAAAACATGCCAGACATGGTCTCTAACTGTAAAACAAAACTGCTATGTACTGTTCTGGGGCACATAAAAGAACTTTTTTATTTTATTATTTTTTTCTTACATGAATGCTGCAAATATTTCACTGTTATTTTATTTCTCCCCTGTGGAATTTCCACCATTATTTTATATGTTTTTTCTGGCAACTGTGCTGCCAGATTCTCACCATTTTTAACAGCATTTGCTTGTGACAATCCTTGCTGCCGGAGTGTTGGTTTTTTATGATATTTTGTTTTCATTTTTTTAACACAGAGACACACTCTAACAGGATTAAGAATTACACAAAATCAAAGCTCTGTGCAGTAGTATTTGTTAACAGTGACAAAAAATGTTTATTTCATTTTCTTTAAAAGAGACAAGCGGGAATTTTGTCAGCTTGAAGTTTAAACAAGCAACATTTTGGGCTAACTGAAGTCTGTTTTCTTGTTGATAGGTGTTTGCTCTTATCCTAATCTCAACCTAATGGAGACTATCCTCTAGTGAAATATGTCAGTGTATCTCATTTGTACCAGCTGCCAAAAATGACCAGATACATATTGTTTTGTGAAATCTAGTAGCTGTAGTGAAATAGTATTTAGAATCTCCAGAGGCTCTCAGGAGAGAGGTTGGGGTGGTGGATGGATCACAACCTAGGACTTATAATAATGTTGTTTCCATTGTGTGTAATCACCTGACAATAAGAACTGTTTTAGTTTCATTAGCTTAGAATTTCTGTATTTGCCTAAAGTTTTTAATATTGTGAAACTAAAATTAAAATGTTTCTCTGTTTTAGTCAATCATGGAGGAGTCAAAATCATCCATCATAATAATAATCACCCTCCTTCTGCTGTGCATGATCCTGGTTTGGCTGAACAGAAAGAAAAAAATTGAACACGTGTGTGTACTCTTCCTCCACTGGCATTTTAAAGGGGGAAAACATACATATGGAAAAAGAAAAAGTCCTTCTTGAGTTTTGGATTTTGGACTATTGTTCAAACAAAATAAGCCATTTGAATACATCTCCTCAGCATTTGGAAATGCTGTGGAACTCCATAACTAACCTTTGGACATACAGAAGATTCATTATTAATATAAACATATTGGAATCTGTGTGACAGATAAGATTTAAACCAATGCAGTGCAGTTCATTTAATCCCAAATCTATGTTCCAGTCTTTGTAATAAAATGCTGTCGTTAATGGTGTTAAACGTGGCAATAAGGTCTAGTAGGACGAGTATAGACACAAGTCCATTATCTAAAACCAAGAGAAGGTCGTTGGTGACTTTCACTAATGCAGTTTCTGTACTGTGATGTTCCCCAGTTAAGCACGCCATTGTTTTTTATTCTTACCTTTGTTAAATCTCGATGTCCATACTCATGTTGTTTGTATGCACCATTTTGACAAAATTGTGTTCTCAGGTTTGGTTGTTAAGTGTAAGTGCACCCCCATTCATTATATCCACACTTGTTAATCTCCTTTTAGTCCCTTTTGTGGATGTCTATGTCATTCTCAGAGATTCCTGCTGCTTTCATGTTTTACTTTGGACTCCACTTACGAGTTTTTTTCTCTTGCATATTTGTCCCCTTGCCACTAATTTGTTTTCGTTTTTGTTCCTCAGTTTCATGTTGGGTCTTATAGGCTAAATTTGTGTTTAGCCCTTGTGTGATTTCTCATCAGCTGATTTAGTTCCCCTAGTTCACATTGTCTGGTTCACATTCGGCTTCCTAATTTCCCCCTGCATTGTTCATGTTGTCACTTTGTCTAGTTTTTGTCTGAGTGGCTTTTGACCTTTTAGTTATCCTTGTTCTGACTTATATTTTTCTGCCTCAATAAACCTTATTTACCTTTAAGCACTGTCTCTCCATTTCCTTGGGTCCACCATAGATTTACACACATACCTATATCTATCTATTTATCTATCTATCTATCTATCTATAATTTCATATCTGTGTGTTTAGTTTGATTCCTATATTCAGAATATTATCATTCATTTCTCAGAATTCAATCGGTTTATGACTAATGTGGCTTCAGAAGCCTTTGGTGGGAATGAAATGGTTCTTAGTTTATTAGAAACTTGTCCTGCTGACGAGTAAAATAAACAGAGCTGACTTAACATATTTGCGCTGACAATCAAAGTTGTTTCCTGGGGCCAGGAAATTAATTAATTAATTCTTGTTCTTCTAGTTATGTTTAATTTTCTTGAGAAGACAGAGGCGTGATTGTGTACTCACATATGTTTTAACATTTTGTCAGCTTGAAGTTCGAACAAGCCACCTTTTTTCTCTCACTCACAGCACTATAATGGTTAGGTTTTTATCCTAAAGCTCATCAGTAGATTTTGGGCTAACTGAAGTCTTTTTTATGTGTTTGCTGTTACCCTAATCTTGTCTTCTTGTGAAATACTGTATGTCAGTGTATCATTTGTACCAGCGTCCGAAAATGACCAAATACATATTACTGTTTTGTGTCATAGCTGTAGTGAATGTAAGACCATCAAATAGTATTTAGAATCTTTTAGATTAGAACGTTTTTCAGGAGAGAGGTTGGCGTGGTGGATGCATCACAACCTTATAATAAAAGGACTTGTAAGAGTATTATGTGTGAAGGTAAGAATTGTTTTGGTTTCTTCATCTTATAATTTCTTTACATAAAGCAACAATGATCTGCTGTGGCGACCTGAACTCACGGGATAAGCCGAAAAAAAAAAAAAAGACGATCCAAAATTTTATTTATTTATTTATTTATTTATTTATTTATTTTTATATAGGGAGAAAGTAAAACCGGAAGATGGCACCAATGCAACATGGTACGCCGGCCGCCATAAAACCCCGAAGAAGAAGAAGAAGAAGACGACGACGACGCAGCTGCTATTACGTCAGAGGTACGCGACTACAGCACTTAGGGCTACAAAGATTTAGCTACACATCCTATATTCTAGCAGTTTAGTAGACGTACGAAACATTTGTCAGCGCCTAAATATTATTGACCTGCGTAAGTAGCTATTTAAAGTAACAGTTAAAATGTTACTTTTTTATGTCACAATTGACCTATTATGTTTTTAGCGCCCTTAGCTGTTAGCTTGCCTGTGCAGCTTGTTTATATAACTTTTAGCTGTAATAGTTGGCACACAACATTGAGTTTAATAGCAAAAAATACTAAATTGTTACGGCATATACATAGGCTGGCAACGACTTTTATATTTATCAAATATATCTGTCATTTTTAGTTTTTCAAAATGTGTCTTTACACATTTTTTTTATGACATTAGAAATGGCTGTTGTGCATGGTGTGTTCGTGAGCCTTTGTGTTTAGGGCATGTTAATGACATATTTAGACCCTTGACTAGTGAATTCAGCATAATTATTCCAACTGTATTATGATGGAGGTTATTTCAGATCATGTTCACACATGAAAACATTTTGAGAAACTTTGCAAATATAAACACAATGGCCAAGCAGGTAGTGGTAGGAATCAACACAGATGTTATATTGCTCTACTCTCTCATTTTGCTCAGCCTGTAACTACCCTGTTAACCATTGTCCTATCTTAAATGTTGAAATCAGCATCACCCAAAACTTCATGTTCCATGTTTTGGAGTGGAATATAAGTGTCTACAAGTATCAATTGTTTTTGGTTTATCTGTTTTTCACACTGCAGAGCTCACAGTACAATGCCCTACGACTCAAAAGAGAAAATGATGCACTGGCATTCCTCTAGATGAGACTAAAGGATGCCCTACCACTGTGTGGCCTATGGATGTGGCAAAACAGCAGAAGATGGTGTGACACTGTTTAAATTCCCTAAAGACCCAGAGGCATTTCGTAAATGGGAGAAGCAGGTCCAGCGTACCCGCACCCAGTGGGTTGCTACACCCAACTCTCACCTCTGCAGTGAACATTTTGGAAGGGAGTACTTTGATCCTAGACCACCCACAGGGGATCTGAAGCTGAGGCCAGGAGCTGCTCCTACAGTGTTCGTTCGCCCACATTGTTCTGCCTGCAGTGGAGTGGGCTGTAATGACTGCCTGCCTGCCATCCAACAACGGGACACTGCAACTGAGCCAAAAGATTATAACTTTACTGTTAGTAATTATTGTTGTGGACCAGCACAGATCACTGCATAGCACGTCCTGATGTCCTGAGAGCTTCAAACAATTCTTTTGTTTGACTATAAGTGTAATGTAAAGTCTTTCATTTCTATTTTGTCTTCACAGGGTGTAAATAGTGAAATGGCACCCATTCCTTTTAATGATAATGATGGAGGAGATGGTGAACAACATCTAACAGGGGGAGAAGCGAAGCACAGAGAAAACAATAGAGAAGATCGACCAGGTGAGGTATACATGAGAAGAAAAGTGAATAACGGGAGAGAGCAAATGGTATTTTATTACTGTCAAGTGAGTCGCAAGAATTGATGGCTCTTCTGTACAGAAGTTTTGAGTTGAAGTTTTCAAAATTGTATGATTGCTTTTCATGTTTTTACAGTGGTGTGTGAGATGTGTGGCACCACTGGCAACATTAGCACCTTCTTTTCAAAGACGAAGCGGTTCTGCAGTACATCCTGTTCACGCTCTTATTCCTCCAACTCCAAGAAGTCTTCCATACTGGCACGTCTGCAGGTGAAGAGAAAATGTGCATCACAGCCCAGAAATAACATTGAATTATATGTCTTTTGCTGTCACATTAGGTATTTAGCATTTTTCTTCAAGTAGAAGATATTTTTACCCAAAAGTGTATAATAATTTAGATTAATACAAATAATAATGTAAAACATCCATTTAGCCATTCATTGTCTGCTGATGCATTGGGTCTTAGAGGCAACTTTCCTTCCGGGGAATCCTGAGATACTGTATTTCCAGCCTAGATAAGCTATATAAATATAACATTATAATAATATTTATTTATTTTTTGACATGGTCTTTTGCTCATTTACACAAAGGGAACTACCCAGTAAAATCATGGTTTAGTACACTTGCTCTGTTACCAAAGGGCATTTGTAGTTAATTGATTTTTCTAGATAACTTGGGCAACTTTTTGGATATTTGTAAGCTTCTGCATTCCTCTCATATCAGGCAAATGTTGTGTGCAGGGAGCTTGGAGAATTTGCTTTTGTGAGCAGTTTCCATCAGCAGATCCACAGTATAAGTAGGGGTATATTTTGGAATCATACACATACAACACAATTTTTTTTAACAGCTTCAAATCAATGAATGTTGCTGTACACTGTGTCATTATTGAGTTCAGTTAAAACTGAAGCTTTAATTTTGCAAATAACAAAAATCTGCAAAGCATTTCTTTCTTGACAGGTAAATATTGAAATTATATAAGTATGACTTGTTAAGATCTGAAATTTTTAGGTGTATCTTAGTTACATGGATGTGTGTTGTGTTCAAATAACCCATAATTACTGTAGATATTCTTAATTCCTAAACAACCAGTTTGCCTTTTTAATTTTACCATAAGTAGCTTTGTGATTGTAAAATTCATCATATTCTACACTTTCTGACAGCATTATGTTGTGTGTAGACTATATGATCCCATAGGCAGTAACTAACAATTACTTATTAGCTTTTCTGATTAACCTGCCAATCATTTTCTCTCCTAATCATTTACTTTTGAATTATGGATAATCACAATGTTGACACCCCAATGCCAGGTCTTCAATTTCTGTGTTTTTATCAGTTCAAATGCAATTTCTAATAAACCAAAAAGCATCAAATATTCATTTGAGAAGCTGGAACTAGGAATATTTGACATTTATGCTCGGCTCCAATGATCATCAGAGATGTTTGGCCGTTTACTGGACGTTTCTGCTGTAAGTTAAACCTGTATATATTAACACAATAATCAAATCTCGATGATTTTTTATTTATTTATTTATTTTATGGCTGCATCATTCCATCAGATCGATAATTTTATGCTAAATTCCCCAAGACTCAACTTGATCCAACTGGGAATCAGTGGAAAGTTTTCCCAGTTAAAACTCTGCATGTGTTTTCCACCCTTCCAAGCGAGTGGGGCAGTCGCAGCAAACCTAAGAGGACGAGGAGGAGGAGGAGAAGAAGACGACGACGACGACCGCGCTGGACTTGAAAACATTGCGCCGAGTGGAGAAGCTTTTGGAGCAGCCGTGCGTGATTGTTTTCTGCGCTGTAGTTTCGCAAAGACCCCGTTTTGTTAAGAAACGATGGTTCACAAATGTTGCGTCGACGCTTGCTGGAACACAAAGAGGCAGAACCTCGCTTTTCATCGGTTTCCACTCGGCGACCCGGACAGACTGAGGCAGTGGCTGTTTTCACTCAACATGGACGTGAACACTCCGTTCCACGTCCTCAACAGGCTGTTCGTCTGCCAGAAGCATTTTCAGCCCGACGACTACAACGAAACCACGGACCAACAGAGCCGCCGAGCTCGGACCCTCAAGGCCAACGCCGTCCCCACACAGTTCAGACACACACACCCCTCGGAGACTGGTGACCCCACCGCCAGTATCATTTACCTGGATCGTCTGGTAAATATGGCTTAATGACGGAGTTATTTTGACCAAACCATCGTCTTCACAGCCTAATCATTCACGTCCTGTGCAGTGGACATTGTCTTTTTGACTAATTTCAGCTACCTTACTAAGTCCTGATGTCTGAGTCCAGTGATATCTCGCGGATGCGATGAGGGGAACTTTGTTTCCACGATCAGACAAAATGGAGACTGCGGAAAAACGCACTTTTTCCTGCAGTTCGTAAGAGGATATGAGCAAACCTTCCAACATAATGTATAAATCTATTAGTGGAAGATTGATTTAATCATGCAAAAATGACAAAAATCCCCAGATTCTCAAATGTGAAAATTTGCTCAGATTTATTTTTATTTAACTACTTTATTTTAGATTTAGAGGTTGGATATGGCTATGTTCTCGATCAAACCATAAGTTAATTGAGGTTTTGTTTTCTTTTTTTCATGGCCACATCTAGCTCTCTGCATGTTATTTCCTGTGTGTGTGTGTGTGTGTGTGTGTGTGTGTGTGTGTGTGTTGTTAGTCCTTGCATATTAAAAATGTGACTATTTACAGAATTTCTAGATCAAGTCTAGTGGCTAGTAAGAAAATATATGCTAAATCTTGCTTATCCTCTTCCTTATTCCTCTATAAATCCTGTTTTATAGTTTTGTATTGTAGGAAGCTGCAGTTTGGTGCAAAAGTTTGCATCCCCTAATTTAGGATGGCGCATTCAATTTCATTGCAAAGGGATGCAAACTTAACCCTAACAGAAGGGCAAAGCACATTCAGTTACTAGTAAGAAAAGGAGTGTATAAAAAGTTTATAGTTAAAATAAGGAAAATTAAATTACAAAGGTTCAGGCTCTTGATTAAAAATAATAAATACAATTTCTAATAAAGGAACATTTGTACCATCCATGCATTTCATATTATGCTGATGAAGGAAAAAAAATTAGTCTTTATGCAAATCAAAATAAAGGGGCTTAGATTTTAATATTGACTAGCAATACAATGTGTCCCCACTGGATTGATTTTTGTCTCATGTTAAATCTGTTTTGTCTTTATTTCTTTACTCACCTGAACCAAAGCATTAACATGCACTGAAACCCATGGAACTTTTGCACCCGTGTCTTTACAATTTTGTAAATAGGGAAGAGTTTGTCAAACTCTCACACCTATTAACTAGCAGCGTCAGTCATCTACGTCTCATGTTGTTGTTTTTGTTTTCTTTTTTAAATAAATGGATGTTTCTTCTTTTAGGGGAAGCCACCCTCGAAGAATGCTGTTGTGTTAAATAAGGTGAACAAAACTGGTCCAGTTCCAACAGGACAGGATGGTAAGGCATCATGCAAAGTCCAAATTAATTTCACTGCAGTGCATTTGTATTAATATCCATATCATAAATATCTATGTCTACACAAGTTTGCATTTGATTTAGAAATGCTTTCTTCGTAAATTTAGTAAAATCATAGTGAAGACATTTTCCAAACTTAATTCAGATGTAGGCACAATCTGAATACATTGGAATATCCTTATAAAAGTTTTTCTCCAATTGATGATTTGTGTTTTGTTTGCTTTAAGTAGCATTCGGTGCTGGTTTTGATTGGGGTGTCTACTTGGAGAAGGAAATGTCTCTGGCTGCGTCTGTTGCATGCTTCAGACACGTGAGTCCTGTATTTGAAATCTTATTAAGTCTTTTTGATTATTCACACATGACAAATATTAAAGGATTTGTCTCTAACACTGGTGGAAGGACAATTTTGACTGTTTTAAAATGTCACAATTGCACATTTCAGCATCTAATTGCAATGTCCTGAAATATTTGTTTAATAATGTTTTTACAAAAACTATATATTTTTACAATTGAATTATAATATGCCAAGTACATTTGATTGTATATTTTGTTTATATGCAGAGAGCAAACTGACTTCCTAAGGCTTTGAAATAGAACAACACAGAAAATCACAATAGTATCATAAATTTGGTTTATGCAACCAAAGGTTTAGTAACATTTTCTGAAAGTTGTATTTGACAGAAGTGGAGCCTCTCAAACACTATTAAACAAAAAAACTGTTAGATTGATTATCCTAACGAAGAATAGACCTTTACAAAACCATTGGAAAAACTGAACTATGAAGATGTAAAAAACAAAAAAAAAAACACCGTTTAATGTACCAGTAACTTTAGAAACACAAGAAAGAGGCTTGTGGCATTGGTGACAATAACAAATTCTTAGAAATATCTTTTTATTGTAAAGCAAATTAAAACATCACAGTGAGGATTTGTAAGGAACTATCTGACCTTCCACTCTCCAGGCTCCCCTATGTGCCCAGTGGGACGACCTCACCGTAGGGATGAAGGTGGAAGTCCTGAATACT
This sequence comes from Channa argus, assembly GCF_033026475.1. NCBI lineage: Eukaryota > Metazoa > Chordata > Actinopteri > Anabantiformes > Channidae > Channa > Channa argus. Next base: position 14,956,061 of record NC_090216.1, read on the forward strand.
AATGCTGTCCTCCCCAGTAAAGTTTACTGGATTGCCAGTGTAGTGCAGCTTGCAGGTCTGTACATGCAAACACCTGTACATAGGAAATTGACAATGTATTTTCTTATCCTCCATCACACTTAAATGCTACAAGTACAGCCAGCACACTCTATTGTATCTAAGCAGTCACAAAACCTAAAACTACGTGTTAATACATACCACTACCTTGGTTGGTCATACTGGTTCTGATGATCATCATAGTGTTTAATTCAGCAGAAACAAGCTCATAATGGCTACTCAATATCTGTTCTGACATTAAACGGTAACGTTTTCTCCTTTTGCTCACCTTCCCTGTCTCCAGGATACAAAGCCTTTTTGAGATACGAAGGGTTTGAGGATGACAGCAGCCATGATTTCTGGTGTAGTCTTGTTTCAGGAGAGCTGAACCCGATTGGATGGTGTGCCATGACAAGCAAGTTGCTGGTGCCACCACAAGGTGAAGATTCACATACAAACCCGAATCACACCGCCATTAAAACAATGCTGAACTGGGCCAATACACCCTGCTGTAAACAGCAGATAGAATACAGTGAAACTTAAGTTTGTGAATACTCTAGAATTTTCTCCTGTTGCTGTATATATTACCTAGCATACGACCAGATTTTTACTTCAAGAAACTAGATTAATTAAACCTAGTTACAATAATACACCAAACAAAAACAAATCTAATTTCCTGTAAGATTTGCTCACTAAGAGTTCAGAACTACTTCATTAATGGCAAGTCCCCCTTATGCACCTGAGTGAGCTGCATTCTGGCTCTAGGTTTAATATTTATATGAAAATCTGGTCATGTATTAGGTCATTAATACAGAAATAGAATTTTAAAGTATTCACAAAAAAGCACCACTGTGTCTGATACTGTATAATTACAGTGTGTTGTGATAGGTCTATATAATAATGAGGAAATGTTCTAATTTGACAAATTGTGTCCATAGATGTGAAGCAGAACATCACAGATTGGAAAGAGTATCTGATGAAAAAGTTGGTGGGTGCCAGCACTCTACCCGTTAACTTCTACCTGAAGGTAAAACAGGCTCATAAATGGAAACCCAATTATTTAGTTAAACACATAATTGGCATAACTATTTGTTTTGTTGCTACTGTTGCTCTGTCCTTTCCTAAGCTGGCAGAAAGCATGAGGACCTCCTTCAGAATAGGCATGCGTGTAGAGGTGGTGGACCCCAAACACGTGAGCCGGACCCGTGTCGCCATCATAGACTCCAATATTGGTGGCCGTCTACGCCTGGTGTACACAGACCAAAGCGATGCCCCTGAGAATGTCATCTCTGATTTCTGGTGCCACATAGGGAGTCCGCTCCTGCACCCGATCGGTTGGTCTAACAGTGTGGGTCATGCCATTAAACCCACTGGTAAGTGTAGAATTAGGTTTGATTTACAGCACGCAATATGAACATAAAACCCACTGAAGAATTTAAATTGATAATACAACTAAGAGCATTCGAGAAAGAAATTATAATGAAACGAGCATGAAGAGTAAAACTCTTCATATATCCGCAACCTTCAGGGATCAAAGGTTAAGCCGGAAGGATATCAAGTCTTGACAGGACAGAGAGAAACAGCCATTTAACTGGTCAGGATTGAGGTGTTATGGAATCTGTCAAACTCACCCATTTATGTACAAAAGATGCTTTGTGATCTGACTTATCACTCTCACAATCTAGTTGTAAAATGCTTTTTTTTTTTTTTTTTAAACTTCTGTGCTGTTTGAACCGGAAGCCACCACAGTTGTTTTCCGTAAATAGAGGAATATTGTAATAAACTGACACTTTAAGTCAGTTTGTGCTCAAACTAAAACTTTTAACGGCAACAAATCTTTTTAAAATCTTTTTTCTTGTTCTTTTTATAGAAAACAGTTGGGAAGCTGCTCCCAGTGGTTTAAGGGGTAACTCTGACAGTACATTCATGCTCTTTAAAAGGGTAAGAAAGCATAGACAGGCTCAACAGCTTTTCACTAAAACCTCAGTGCACTGGAACTGGATTGGAGTTTTTCTATACACTAAAAGCACATTCCCAGATAACTTTTAAAATGCTGGTGACGCAGTTAAATGAATAACCATTCCACATTGTTTAAGCAATTAGTACTTGCTATAGTTTAGCCTGGAACTGTAGAAATTTGTTTAAAGTGACACAAATACCATTTATTGTAACTTATGAACTCATCATTTCATGACAGTACAAATGAGTGTTGATGTTTAGCCTTGCTGATACTAGTCTGCCTTTTCTACATACAGTGTGGAAAGCTGCTTTAACCCAGCTCTCAGTAACCACTTTGTGATCCACAGCCTAGGATCGTTTACATGGAGGGAGGTTTCTTCGAAGAAGGAATGAAGCTGGAGGCCATTGACCCGCTCAACCTGGGCAATATTTGTGTGGCCACTGTCCACAAGGTACAATAAACTAAAGTTTTGTTTATAGTTGCAGCGGTGGTCTGCAGGTTTAGCTAGTTCTTTAAAACTAGATTATGTGGCATTATTATGACATAATAGCCAATGGTCAGCGTAAAAACTATCTGGTATGGATCATCTCTTCTGACTCCGATAATATGGTTCTCTACTGAGTCAGTTTCTACTAAGTACCCTTCCCCCTTCTCTCCTCCAGGTGCTGTTAGATGGCTACCTGATGGTTGGAATCGACGGCACCATATCTAACAATGGCTCTGATTGGTTTTGTTACCATGCCTCTTCTCATGCCATTCTTCCCATAGGCTTTTGTAAGAAAAACAACATCCCTCTCACTGTACCTCAAGGTAAATATAAACTCTTTGTCTCTTTCTTTCTCTCTTTAATTTTTTTATTCCTTTTATTTAAATGTACATTTAATTACTCATGGAAATGAGTCAAGCACAATGCTGTTCATCGATGTAATTGTTTGACTTTTCTATTTTTTGACAGGTTATGATCCTCAGAACTTTACCTGGGAGAAATACCTGAAGGAGACTAATGCCAAAGCTGCACCAGCACAACTTTTTAATGCTGTAAGACATAAAGTATACCTATTTCAATATTTGAAATTGTACTCATTATTTTGTAATATTATTGTGATCACACTCAAGTTGAACTAATGTGCAGATTAAGAGAGTAGCAGTCTGTAAATGTATGCACCCGTACATAAATGTGACATGCAATAAGTTTGATTTGATTTGGTATAGAAAGAAAAGAATTCAAATGGCTTAATAAATCACACTGTAACTTTGCTTAGGACTACCCAGGTCATGGTTTCTCCCCCAACATGAAGCTGGAGGCAGTGGACCTGATGGAACCACGACTGGTGTGTGTGGCCACAGTGAAGCGATGCATAGGACGTCTTCTTCTAATCCACTTTGATGGCTGGGACGATGAATTTGACCAGTGGGTGGACCACCAGTCCCCAGACATCTACCCTGTTGGGTGGTGCGAACTCGTGGGCTACCAGCTCCAGCCACCTCCTGGGCTCGGTAAACATCCAATGTTAACGTCGGTGCATAGAGCTCGGTCTTGTCTGAGAGGCTAACATTGTTTTTAGTTGGAATTCAGATTCTGACTATTCCTACATATAATAAGTCAACTTTTCATCATCATCATCAATCATCGAGATTAGAAGTATAACGTTCAAAGAAATACAAGCTGAGCTCCAATCTCAAGATAAGAGTACATCATTGGTGGATCCCACAATCACTTTTTGAGCAAGGGAAAAAAGACCCAGGAGGACTCCAATGTGAAATAAAAACTTAAGACAGACTGGAATTTGCCAACTGTTACTGACAAGCCACAATGCTGAAGCACAGTAGTGAAGCTTTTTGGGCAAATCACATCAGCTTTATGTTCAGAGGGGGGGGAAGAGGGGGGGAGGTTTCAAAGAAAAAAACACCACACACAATTAAAAGCACCAAGAATGGCTAAGAACCAAAAATTGGACCATTCTGAAGTGTCTTCTAGAAACCCTGAATTGAATATTATTAACAATGGTAAAAGCTGAAACATCCACCCTGGAGAAGGCCCCCCTCCAAACCTGACATGGCTGGAGCACTTTGCTCCAAAGTCAAGATAATAAAATTGAACAACAACAAATGTATCTACGTCTGTATTTACATTAATTTGACCCTGTATAAAAGTGACAGGTGTTTTATTCTGTTTTCCAGTTGATTTAATCACAAACCAAGAGGCACGGCACAAGAAATGCAAGCCCTTTATGTACGGGAAAAAGAGTACGTTTTGACTCAGAAATGTACACGAAGTCTTGTCTCATCCCATTACATTATACTTTACAGTATAGTTACTTTTTTGTGTGCATGTGTAAAGGCTGTGAAGCATCACCCTTTGTTTTCTCTTTTTATAGAAAAGAAGTATGCAAAGAAGAGACTCTCTGAGGAACAAGCTAAGGATGATGCTGTTCATCAGCCTGAGGTTACTGGCACTGATGACTCCCAAAAGCTGCTAGACAGAAGTCTACCTCCAAAAGTTCCACTCATCCAGCCCAAGACTGAGCCAGAGGAGCGGGAGAGTGAGTCTCACACAATTTGCTTCAGTTTCCACACTTCTTTTAATCAGTTGTAACTTGACAATTCTTTGTCTGTAGTCTTTTCAGTGCAGGTGAAAGTGGAAGAGGTAGAGATGGAGACCCCCATTGAAACTCCAAACAACCCTCCACAAGTCTGTCTAAGTAGAGTCAAGCAGGAGAAGAAAGACGAGCAGAGCAAGTCGGGACTACATGAGGTTTCAGAGGTAGCAAGTTTGGAACATGTATCACATAAGACAGAGACAAGTAAAGCCGCTAAAGACAGACATGAAGAGCTGGGACTGTTGGAGAATTTTGCAGATGAAGGCACGATGGACAAAAACAGTACCTAGGGGAGGGTACCCAGGAATACAATGGTACCATCGATGAAAGACATTAGTACTGACTAGGACATTACAGGAGATGCCTTAAGAATGAAGAGGATGAGACAAGTGTGTCTGCTCAAAGACTTGAGAGAACTGTGGAGTAGGAGATTTAAATGACTCCACGATGGACTAAAAAAAAAAAAGACACTTTTGAGGCAAATTAGTTTTCAGTGTTAGTGTAAAGTTATAACTTTTAATATTTAATTCCTGCTAAACCTGGCAAACACCCATGGTTACTGGTGGTAATAACATTTCATACTGGGAGCTCAAAGACCTCAATTTTGTCTTCATTGTAGTTATCAGTTTCCCCTTCATGTTATTTTACTTCCTGCTGTACCTACAATTTATTGGCTGACAAAATAGTCAATGGAATGTTGCCGACAAATTCTTTGCTATACTATAATAACTACACAATAAAGACTTTTATAAATGCTGAAAATATAATGTGAAGCAGCATCAGTTGGAAGTCTCGGGTTAGCATTAGCAGTAATATAGTACCACAGGGATACAGTGTTGGTAGAGTGAACAATAAACAACCCTGCTGACATCTGTAGAATAAAGTCACAGTATCAACAATGACAATATGAAAGAAAGAAAATGAGAATCTTTTAATATGTCATGGCTGCATATGGCTTATGGGGATCAGTTGTGCCAGTTCTTGAACTACCTCACTTGATCTATGTTGTGTGCAGAAGTGATAACTTTACTCATCATACAATGGTTTGTTGTAATGCTTTTATTTAAAAAATAATCATCACATCCAGATGTGTTTTGACTTTCTTAGTTTGCACAGTTTATTAAATTGATGCTTATTCTAATCTTGAGGTTGAGGTATAGTGGTTCAGAATAACTAGCATGAAGCCAAAGATCAGATCAGTTTGATCAGGTAACTGTAACATTCACTTAATACATGTTGATCAGAACTGCTAAGGAGCTGAAGTCATTTGGTTTAACCAACATGATCTTGACTGGGAACATAGGTCTAATGCTGCAAATTTGAAGGAGGGCAGTGCTGACAAAGCACATGCTCAGTCAAGTTTTTTTCAAAAGCTTTTATTCTGTGATTTATGGATTATACTGCTGTAAGTGGCGGATGGTCTGCAGAGGATAGTTTAACAGAGTTGAGTCTATAGAATAATCTGCTACAGTTGCGAGTTTACTTGAATCTGTGGTCTCAAAAGGAAACTAAAGCCATGCTCCATTTCTTGTCACTTTTATTCGCCCCAGTCTGCTTTTTGTTTGGGCTCCGACGAAGTTTGGATTTGGCTTTCAGTATTTTGACCTGTCGAAGTCTGTTGAGGTGCATTGGTTTGGGTTTGGTTGCTTTGGGTGCTTTGGCAGGCTTGGGGGTCGCTGTAGGGGCAGAGGAGAGGCCCTCTCCACCCGGACAGGCCTTGAACACGTGGATGTCTTTGACCCTACGACCCCTCAACTCAGGCGGATTGGCACAAGTGGCTCGCACCTTTAAGTTGACTTTCTCAATCCACCTATGAAGAGGAAAACTCAAATTATTTCATTCAGATATTGAAGTAGTCGCAAGTAAAGGTACAGATCTTAGCTACAGATCACTGGAGTGTAATTACATCTGTCATGTTGATGTGTAAAAAGAAACTTGGTGGACATTTTAAAACAAAATCTATGTTGAAGAATTTAAATGCAGTCAAAATATAACTATCATTATAAAACATGCTTTGTCCCTATTTAGGGAACTGCATAGATTTGTATGCTTTAGAAATCTCGGTCTGTTGAACCCCATCACTTTCTTCTTTGTGGGCTGTCTCACATGCGTAGCGGCAGCAGAGGGCAGTCACACATCAGAGGGTTGTGGGCCAGGTTGATGACCTCCAAAGCAGTGAGGGGGTGGAGGTCAGGGACCTCCTCCAGCTGGTTGCCCTCCAGAAAGAGACTCCTCAACCCTGGACCTAGGCCTGCGAGGGAGTTCTGTGACATCTAGTGTGAGAGAGTATTGGACTTCATTTGATGAAATTAAGAAAGGAGAGAGAGAGAGAGGTTTTTGATTTTTAAAAAAAGTTATGGCATGTGTAGCTCACGCACCTTCTCCAGCCCCATGTTGTCCAGATAGAGCTCCTTCAGCGACCTTGCCAGAGGCTGAAAAGCATTCGGCCCCACCCAGCGTATTGAATTCCCAGACAGCCTCAATTCTCTGAGGCTCCCAGCCTTAGTCAAAGCTTCAGTGGGCACCGCCTTTAGCTTATTTCCTCCCAAGTGGAGCGTATCCAGGTCACTTGCCTTGTCCAGAGCCCTTGGGGACACCCATTCGATGGCATTTGCAGTGAGATAGAGAGCTCTCAGGCCCTCGGCCCCAATCAAGCTTCCTGGCTCCAGTTTGGTAATGGCGTTGTTCTCCAGATGAAGTGCCAGCAGACTGGGCACCAGCTTAAAGGCTCCTTTAGGGAAGCTGGTGAAGCGATTCTTGTCCACGTGGAGGTACGTGAGCTGAGGGAGACCTGTCAATATACAGTAACTTAATGTCAGCCTTGTTTTAACACGAATATGTAAAGGAATTCAGATTGCTGCTGAAACCTCCACCTTTAAAGGCGTTAGGGCTGAGGGACGTAAGTTCATTTTCTGACAGGTACAGGTAGATCAGTCCCTTCATCCCACTAAAAGCCCCATCCTCGACCTCCACAATCTTGCAGCGCTGCAGGTGCAGAGACACAACCTGGGCAACGCCCGGGAAGCTGTTACTGGGGATATAGTGGAAATTGTTGCCACGCAGGTCGAGGAGGCGCGTGTTGGGAGGGAAACCCCGAGGAACTTTGCTGTGACCACGGTTCTCACAAGAGGAGTGGTGTGTCTCAGCCTGAAGACAGGAAGTTAATGGGAATGTAGAAAACAGGGGACATGGACACACCTCCAGGACGGAGCATTGGTTCACTGTGTCTTGGAAGTAACGTGCTTCTACATGAGATGAATTATTTATTTCATTTGTCACTATTGTGTGTAGCTGACTGAGCAAAATGTGCCTCTTTTTTTCCCAAATCAATATAAATTCAGTACAATCAAACAAACCTAGAGCTAAAGTCTAAAATGTTAAGTGAGGAAAACAATAATGGCAATCTCTCTTTTAAACAGGACATAATTGGCAGCAGTAGAATCTGTAATATTAATAATTAGCCACAATATACTACTGGTCAAACCAGTAAGGCTGCAGCAATGAACCCTTTAGTAAATGTAGCCGAGCAACATTTAATCATCAGAATTAGGCTGAGTTACAATAATCACCTGCTGACCACAGCCATGATAACACTGATCTTCTCATTTAATCAGAGCAAAAAGATCAGATTTTATTTGAAAAACACAATTCCAAGAATTTAAGTGGGAGATATTTGAATAGTTTAAAGAAACTTGAAACTACATTGAAAAGCCACAATCAATAACCTTTTAAATCTATCAAATATTCTTTGGTCAACTCAACCTCAGAAAGACATAGACATTAAACATAATGTTTAAAAGTTTCACTGAATCCACCTAGTTCCCACTCACCTCACACACACAGTTGGTGGGACACTTGACCTTGTTCTCTGGCTCTTCAGTGGGCAGTGGCATGATCCTAGTTGCCTCCTCAAACTCTGCCTTCAGCATGGCCTCCTGGCTCTGACAGCGAAGCTCTGCAGGGTGGACGGCCTCCAGGTTTTCTCCTGAGAGGTGGGCCGGTCCGCCACATGTACCCAGCAACTTGACCTTCCTACCAATTGCCCACTCCCTGCAGTGTAGGGGAAACACATTTCAAAGTTGAGGAGAGTCAGAAAGCCGTTGGTTTATAATGCACAAGCATCTCCAGTACCTGAGCGGACGCAGGTAGCAGTTGCAGTAGACAGGATTCCCAGCTAGGTTCAGGCGAGCCAGATTCGGGGAACCTTCAGCGAAAGGCTGGATGACACGCAGCTGGTTGTAACTGATGTCCAGGTGGGTGAGGCTGGGGCATTTTGAGAAAGCTGTGTTGGCCAGGTCCTGCAGGGACATGTGGTCCAGGAAGAGGTGGGTGAGTTTGGCCATGGACACCGCATCCTCTCCCATGTAAATCATTGGGTTGTAGCTCAGATCCAGACGGGTCAGCTCTGGCAGTCTGGACAGGAGAAAAGTGGAAAATTACTTTCGCTTCTGAGTTAAAGCAGCTGTGAGAGCAGCCAAAGTCATGCAGCCACTTTGGTCCACTTTTATTCCTCACACCCGGGTCTACCGTTTGTTTTCTTTCATGTACGGTTTTTAATCTGTTCTGCAGTAAAGTCTGAGCTTTGCCTTGCAGCATGGCCTGGGACTGATGCTACTGAAACCCATACTTTGGCGCAAATGGTCTGTTCACCTGGTCATAGTCTCCGTAGGGAAGAACTGCAGCGCATTGTGGTCCAAACTGAGACGGATCAGAGTGAACAGACCAGCGAAGGCCTCAGTGTCCAGGTAGTTTAGAGAGTTGTGACTTAGTCGAAGCAGTTTGATGTTCTGCAAACCCTGGAAAGAGAAGAGAAGAGTTGAGATATTTCTGTATGTCTTTCAATGTTGCCTTTCATTTTGAGGTATTTTGTGTAGATTGTCCTTGTGTCTACCTGGAAGGCCATGTTTGGGATGTAGACCAGGTGGTTGTGTGTGAGGGAGAGCAGGTTGAGGAAGCCCAGCTGGGAGAAAGCTCCAGGCTGAATTTCTTCAACCCGGTTATGGTCGATCATGAGCTGCTTCAGTGAGGACAGACCATCAAACGACTCCTGGACTCACAGTAGACCAAGACAGGAAAAGATTGTAACCTTGCTGCATGTGTTTCTACTGAGCTCTCGTGGGGGGTTTGCACTGTAATCACCTGGTAGAGGATCTCAATGTAGTTGTTGGCCAGGTTGAGGAACACCAAGCGACCTAAGCCGCGGAAAGCACCCTCCTTTACCCTGCGGATGTTACAGCGCTGAAGCCACAGGTGAGTCAGGTAGGGAGTATGTTTAAAAGCCCCGGTGGGAAGCTCTTTGATGTCATTTCCTCGAAGATCCAATTTCACTGTGATCTGGGGAAACAGGATTACATGTTTAGAAAAAAACAATACAGAACCTAAACCTTTACGCGTGTGTGTGTGTGTGTGTGTGTGTGTGTGTGTGTGTGTGTAAAACCTCATCAACAGCGGGAGGAACTTGGGTCAGGTTCTTGTTGACGCAGGTCACAGTGAGCTGGATCTGGTCACAGACGCACTGCTGTGGACACTTAGCTGCATGTGCTGCAGGGGTGCAGAGGATTAGCAGGTTGAGTAGTGGGACCCAGAAGATGTCAGGACAGAACTGGGAGTTCATCTGGGAGAGGGGGGAAAAAAAACAGCAGTGACTTCAGTATATACATAAAACAAGATTCATATTCTTTAATAATGCTCCTCTTTGACGGTTTGTTCCATTAGGACCTAAAAACGTCCTTACACATCTAAAGGGTGACTTATGTTAAAGCCATTTACTCAATTATTCTTTCATTCATTTACACAGTTTGCCAGTGGAAATGAGGAAGTGCTCTCTGCTCTTCCTAATTCAAAACACAATCAACTAATAAATGCTGATGTACGGACATAAACTGCTATACTTTATTATGTGATGCCATTTTTTTGTTGTCTTTTTCATCTTTGAAAGTGTTTGCATGTTTATACTAAAAAAATAAGAAAAAATAAATGGTCACTTTTTTCAAAGTAGTCAAATCAGGATTTGGAAATGGTCAATGTGCATGAATCAAACTTAACAAATCCTAAACATTTTAGACATGTCTGTGAAATTAACTCAGCAAAAACCTTTTAATTGAAAACATTAATGCAATGTTTAATTTACAGTATAATTTAGTAGTGAACCAAACACAACATTTAATTTTAATATGTCAAAATAGTTTACATTTTAACATATTTTACATTTATTGTACAATACATTTTATTGTATAATTGACAGAATACTGTACTTTCACCACATAAAAACTAATATAAAAACCAATACAATACAGTTAAAATGACAATAAATAACAAAATAACAAGATGGTGTTAATATAAGGATTTTTATGAGAATTATGTAAATAGATTGCATTACATAAGCCTGTATTATACATCCTAAAAATGGAATTCATAAGTAATTCTAATACATATTTAATAAGTGTTACGTTGGGGACGATGGGCAGCCACAGTGGAATATGTTCCGCACATTGATTTGACTTGCCCTTCCTGCCACAATCCCCTTTTAAAGATGCTAAGGACCGGACCCAAGGTCGCCCTTGGTGTCTATGTGGGGCTGGATTCGAACTACAGAATTTACGGAATTGCTTTTTCATATAGTTAGGTTTTGACAAGTGCTCTCACTTTTACTCAACTATAACGTTTGTGTACTTCTATCACCTCTAAATTGTTCTTGTAAAAATCTGCGATTATACCGTCTAAACCTGTGTGTTATGAAAATTTTATTTGACACATAATACAGATCTTCAAGTTATTTTTGTTTTGTGATAGCTGTCACATGCAGCTTTAAACAAATTCACTTTCAGCGTCTGAAATCTAGAAGGTTGTGATACTTTCGCTTAAGTATTTTTACTCCTCTCCTTTTACAAATGCATAAGCCCTTGGCATCATGTTTGGTAAAGAAAAAGGGGCGTACAGTATCATCATGGAAACACACTGCATCTTATGTTCAACTTTTCCTTAGTAAAACGCAGTGTGATGAAAACCATCACTGTCATTCTGTAGTTTTGGGGATTAGAGTGATTTTGGTCAGATCAGGCTGCCCTAGTCTTCATTGGAATGCCTTAAAACCACATTCCCATGTCGGATCAACAGTCTTGATCCACAGGAATGGACGGGAAAGCTTTCACAGCTTCACACTCTGAACTTTCTCAAAATGTTGACACGGTGAAATGGTGCCATGACTAAACCTTGCTGTCAAAACTGCTGCGCCACATCTTGTCAGAGAAAGACTAGAGCATAAAAGAGCGCTACATTTAGTTAATTCACCTGTTATGTACATGTGCAGTCAATTTGAATTCAGATTAAATTTCAAAACAGTTATTTTTCAAGTTTAATCTCTTAATTGTTCAAGAGTACAGAAACCTTCCCTTCTTGTTAAAACAACCATATATTCAGCACTAGTTTACTTATATATATATATATATATATATATATATATATATATATATATATATATATATATATATATATATATATATATATATATATATATATATATATATATATATATATATATATATATATATATATATATATATATATATATATATATATATATATATATATATATTTTTTTTTTTTTTTTTTTTTGCAGCATGCACATTTTGTTCCTACGATCCCTTGTGTTAAAAGGGGCAAAGAAACTGGAGACGCAGGAATTTCCCCCAGTCCGACTGTTTGTCCGCGTCCCCCCGGGAATCAACAGTGCGGACCGCAGAGGAGCTGCCGCGTCGGCGGCGCACAAAGACGCAGTGTTTTTCTCTGCCGATTTTGTGCCAAAATGCGCTTCCCCTGGAAAAAGTGTGTATTTGGCCAGAGTCGATGAAAAGACATGTCTCCGTCGCCTGAGACTGCATTTATCTGAAACTATATTGTAAGATGCTCTCAGCAAACAGTCTTTTGTATAATTGGGGATGGCGACGTTTTGGGAACGACAAGGACTTAAAGACGAAACTGGATTTCAATTTAGTTTTCTTTGGGCGCAATTTATGTCAAAATTACAATCACTGGACATTATTTTACGAATTCAATTGAAACCAAATCATTTACAACGAGTAGCCTGTAAAGTGTCCCGTTGTCCGCACAGACTCACCGTGGTTCCGTCCAGCTGCAGGTCCTTTTCTGCCAACTGCCCCTCACGGTCTCTGCTCCGTCTGCAGCTCTTCCCCAGACTGACTCTCAGCCAAATCAGATTCAGTTTACACACATACACACACACCTCCACCTTTTAGGGTCTGCGCTGCTCTTCTGAGGTTGGAATAGTTCTTTCAAAGTTAAACGATTTTTAGGCATTTGGCCTCATTACAAAGACAATCTGCAAAGCCCGTGGACGTTGTTGGTTCTTGACCATCTAAAATGAGCAGTAGAGTTTCTGTGATTGGTCAGAAATGTGAGCCTCTTTCAGTAACTTTTAGAAATTCACACACACACACACACACACACACACACACACACACACACACGTGGTTGACCGATACCGGGTTTTTCAATGGTTGATCTTCAGAGCAGGGAGGCCGATGGCAACGTGGCTTTTACTTTCTTTGTTTCACATAAAATGCAATTTAATATTATAAACAGAAACACTCAACTTAAATCAACATTTGAAAAGACAAGAGTCAAGCTTGTTGAATTTGTTCTATTTAAGACAGAATTCAGGTTAACAAACATTATCCTGATGATATAAATGTGGTCCACACAGTTATTCAGATTATCTCAATGCCAATAAAGTGAATCCCATTTTCATATTTCCCTTAAATGCTAAATAAACCCACACAAACAGTTATGAGGTAACACACTGCTGTTACACTTGTGCTATACAAAGTCAGTAAGAGTGATTCATGATCAAATGAGGGAAATAAAAATCAGGTAAAAGTGATTCTGGTCCCCTGAGCTATGATATTATTTATTGACATAAATAAGTATCTTGCACTGACCAGTTCTGACACTGCACACCGTGAGTTTACAGGTGAATGAGCATGTGACAGAGGTCTAAGGCAACAACAAATTATGTGATGTGTTTATCAGAACACGGACATTTCCAAAGTTGCAACAGATGCATTGTTTTGTGACTTAATCCAAACCATTATAGTGTGTGTTGCATAAGGTGCCAAACTGTTATTGGCTAATGTGAGCTCACATTACAATCTTTCATCTTTAAGACATTAACCACAGGCTTATCTTAAATGTGCTCCGCTATTTTTTGTCATTTGTATCTAGATTTTCTATAAAAATATAAGTCACAAGCATCAGTAGAAAAATAAAAATTAAAAGATTCTGAAAAGACTTCATCACACCTTCATAAAATACACAGATCACGAGAGGAGATACAGTAAGTGGTTGTCTGAGTCCCTTGTTCAAGTGTTAAGAATCCCATTTGGTTTTGTTCATTTAAAAGAAAAATAATAAAACATTTTATATTTCTGTGTGTATCAGTCCCAGTGTTGGTTCTGGCAACATTGACCTGTGGAGTCAGTGTTGGTCATGGCACCTCTTCTGCAGAGCAGAGCTCAGTCTCTCGCTGGCACTCCTGCAGGACTTGAGAGCGTCACTGTTTCTGCAAATTCACACAAAAACCAAATCAAGTAAGAGTGTATTCACACAGATGTTTGGCCTGCCTTAAAACAATTCAAGGAGCTGGATTATACCCTGGTAAAATACAACCAAAAAAGCCAAATTGGAGAGCTGTATATGTTAAGACCTAATGTAGAGGCTTTAACCAACAGCTCTATGTAATACGTGCAGACAGCATTTTATATTATCTTTAGATGTGGCAGAGTCTGCAAACAGCAACAAGAGGGAGAGAATTTTCACTACCAAGATGTAGGAACTGCAGTGATGAAATTTGCCAATAAAATCAAAAATCTACATCACAGTAAAATAAATTGCCAGCCTTGATGACAATATGATGAACAGAATAATAATTTAGCAATAATCTTCACATTTAAACTCCACGTTCATTTGAGATTTTAGATCCGATCTGATTAGAACAGATGAGATGAGCAGTGATTTCTCCCTTTAGAGAAGGGCGGTCAGTCTGTTTATGATGCATACTCATGAATATTGTTTGTACCCAAGACAAAATTGAAGTAAAAGAAAATTGGTGAATGCTACAAATTCTCTTAAATCGTTTGTAAGTGGCAATTTAGAGCAAATCTATTCACATGAATGATTTCCATTCTCTGAACACAGCCTAAGACCATCCCACCCCACCAGCTACACACTGACAAATGATACTAAGATACTTATGTAGCTTAAAAATGATCCTACTTGGATATGAAGGTGTAAAGCAGTGAGATGTGGTGCTGAGAGAAGTAGTCCTGCTGGACAGCATGTTCCAAACACAACAGCTGACCTGGGACCAGTGACTCCTTTTTCATCTTCCCTTCTCCCTGAAACACATCAGAAATGTAGAAAATTAAAAATCTCTGATACAGATTGATTAAATTCTGAATTATATCCAGCTGTAATAGAAAGAAGTAAAACATGAAGCAAGCCCTGTAATAACTGTGTCCTAATGAATCATAAATGTGTATATTTAACTCCCCCCCATGTGAGAAGAAATAACAGATTCAGTAACAGTATAAAAGACTTGGTAGCAGAGGGAATCCTTTAAAGTAGACTTCCTACAACTGGTGACTGTTAAAGCCTTTGCAGATGTAAATCCTACTTGAATTCTTATTACTTTAAGTAGGTGTCAGCCTGATAGACTTTTAGGCAAACTGATGTGTGTGTTTAACAGACTGCACTGTGGCAGACCCAAATAAACCTGCTGAGCTATGCTAGATTTTAAATATTAAAAGTGTAATTAATAATAAAAATAAAGTTACAATAAGCAGTTTAACTGATTTGAGTTTTTCTTCTTAGAAAAAAATATTCCATGTTAATTGGCAAATCTATGTCTTCAGCTCATTGTATCGACACTGTACCTTAAGGAGTCCTAGCTTGATCAGCAGTATAGAGAGAAAGCGATATGAATGGAAGGTTGTTTCACATAGGAGCTTTTTCAGGACAACATCTGCGGGACATAATGATACAGGTCAATTACATGATACAGCAGAAGAAAGTCTCACAAATGACTCTGTATCCATCAACACCAAACTGAGGTTTGAACCACTGAGAGAGCAACAAAATATGCAGCATCAAAACAAAACTGCATGCCCACTGCAATTGTGGTCTTTTACTAGATGCACTGTGTGTGTGTAGCCTTGTCAGAGTGTACACGGTATCACACTTTTAAAATAACAAGAAAAGTGAAAAAATAAACAATATGAGTGAAAGTAGCATTTTACTCACCAATAGTTTCTAGAACAGCTGTCTTCATCTCGGGTTCCTCCTTGTACAAGGAAGCAATTTTCAGAAAGACATCAGCAGCCTTGTACGGGTCAGATGCATCAACCTGGTGAGAAGGGATATGCAAAAAAATATTATCTTCAAACATTTCTGTGTGTACAAGAGAGACAGTGATATCAAACTGTGCTCATTGTACGGGAGCAGAAAAAAAAAATTCTATAGATTTTTTTTAAATTCCCACCTGTTGGTGCAGGGTTGTTCTCATTTCTCCTAGCTGAGTAAGCTTTTCCACAGAGGGGCAGCTGAGGAAGGACATAATCTCTGCCTGAGAGCAAACACAAAGTCACAATCTGAACCATGGAAAGAAGCTTGTGTACATCTGGTTTATACAAAATAAAAAAAGAAAATAAAAAAATTCCAACCTAGTCTGAAGCGTGTGTTCTGTTTTGTCCATTAAAATAGGTTGAGGCAGATGCAGAAACAAGTTTATAATTACTTTACTATGATGTTGCACTAATTAGCGTGTAAAAGTGAAGTTGCAAACACTGAGTGCTGCTGTCATTCAGTTTTAAAAACGGCAAGGGGACAAGACAAGGTACAGTGAAGAGATCTGCGGGTAATATTTTAGTCTGCTTCATTTGAGGATTCCTGATATCAATGTTTACGATATTATGAATGGGGTGGGGGTGGTGGGGGGATTGAATAAAACAATGACGGAGGTGTGCAAACAGTCTGCGGTGAGACTTATGCTATCAGTTATACTTTGAATATGATGAACCATATAAGAAGACATTGCCCCAGTCTGTCTGATGACAGCCCAGGGGAGGAAATGGCAACATCATCCTGTAGCATTTAAACAACCTCCCCATGCAGATTCAGACAGGAAAAAAAAAATCCATAAATAAAGTAAAGGTTTAAAAGATATGCAGCCAACTGTAGTTGTGGCAGATGCAGGAATTTAGCTTTTGAATAAAGTGCTTGTTATAAATATCCTCTCACACCAACACATAAGCAACACTGACCAAAAGATGATGAACAGAGTAGTGTTTTTTTAATACAGTGTGCTTTTGATTTATGTCTATAATGCCACCATAATTATGTACAAATAACAAAGCTGCATTAATTGATAAATTAATAACAAAACCTCTTATTTAAGATTTATCACTACGTATTTGACAGGTAAATGTTTATTGTGCTAATGCCTGAATTTTAAAGGAGACTGCTTTACCAGAAACATGCTGAACCAAAACCAGTGACCCCACAATTGTTGTCTAGACAGAATCGTACATTTTGTGAACCATTTCACCTCTAAAAGAAACATTTTTAAATTAATGTAATGAGTCAAAATTATGTCCCCGTTTTACAATTCTTTCACTTGTACACAGTTTAAATACCCGCTCAAACATGGATATACAAAGTATAAAAAGTTGTGTTGTCTTACTGAGCTCTGATGTTTAGTAGGACTGTCATCCTTTCTTGTCACTCCATTTTCCTTTAAAATGTCATCATCGTCCTCATTACATTCATCACTGGAATCCTCTTCCTCCTCCTCATTATCGTCATCGTCTTCTTCATCAGGTTCTCCCTCATCATCACTAAGGGCCAGACAATGTTTGGTGTTTTTAGTAATAAAATCCTTCATTAAAATTCAGGACGCATTCACTGACTTACATTACACACACACACTTACCTGAGTGATGCTAGCAAGTCTCCTTTGTCCATGTTCTCCATAACTTCTCTCAAAGCCTCACAGCCCTCCTCTCCCAGACAGTTACCTGTTAAGATTCATGCACAAGTGTACTTTTCACCTTTTGTACAATGGTTTTATTCTCAGGTTTAAAAATCCTCATGAAATTTCACAACTTTTCTAAACTAATTATACTATACTTAACATTCCAGCACCATTACAATTCTCTGAAAACTAATTCCATAACTTTTACATTGAACGTGGAAATGGGTGTACCGTTCAGATCAACTTTTTCCATGTGAGGCTTGTCCATGACTGCTTGAGCCACCACTAGTGCAGCAGCTTCTGTGATTTCACCAAACGACACATTCAGCTCCTAAAAACATAGCAGATAAAAGAGCATTTCAGTAAGGCAGGTGAGAGCAGACACAGGTAAAAACAATGACTTTTACCAAAAAGGGGATCTGACCTTGAGGATCGGCAGTCCCTCTTTAAGGACAGCAGCTAGGGCGATGGCTCCTTCAGAGCGGACCAGACAGTCACCAAAGTTAATCACCTCTACGTTCCTCAGGTGCCTCAGAGCCTGCAGGGTCAACAGAAGAAAAGCATGTGCAAAAAAAAAAAAAAAAAGTTTAGCATTAACATAGTGCCTACATTCTGCTCTTCTAATGGGAAATACACAAGTCATACCTGTGCCATGGCCAGTGTTCCTTTCTTGGTAAAGGTGTTGTCATTGAAGTTAAGGACACGAAGCTTTGGGTTTTGCTGCAT
This sequence comes from Channa argus, assembly GCF_033026475.1. Lineage (NCBI taxonomy): Eukaryota > Metazoa > Chordata > Actinopteri > Anabantiformes > Channidae > Channa > Channa argus. The sequence goes on from NC_090216.1 coordinate 14,974,428, forward strand.
AGCTGAAGCCAATGCTATTACACCAGCATAGTTGATACCATTCTGGGGCATGTGAACTTCCTCCAGGCTGCCCATCAGCTAATACAGAAGGGGAGTATAAATCAAGGTGCCTAGAGTGCAGTAGATCTATATTCTTTGTAGTCACATCATGTTCATATAAATGAAAAATGAATAGTGCCACAGTTTGAACTGCCTTAAAAACCAAAAACATAATGGAGTACCTTTCAATAAAAATAAGAAATATTCTACTACATACAAAGTTGAAATGTTTAAACAGCATCAAAACATAAAATTAACAACTTTAGATTTCCTGTAGTTTGTTCATGTATTAAAAACCTATGTCAATCACTTTGGGCATGAGTGTTCTTTAGGCCTACCTGAAAAGCCTTGGCGAGGGCGCTGGCTCCCTCATTTTCCAGACGGTTTCTGCCTGCAACAAACACTCTGAGTTTGAGGGGAGCTCCTACCGCTGATGACTTTCTGTAGCACTCAGTCAGAGCTTCAGCCAGGATCTACACAAACCATACAGTCCTGTTACTTTCTACAACACCTGTTTTGTGTGGAACATATACAAACTCCTATACTGTCTGTATTTCTTCTATTTGACTGAATGATCTGGAGGTGCATTTGTTTGTGAACACACCTTTCCTCCTCCAATCCCCATGCCACAGTTATTGAGCCTCAGCTCCCTCAAAGTGTGGCAAGAAGGGCTTTTCAGCAGCTGTTCGATTCCCTTCACACCGTCTGGCCCGAAGGCATTATCACTCAGGTCCAACTCTGTCAGTCTGGCTCCTGCACTCATTAATGCACTCCCTAGGGACCTCTGATCAAGCACAGACAGAAAACACAACAAGAATACATGAACTCACAGAAATACATGAAAATGTTGAAATGTATAATAATAAAAGAAGCATTTTAAAACAATATTAGAAAGCAAGCATTGAAAGCCAAAGTAACGGCATAAACCACTAGCTAATGTTCTTACCAGGGCTGTTGGGATTTCAGAGCGTAGCCTTCCAGTGAACATGTCGCTCCAATAACATCTCTAAAAAGATAAGAGAAATAAAACTGCAAAAGTACTGAAAGCTGGCATGAATGGTTTAACTCAGAACATTTGTGTGAAAGCATTTATTTCCAATGCATAAGATAAATCTGAATGACAAGCTCCAGGGAAAAGAGTTATTACATTTTAAAGATGATGAAAGAGCTTCAGCAGCCTACAATACCAACTCAGTCCTAAATTTATAACAATGTAATATTATTATATAGCCTCCTGGCAAAAGCATTCCTTTTGTCATTTTAATACCTTGATCTCTTAGCTGAACTCAGGTTATCTAGGAGAATAAAACCAAAATCTCTCACTGCTAGCTATGAACTGAGGGGTACCTGGAGCAGATCTTTGTTCTCCAGAGCCTTGGCAATGGTTTGAGCTGCCTCCACACCCACAGTGTTCCCCTCCAGGCACAGAGCTCTGAGACCCTGGTACTGCTCTATATCACGGACCAGCCCCTGCACTGAAAGCAAAGACAGCAAGTTAAGAGGTCTGAAGAGAAAACAAGGACGAGTCCAGTGATAACAACACTACAAAACCCAAACCCTCTCTCTGCTGCACTGTTTAGTTTCTGACCTGATTCTGCGTTATCCAGCTTCAGTCCCAGGCCTTTATAACTCAACTCGCCGTCTCCGACATGGGTCTTGGAAAGCACATCAGCCAGCCGAGCAATGTCGTCTGAAGCCATAATGAAACTGAAAAGACAGCGAGACGGCATCTAATAAATATGCAGAATGTGTGTAAATATAGAAAATAATTAGAGTTCAGATCGACATGTAAATGATTACAACAGAAAAAAAAACCTTAAAAGACAAAATAATTTCTAACATCCGTAGCTTACAAGACCTACTAATAACAGCGGAATTAGCTTTTTAGCTTCACAGGTGCTAGCTAATAGTAGGGCGCAACACCAGAAACTCGTTAAACTAAGCCTGATGTGGCCGAATGTTTGAATTTTATAGAGTGAGCTCTGGTGTATCTCGGCCAATAGGATAATCATATAACTTTCAATAGAAAGCAGAACATTGTTAATAATACTGCCAATTACCAAAAAATAGTATCTAGTACAATAACAGCAAAAACACACCGCTCCTTCCGTACAGCGCGCCGGTTCCTAAACCAAGTGACGTTATGGTGCCTGTCTTCTTCTTCGTTGATACCGACTGAGCAAAAGGTCACCTTTCTGTGTTTTAGCGCCATCTAGGGTGATCGTTGGAACATTGTCATCACCGCCCGGTTACCTTCCAGCAGCCTTCAGTGATCATTCGAGTTGCCCCCTTTAATCTATTTTCACTTTTATTTCTATCCTTTCAAAGTAGTTTTGAACAATACATATATTAGACATGTTATAGGACCATGGGACAGACAATACAATACAAAAGCCCATGACTAAAAAGCCAATAATATTCTAAAATATTTAAACAATTATTTAATATTCTTCCACAAGTTCTTCATTACATTGCTGGCTCTATTTGTTATGTGACAAACTAGAACTTCTAACAATTCTAGTTTTGCAGAGAAACATGACTCAAAACATCTCTGCTGATTAAATGCTACCCACTTGCTTTTCCTTTTACAGAACATGGGGGAAAAAAACGTGCGCCTCTGCAGCTACTCACTAAACCTTTCATTTTTACCTGGTTGTGGTCTCCACTAACTTGATTGTCAGTGCCTTTGCTTCAGTTACCGTCTCACTTGTAGTCAACGTCTATTCCTTTCAATAGCTAAGCTAAACTGAACTCTCTTGTAACAAAACCTTTGGTTTGCATTGTTTCTTTGACAAGTGGTCAACAAACTTAAATGGAAAAACTACAAAGGCAAAACTATAAAGGCAAACATCAAAGCCACATTATGTCACTAATGACATCATCAGTATAATGACACATGTACATAAACTTATTAATCTAATTAACCTTACAATACACAACATAAACAAAAAAAAGAGGAAACCCTGGTTGGCTCATAAAGTCACCGTTGGCAAAAGTCAGCCAATGTCCATTGTGTTCTTGTAAAAACTGAACCCTGAACCCAAAATGCCTGCAGGGAATTTCAACCGGGGCAATCATCCATTTGGACTTATAGATGAACCAATTACAATATGAGTCTGGACGGACATAAGATGTAAACTGCAACTGCACGTTTATATTTTGGATTCTATGTTTGCACCTGTCACCAAGACAAATTCCTAGTACTGTAAAGTTTTAACTGTACCTGGCAATAAACCATTTCCTGATTCTGTTTGGTAGTTGTCACTGAACAAGAAGGATTTTTTGCTTAAATTGCAGCTGTGTTTTGATGATAATACAGCGAAAGCAGTATTTTTTTTTTTTTTTTACACTGCTCAACTACCAGAGATGAAGACGGGGCTCAATCAGCTCGGTGACCGTTTTTGCTGTCCTCTGGTGGGCATGCTTCTACTGGAAACTTGTTGCGATACTGCACTGCCCAAAACTGTTGGCAGTTAGCTTGCTAACACTAGCTATAAAGTGTACTGGAGCGGCCGTAACGCGGAGAAACTCGTACCTCGTCCACATACCAATGACAGGGACAGTAACCTTACAAATATGCTCCTGGATGTTGACTGATTTTTGGCTTACTAGTTCTTCCTATCATTATCGACGACGCGTTGTGAAGCTCTCTCAGATCTGAAAAAGCGCAGTGACTTAGCAAACTCTCGGTGAGTTGCATCGCTGAGTGAGGACTGGGACTCCACTAGTAGCTAGCTGAATTCTTGGCTAACTCATCTGGAAACCGGATTTGTAGGAAGTGTAGTGTTAGCTATAGCTGTCGGCGGGAAGGTAATTACTTGTAAACTGTAAATCAAGCTATATCAATGAAACTAATTTGAAATCTGACTGAATTCTTATTTTCTTAAATGTCAGTTAAGCTAGCTAAGTTCACGTTAGAGCGATTAGCATTTAGCCCAAGTCAGCAAGTAGCGTTAGCTCGCCAATCCTGTCGGTGGGCACACTCACTCAAGTAGTGCTAAACTATGGAATGGAAATTGATGCAAGTTATTTACTTTACATGCACCAGTTTTTGTGTGGTTGTAGTTGAGTCACACTTACACTTACATAACGGATAAGCCTACATTCCACACGCTAACATTAACTAGCCAATTGGGGTTTCTCCCAATATTTCTGTGGTTAACTTGTGTGTAACGTTCCCCTTCCCCTTATTTTCTTGAATATCTGCATCATGTATGTACCGACGTTAACGTTAATACAACTACCCAGCTAGCTTTGTCCTCGCTGTTGATTCAACGCAAGTCAGACGATTGCTTAGTGTTATGTTTGAAGCAGGCCTTGGTGTGAATTAAACTACTGTTAGTTAGGTGGTGCGTGTCAAAGACGTTTTTAATAATTGCAGCTTCAAAGCTTATTCGTTGAGATGCTAAACGTCTGTGTAGACAAGACCATTGTAGCTGTCAAAACTGTTAAAACGGTTGTGTAAGAAGCTCAACTTTAAGCTGTTGCAAGTAAACATTGTCCTCGCCCTCAGGCTATGGATCCCGAAAGACATAAGCGTCGAGAGGAGATTCAGAAAGCGATGAGCTTTATCCAGTAAGTGAACCACGAATATTTCCTTGTTTTCTCCCCTCAACAACCGAACTAGTCATATTTACCAAAATGTACAGCAGAGACAGCAATGACAGCCTTTTGTCTTCTGTCCACAGGTCCTCATTGCCTTTCCCAGAACCAGAGAGTTATGAGGTTTGCATTTATCCTGTCACATTTTTCATTAACAGCCTTTTATCAGCACTGTGTTCCTAGAATTTTCACTCTCACACATTATCATGACTATATTCACGTCTGTTTCTCTTATTGTCTGATTCTCTTTTTTTATTGTCTTATTCTCTTACTGTCGGGTGGAATTTAAACATTTATCCTGTCCTCTAACGTTTTTCCTCTTCCCTCTCTCATTCCGCTGTTTTGCCTGTTCCTGTGTCTTACTGACCGACCCATATCACCTTACCATAAATTTGTATGTCACCTCTTGTATCTCGTTATTGTTACTATAACTACTTTCTCTCTCTCTCCCCCCAAAAGACATTTCTGACCCAGTTGGTATGTAACTTGCTGGATGAGGGTAACTCTTGCTTTCGAGATGGAGACTGGCGACAGGCGACCCAGCAGTATGGAGAGGGGATCAGTGTTGCACGCTATGCCCAGGCTGAGGCTCTTGTCATCCCTCATGAACTGCTAGAGAGCCTCTATGTCAACAGGGCTGCGGCCTACTATCAGACAGTAAGGGAGAAGGGGATGTGTCACTTGTACAACCTTGTGGAATTGCATACAAACCCCAGTGGGGAATGTGTATAGATCACTAACTTGTATTACATTCACAGTTTAATCATACACCATGTCAATTGTAGATTATCCCCAACTTCTGAGTTAGGATAGATTTTTGTATTTGTCATTATGTGCACTGTCGCCAGGCCCTAATTGTTCTTCAATATTAGAAACAATTACTAGTCACCAGCACTTGACACACCGTAGAAGAAGAGTGTTCACTGTTTCATTCTGATTCTTGGAGGACGCAGACCTTGATACGAACCTAGCGGACTAGACTATGTTCATCTTTTTGCCACCCATGAGTGTCAAGGTGCAGACTCATCAACAATTAACACAATGTCCCCAGGAACAAATTTTCAGTTTGCATGTGTCCATTTTTGCCCCCTTTGGAGCTCAGGCAGATATTACTTAGTCCAACGTTTCCAAAAGAGGTATGCCATATACTGGACTTGTCTCCAGATATTGCGGGCAATTTACCCAACCATTCAAGGCATAGTGACTATAGAAAAAATACAGAGGAAACTCTTGTTAGCTCATTCACCTTTTATGCAGGTTTAGTGGAACTATTTCTCCATGCTAAGTGACACTAAAATCCTTGTATTTTCTATTTCAGGTGGAATATGAGCGCGGTGTACAGGACTGTGATAGTGCACTGTGTGTGTCAGAAGGTAGTCGCAGGGCTTTGTACCGCAAAGCACTCTGTCTGAGGGAGTTGGGACGGTTCAGAGAGGCCTATGAGTGCGGAACCAAATGCCTCCTGACAGCACCGCAAGTATGTCAACAACACAGATAATAAAACTACAGTTTGAAATAAAGATTAAATTTCAGGGATTTCCATTGAAGATTAGTGAAAAGAATGAAGTGTCAGTGTATATGTAATTATGAATGTGACAATATTCGATCTCATGGACTAAACTATGTTTCTTATAGTAGTTCACCTTGTAGGTGATGAAACTTGTTCTTTTTTTCCCCCATCTTCCAGGACAGACAAGTGACTGAGCTGGCTCAGGATCTAGCCAACAAACTGGGCCTAAAGGGCCGTAAAGCTTATGTCAGCCCTCAGACCACACCTACAGAAGGAGAGAGTCATGGGGAGACATCCCCACCCACAGGAGAGGTAGGTACAGTTGTTTTAGTGTAGTTCTTGTCATGGGGTAACTTAGTGAGAGGCTAATATATTTAATTTTTACTGTTGTCTGTAGATGTCCTCAAATGGACTGGAATCTCTAGGTGACATTGGACCAGGTATGGAAAACCTTGACCATTTCTGCTAACACCCAGACTTCAATCTCTATTTCCATGCTCATTTCTTTGTCTTTGTTGTTTTCCTTTTCAGCGGACATCTCTAGCGCACAGTGCATCCCTGCTCCTTTGGCCACACCCATCCCAGTCAGTGATGAACCCCCTGTAGTGACTCCATGCGCAGACACGTCAGGCCAGACCTTGTCTCCCATGCCATACTCTGTGCCGGTGTCGGAGCACATGGATGAATGCAGCAGCAGTGTCATGAAGGGTGAGCTAGAAAGTCTGCTGGAAAGTATCCCCAAGAAAGTCAGTGAGGTAAGCAAGGACGGGCAAGAAACGAAAAATACCATAGATTCTCTTTTTCTGTTAATATTTTAGTAACAACCTTTTTAAAACTAGTGAAATTTCTGTTTCCTTCTGCAGAGTCCAGTCCAGGGTGCTATCCCCACCAACCTTCCCAACACGGCGGTTGGTGTCCGGCCTCCTTACTCCCCCAACCTTCCGGCCCCATCACCACAGCTTCCTGCAGCCTTTTTCAGCTCCTCCTTTAGTGATATGCCCTCTTTACAGTCTTACTCCCCACTGACCCAGCGGGACCAGGGCTCCACCCAGGCGCAGGACGCAATGGGGGGATTCTCTACAGGGGCCACGGATGGAGAAGGGAAAGCAGGAGTTGCTGCTGGTGGCCTAGACTCATTGTCTGAGTACACTCTCCCTGGTGAGCTAAGTGGTAAAAGACTTTATTTGTTTTCATATAAATGAGGGTAAACTACTATAGATTTTGAATTTTGCTCTGTGTTGGTCAGTCAGTACATCCAAAGTACAGTGAGAAAGTTGTGGGCATTTTTAAAATGTGTCACTGGAAATCTTGTAGTTATGCTAATAGAGGTGTTCTGATCTATATTTGTTGGCTTTGTTACCCATCTGATTTCCTTATATTTAACCACTTTGTAGTAAATAATAATAATAAATAATAATAATTATTTTACATATTGAAACAGGAGATAATCAGATAAACCTTACTTTGCAGGAACTACTAGCTCCAAATACTAGAGCTTTTGGTCCAAACATTTTAAGTTTCTAAGCTGAAATCATTGATAATAGTTAAAGAATAACTGTGAGAATGTTATGTCTTTAACTGATATGAAGGGCAGGTACAGAGAACAGTTGAACCAATTAGTTACTCACGAATTTAATGTTCATTAGTCACAGCTGAAAAGACCTGGTGCTGGATACATCTGTCCATTTAATCAGTTTTGCTTCATCTGTAATGCCTAAAAACAAGCACTTAGCTGAATATAGCCCTGCATCTGTGGTGCTGGAAGGTAGAGTGGTCGTCCACCAAGTGTCCTTGAGCAAGACACTGAGCCCCAACATAGTTGCTCCAGGTCAGTATTGGCCAGCTGCATAGCAGCTCCCCCCTCGGTGTGTGATTTTGAGTGCGAATGGGTGAATGAGAAGCAGTGTAAAAGCACTTTGAGGGCCAACAGGTAGAAAACCCCTTTAAAGTGCAGCCCATTTACACTTCACATCATACCAGTGATGAGCTAAATAGTCACATTAGCATATCAGTTTTTTGGCATATTTCCAGCATAAGTGTACAAACTCATCACTCGTCAGTGTGTACAGTTACATTTTTATATTTAATTAGAGGATCCACGCAGATGCCATTTATCCGGACATTTCTAGATGATAACATAAGAAGCACAACATGTCATGTTTTTCAAAGCTGGCCTGCCTGTAATGAAAAATATATTGTTAGATAAACACCAGAAATTACTTGTAAATAGAACTGCTTAATGCTGATGAGCAGACGTTGTGACTCAGCATAATTACACTACTCTGTTTGACATCAGGGTCTTTGTGTCTCTGGTCTTTAGGAGGACGAGTGTGTCACAGCTTCATTCCTGGAGTGCGCAACCACAGTGCTGCCCATGCAGTGAGTAATATTTATTTATTTTATTCTGTTTGCAAGACGGACTAGTTTTTATGTGACATTAATGTTTGTTATTTGTTGAGCTTTTTTTTTTAAATATTAGTTCTCCTTTTCCTCTTCTCCTTCAGAATGGTCCAGCAGGAACCAACCTGTCCCTGCTCTCCAGGAATCCATTGGCAGCCACACATGAGTTTCGACAGGCCTGCCATGCCTGCTACAGTCGAATAGGTCGGTTCAACTCAATGACACTTAAGTAAGTGAGCAGTAAGTATTGTGACTGTGCTGTAACCTCACCTTGTCTTTCTTATTATTACAGGTCCAAGGGTGATGGACTACAAATATCAGCCAGAGGCAGCACACCGCTGCAAGAGAGATGTGCTGCTTTGTCGCCTCAAAAACACAGATGACCCCACCTGGAAAAGGATACGGCCTCGGCCTGCACGGAACAACTTCCTGGGGGCATTTGTACTCTGTAAAGGTAAAGAATATAGTAAATTTTATATACCTGCATGTATTTTCTAGATATGAAATTCAAATCATGTAGGCAGCAGGCAAATGCAATTAACTTGTTTTCATGTTTTGTCTGTATCCTGCAGAGGTACAGGAGCGCCAGGAGTGCCAGTATGGGGAGAACTGTACATTTGCTTACTGCCAGGAGGAGATAGATGTGTGGACACAGGAAAGGAAAGGAGCATTGAGCCGAGAGCTGCTTTTTGATCCATTGGGGAGCACAGAGAGACGAGCGCTCAGTGTAACCAGACTGCTGCAGCTCCATATGGGCATGTTCATGTTCCTCTGTGAGGTAAGCTCTTAGGGTCTTGTGAGATACTCCTGTGCCTTTTTTCTTTTGGTTTGATCAGCACATTTGGCTTGTTAAGATAACAAGGGATTTGGTCTCATCTGGATCTCTTTACCTTTTCTACAGGAATGCTTTGACAGTAAGCCTCGCATAATCAGCAAACGCAGCAAAGAAAACTTGGCAGTCTGTTCGAACCTCACAGCGCGACACCCATTTGATGATAACAAGTATATACTCTATATTATGTTGGTTCTGGTTTGAATACAAATCATGTTTAGTTAAATGAAATGCAAATTCACTCTTTACTGTGCCGTAACACCTTAAAAGTTATTCCAAACCTCTGCCGGATGCAGGTGCCTAGTACATGTTGTGAGGTCAGCCAATGTGCGCTACAGTAAGGTGCGTCCCCTCCACCCCCTTTGCCAGTTCGACGTATGTCGCCACGAGGTTCGCTATGGGTGCCAGCGTGAAGACAGCTGCTCTTTTGCACACTCTGTCATAGAACTCAAATGCTGGGTCCTACAGCAGGATACTGGTGGGTAGAACGCACACAACTGTTGTCTTTTTCAGTTTGTTAAAATAATTTTGCACAGTTTAAGCTGGGATGGAAGTTTATACTGTAGTTCACAAGCATAATAAAGTGTAACCCACAACACAGTGTAATGTTCTGTTATTGAGAGAGGTGCGCTGTATTTTTAAGACACTGATATGAAAATTTTGTGTAATAAACAAAATAAGAGTCAACATCGGCAACCAACAATAACAAATTAATAGAGCATCTAGTAAAATAACAGATTGTTACTGAACAGGTACTAATATTTCCTTCAGGTATCACCCATGAAGAGATGGTGCAAGAGTCCAAGAGGCACTGGCAAAGACTGGAGCAGAATTCACAGAAACAGCAGAAGGTGAGGCAGGAAAGTAAACTAACAAAACTGTTTTTGTTTTACACCAGATATGAATTCACCAATTAAGTATGACAAACCCCCTTTTGTATTGTAGTTATTGTCGTTTGGAGTTTCTTGCAACAGCTTTGTGCAGTGTGGACAGCCACATGCTTACTTCGATACATATGTCAGCCAGTTTTTTCACATGTAGAGCATAATAAACACAGAAGTCATATCCTATCCCAGTGCACCAAAAATGGTACAGTAGGACCATAAAGACCTACATTTAGAAAAATTTACATGTAGTTATTTATTTATTGCCTCAGTCACTGCTTCAGCATGTTTAAATTTGGCATAAATGTTCACTTGGGCCTAAAGGTGAACAGATTTATATTTGGGGGGTGAAAGGTAAGAGGTGTCAAAGATTAGCTTAAATTTAAAATAAGCATCCACAAACTCCTTGAGCTTTGACCTAGATCAAAGGTCAACATGAAATCACTTCAGTCTCTTTTCCTTTTCCCTATGATATCTTGGAATGAATTGAGGGAATTCTAATAACAATAAAGAGATGAACAGCTTTTGAGTGGTTTGTGCGAAATCAATTTCAAAATCCGGCAAACTGCCAGAGTACAATGTACTTTTCTATACTGTGGCAGCAGCACTGACCTACTGTTAGATGAAACACACAGTACACAGCTCCCAACTCGCCAGCAGAAAGACAAAGAATCCTCACGACATGGCGCAACAGCAGTTTCCCATTCTCTACGTGATAATGATACTGATGCACATACAGACTTTGATGTTATCACTATTTTTGCATTTCTGTTAACATTCAGGGCAGCTTTAATTACATATCTTAAAAAACTTGCCTGCAATAACTGTTTAGCTAGAATAATAGAGTTTAAAAATGGTTTAACTACAAATCATATTTGTGATATTTACATTAAAAAATATCACTTTTTTCTTCTGTCTTTCAGCCTATCCATATCCCGCATTCGAGCAGCAGTGTACCTACAGGGGTCATTGGGGGAATGGGGGGAGGAGGGGGAGGAGTTGGGGTAGATGGACATGGGGGTGGTGTGAGCCCAGTAGGAGGGTTAGGAGCAGTAGCAGGAAGGGGGCGACCTCTCAATCTGAAAATTAAGTTTGTGTGCGGTCAGTGCTGGAGAGAAGGACAGGTGAACGAGCCCGACAAGAACCTCAAGTACTGCACTGCTAAAGCACGTCACAGGTGAGGCCTAGGCTACATTCACATCACAGATCCTAATGGTGAATACCAAAGTTTTTGCCAGATCTGATCTATTTTTGTTGGTTGACCAAAGTGAGAACACCATTGTTGTCCTAAACTGACTCGCAATTACTGAAATGTGAGGCTCATGTATAGAATAATGTGTGAGTGAGACACAAATTGTCAAATTGTGCAGCTTCCTAACAACTACTTTTACTATAAGTTCATTCCAGTTTAGTTTTAACAGACACTTCTTTATAAGTTTCAAACTTCTCTGTTTTCATCTATCTTTGCTGTTGATCTCTTTTTTTTGTTTGTTTTAAAGGGCTGTAAGATGTCAACAATGACTGATGTTGAGGCAATATGCACATGTGCACAGAGAACATAAACAAAAATAAATAAAAAACACAAATTCCACGCATCCCTTTCACGCACCACATATGAATCAGATCTTGGATCTCACATGATCTCTTTTTTTCTTTTTTTTTTTTTTTTTTTGTCCATACTTCCAGTTTTGGGCCACTTCAGCATTTAATGTAAACATACAGTAGCATTACTGACCCTATGTAGACTCCAAATATTGAATTTGTGTTAATTCTTTAAATTTATATATTATAATGAACATTTGTATAAAAGAACAAATGTTAGTTATTTCTGATGGTTTAATTTGTTATACTTCATTTTGGGTCTATGTCTCTCTAGCTGGACAAAGGAGCGTCGGGTCCTGCTGGTAAAATCATTTGAGAAGAAAAAGTGGGTTGTCGTTCGACCTTTGCCATTCTCCCGCACCTATCCACAGCAATACGATGTGAGTCCATCCTACTTTTTTTGCTCTTTACCCAAACTGTATTCAGCATTTACGTCTCATCTGAAAGGCTTATTCAGTTCTGACTAACTGCTCAGAGACCTGAAGAGAATGAGAGGTAAAATGTCTACAGCAAATACAAGCAAGTCCAGTTGCCTATACACAGCACTTTTGGGATAACCATGACTTGTGGGACTAAGACTCTTGAGATCAGGGCTTCATCTGGGACATCTGGTTAGGCCCAGTTGGGTAAAGTCTGTAAGTTATGTTGTTTGTTTTGAATTAGTGATATTCTTTTGCTCCGAATCGCTCTCAATACCAATGGCTGAAGACCGACCCATTGATTGATATTTTCCTAGAGCACTCCCAAAACCTGAGGAGAGGGCCTGTTTATGAGAGCTTAACAGTCAAGTGTTGTTGTGGTATTTGGAATGTGGTGACCCAGCAACACCACTGTCCACCCCAGAGCAATGCCCAACATTGCCCTAGATCACTGCGATCAGCAGCCAGAGAATATCACTGCCAAACATCTGAATCCTACTTTTTAACTGTCCCAGACTTGATAACCATGGACCCAAATTAGTCCCAAAAGTCACCTTCTGATTGTTCTGATTGACATACTGTGCCATCAATGTATGCACTTGGTATACATAGTAATCAGTTTAGTTGTAAAATACAAGTTTGACTTTTTCAGTAGATTTCTTGATCACTTTGTACTCTCTCACAATTATATCTTAATCTTTAGTCTGTTTGGCTCTGTTTTAGGGTACAGCACTTACCTGTGCTCTGCTGCCATAAGACAAATAACCTTCTTCCAAATGTAATCTGTTTCTCTCTGTGAATGTTGGCTATATATGCAAGAGCAAATGATTATACTGGCTACAGTAGCACCTGGTTTTAGGAATGATTAAATGGCGGCTAACTGAGTTTCAAAAAACAGTTTACTACTATTTTGTCCACCACATTTAGTACATCTGTTAGGACTAGCTGAATAACAAATTCTGTCTGCACCACAAGTTTAACAAAAGAACAGCACAAAAAAACATGGTCCAAATCTGAATCAACTCCGAGTTTGAACTCAAACCCAACATTTAACATTATCACCTTCATAAAGGAGGATTTGCTGCAAGAGTGTTTCATCAGACTGATGTAGATTTGGCCCAAATAACTTACAACCGAGTGGAAATTCATTCATATCTACAGAGTCTCTACATAGACTCAATAACATTTTCATAATTAAATAGAAACTGGATGAAGTTTAAATAGAATGAACATGACCTGTGTTTCCCCCTAGAAATTCTTTTAGAGAAGGTGGAAAGAGGATGATAGAGGTCTTGTGCATACACAAACTTTTTTTCATTATTTACTTGTCCTTTGGTTGGCGAATTCCATGTAAAGGTGAATTTAAGGCAAAAGGTGAATTTTAATTATTAATGTAATTATTTTCTTGGTGTTGCACGGCTTCAGTGTGCTGTAAACAAAACACTGTTTCCCAAAGTTTACATTTTATAACGCCTTGTGCCTTCTGTGCGTGTTGATAGCGCACGGAAATCGAGTAGATTTTTACACCTGATGACGCTTCTCACCTGGGCAATATCCTGCTGTGAGTTGCTTGTCTGAAAGGCAATTTCCGAAGCTGAATTCTCCTAACATTGTCCGGAGTTCATGTCTGAAACAGGCTTATGTCTCACTGGGGACCTCAGTTAAAGCCCACTGGGATGTTCCTCTTCTAACCGAATGTCTATGCTGACAGGAACAAAAATATTCCTACCATTATAGTTATATTATTAGTTATAAACAACAATGTGTAAATGTGCTTTTTTTTTTTTTTTTTTTTTATAAATATTGCTTTTAAAAAACTAAATTATAATAAAACTAAGTTTCGAAACATTTCTGTTTAAAATCTATGAGGCTATTTGACAAATTGAAACTTGCCAGTCTGATATCTGATTCAAACTTGAACGTCCCATTAATATAATTTACTTTTTTTTTTTAACAGCATAAAATCCCGTTGTCAGACCCAGTGTAATGCATTTAGTACACACAGACCTGCAGATGGAAGAAATGTACACTTTAGTTTTGTGAAAAGGAACTTCTGATTTCACTGATTTATGGATTTGTTCTTGCTAACGTTGCTCTTTAGCACTATGTCACTTTAGCACTGCTCTCCCTCTCTCTGGGATTGAGGAGACAATTAAATAGTGCACAGGCATGGCCACTCAGCAAGTCTGTACTATTGTAGGGTAAATGGAATGTTCCTTGTGGCAATTATGCATTTGGGTGCTCAAGTTAATTTTTACTGCATAATGACCATGCCGCAGGGAAATTTTCTTGATTTACATTTAGTCATTTGGCAGATACTTTTTTCCAAAGCAACTTACTAGTGAGGTACAAGACAAACAAAAGTCTAAGTCAAGGAGAAAAACAGATGCAAGGTTTTGTTTTTGTTTTTTAGATTTAAGTGCATAGGAAGAAGAGTTCTGTGTTCAGCAGTTTTTTGAATATTGAGTGAGTCTGCAGAGCGTGCAGTTTGGTAGCTTGTTCCACGATTGTGGGATCACTGAGCTTTATTGTCCCAGGTCTCGAATCTTTCTGCATTAATTTCCCTGGGACAAAGGGACAGCATTAATTTTAAGCTATGTCCCCACTGTTAAGTAATGGCTAGGTTTTAGAAAGATGGAGTATAAATAAATCAATTTTAAAAAGAGTGTGTGGGTAAAGGTATATTTATTGTGTGTGTGTGTGTGTATATAACTATATATATCTATATATATATATATATCTATCTATAAAAAAACGAGTATATATAAGAATGGGTATTACATAAGAAGATTGATCTAGGGATTAATATGTAGTGAGTTTTTAACTTTAGTTTAGAAGAACGATTGTCTTGGTGATAAGGAAATGACTGGTGGGTTTCTGTATTTATCTAAAAGATGGTCATATTCTGAGATGTTACCAAACAGACAGTAATAGTGATATTGGAATCCTGGAGCTCAGGATAGTGGAGTACTTTTCTGTCCAGACTGAACTGGTTCACAGGCCCAGGTGGCATGGAAGTAATCATTAGTGCTACCTACTGTGCTTTGCTACTACAGGTGCTAATTAGAAAATTAGCTCTTTTTTCTTTTGGTTATGTTGTTTTCTGTTTTGATTATGAATTTTACCACTAAATCTGTTGCAATGCTGTCTGTATCACTCTGGAAGCAATGCCTTTTCTTGTCTCTCATCCAGATGTGTGTGCACGTGATGAAGCAGAAGAAGTGTCACTATATTGGCAACTGTTCTTTTGCCCACAGTTTGGAGGAGAGGGATGTCTGGACGTACATGAAGAACAACAACTGTAAATACTTGGATCCATCTAGAACCACTGTGTTTTGAGATCACAACGATGGTTACATATTATCATAAAATTCTGGTTACCAATAATGTCTTTACTCTTTTTATTCTCATCTTCCCGCAGTGAGAGACATGCAACAGATGTATGAACTGTGGCTGCAGCTCACCAATCAGAGTAGACGGACAGATAGCTCCGCTGTGACCCCACCCCCAGAGGACAAGCAGGTCACCATAACAGCAGATTACACAGAAAGCATGGTTAGTGGTTATGGCGCCATCATCAGCAGACAAACCTGCAGTCCCCTGATTTATTGCCCTTTGTGTCAGATAAAAGTGTCACAGATGCCTCAGGAAAAATCTAATTTCTAAGATATTTATATAGTGATACAGACTGGATAATTCTGCAATTCACAGTATGTCTCAAGTCACCGTGACTTCTGAAGCAGTTGTTTGACAGCTTTCCCACAAATCATATTTTTTACTTGACATTGGACAAGAACTTTTAGTAGAAAAGTTTTGGACAACTTTACATGGAAGTTTGCTGAAGTCACGTCTTTTGGCTGAAATTGCCCTTATTGTCTGTGTGTGTGAAAGATAAACTGTCTTGGTATGTGTTGTTTCAGGGAGGCCGGCGGTTGTCAGAAGGGGAGGACCTCTAAGTATTGATGAGACAGGCCTGCCACACCAGCTACAACTGAACAGTCCATCATCTTACTGGTGTGACTTCCTCTAGCATCTAACCAGCAGTGTGAGGAGCAGATGGATACACAGCAGAACATTTAACCCCACCCCAAAAAACACAGAGTCGCACACATTTTCTCAGCATATGATACACAAAACACAGGCACTGATTACCATTAAGCTTTGTTAGAAAAATACAAGACTTAGCTTTGTTTTGTTTTATAATGTGCTGCAGTTACAGACAGCACCATTAGATTCCCCTTAAGCAGAAATTTTACCGACAGCTAGATTTGTTCTGACTAAAATAATAAACTAGTGTTACCTTGTGCTCTCTGGACTGAGCATCTGTGTCCACCAGGCTCCTCTTTTAGTTTAGTGGCACTGAAACAATTGTTTGGGTGCGCTGGTCGCAGCTCTTAAACATTGCTTGGTGATAATTCAAAACTCAATAGAAGCTTGGCGCTCAAACAAAAAGTTGAAATTTTAACTTGGAGTGCCAAAAATGCCAAGCCCTCAGTGTTTTCGACGGCATTAGTAACTGAAGAAAGTCCGAATTATTGTTCAAAAGAGGTTCTTGGAGGACCCTTGTTTAAACTGTGTAAAAACCAAATCCTCCTCTCCTTCCTTCATTGGATTTTAGTGAGAGGGTTAAAGTACATTTTCTCGGAGATTAAACATTTTGAGTGTAATTTTTTTTTTTTTTTTCCAAGAGAAGTTGTTCTTCCTTGTTATATTGTCTGCCATATTGGTAGAACGCTATGAATGTAATGCCTGCATGGGCCTTTAAAATGAGGAAATTAGTCATTTAAAATGTTGCTGTTATTGTGGGATGTTTGTAAAGGTACTGAAATCAAACTTTAGTAACATTACAGTTTCCTCCCTCTCCCTCTTTAATGATTAAAAAAAGCCCCTTGATAGCTAATTTATGTAATCATTACTATTCCTGCATAGGACGAGCACAGATGCGTATACACTCACATATTAACCTCCTAGTTGCCATCGGTTAATGTCGAGGTGAATCACAGCATGCTTTAATGTCAGTTCTGCTTAACAACAGTAGGTGGTAACATGGTGATTTTGAGGGGGGAAAACATTATTGTGTAAACTGCTGGTTAGCAGCTGACAGAGATGTGACGGTTTAGGAGGGTGATGTAGAAGCAGCTGCTACACTCATACCGAGTCCAGGCTAGAGCTGCTCTCAGCAATTGATCAGTTCAGACTGCAGATGCTCATTAATAAATGAAGACCTCATGTGCACTGAAGCACAGTGATAATACTGACCGCACAGAAGACTTTGGTTGTTGAAATAAAGATAAGAAAGAAGTGCTTTCTAATAATTGAAAGAAAAAGGATAAAGATAATTTAAAGACTGAGAAGCTGAGTGAAAATGGCTAAAGAAATAATACAGTAAGAATGTTTTCCTATAGTTAGTCATTAGAATAAAAAAAAGAATGGAAGGAATGCTCACTTCTTCAGTTGAACTGTGGTCATCATTTTACTAAAAACCAATTATTCCTCCACAGCCATCAAACGGAACCCTTTGTCCCTAATCTGCACCCAGAGGTTTGTTCCTGATAGTTAACAAAAGATTAGCAGCTTTCAGCTTGTCCCTTCAGCGGTTGCCTCAGCGGAATGTGTTGTTCCTGATAGTTAACAGCAGCCCCTGAAATAAATCTTATCATTATTTGAAACCTGTTAGCTTGAGACAGGGAAACGATTTGTGCCACGCATTGTGCCTATAAACAACACCGTCACATTGGACACACATGCAAAAACATGCATGTACACACACACACACACACACATACACACACAGGATATGTTTTGCCATCTCATTGTAGCCTTTAATGTGGATGGAGACATGATGGAGGTATGTCTATATACAGATACATATACACACATATTATACAAATTTACAAATAACGGTATACTACTAATAATGAGGATAACTTAGCGGTTAAGCTTAATAAATATATAACCAGAAAACCTGTATTGATTACATAGAGGAACTTCTTGTTACTGAGATATTGCTATATGATATGTATCACTGAACTAGATGAGTATAGTGGATTCTTTTTTTTTTTTTTTTTAATGATTCTTTTATTTTGTAATTTTCCTTCTGTGTGGGTTGTTCCAGACAGGGTTGGTTTGACAGGATTGCAGTAGAGAATGATTTGAGTTCGAGGCTGAATTTGTACATTGTCTTTACATCAAGAGCAGAGAGGTAGGAATGGATAACCAGGATTTTTGTTTTGTTTTTTTCTTTAAGTGCTGCAGCTACACTAGATGAACAGAATATCATCCAGTAGCAAATTTCCTGCCAATTGTAGAAAATTTTCCAGGCGCTGCACTTTATAATTGATGTATTTATTTAGTTTTCTATTGAGAGAGACCTCAGCTCTTTGCATCAGTTCAGATAAAGCCTTCAAATACCAAAATACTGACAAGCAGTACTGAGTACTGATATTATAGGCAATGTATGTAAAACATTAGAAACAAGTGGACATCATAGAAATCTTAGGCAAGGTTGTAAAAGTCTGTTGTTTTTATTTTTATATTTTTTGAACTCGCTGCAGTCCCTAAATTTATGTCAATGGATAAATAGCAAATAGAGAAATGGATGCAACATCACGGGCTGCTGTCTGTTATACCGCTCCTAAAAACTAAAATGCAGATCTTGGATCAGGTTAGCTGATCACTCAGCAGCAGTTTTGGGGTTGATGATATGTATTGTTTGTCTGGAACAGCCCAGGGATTAGCTTATTTGAGGGATCGTATTACTACTACTTCTAATATGATGAATAAGATGTCAATAATGATTGCTATCTATTGACTATTTCTATTTCTCTTCTATATGCTATTGATATATGTATGTTAATTGCTATGTATAACTTTCTCTTTATATATGTATCCATGTATAAATATAATATTTAACAGTAAATATGCATCTGTGTATGCAGCAGTGCACTCCTCTGTCTGGGAGTCAGTGAGCAGAAAACATATCTTCTGATAGTTATTGTAAGCTTCTTGAGTTAAGTCCTACAGATGATGACTTCAGTTGTCAGTAGAACAAGATATTTTACATGATATATATTAATGTTAGAGCTCTGTTTGTAGGCCTTTATTATAGTTTGGACTTAAAAAAGCAAAGTTAATGGTTAACTCTTCTTCCTTTGCATTGTCTCAGTGTTGACCTAGAATCAGAGCTCGCTGCTCACTGCCTGTGCTTTGAGTTTTTGTTTAAATTAATAACCAGACAGATGGACAGCTCTGCTAATAGAAGCATACATAGAGGCCTATATACGTCTGTATAGCGCCTTATTCTATATACCACACCTATAAGGTGATACATACCCCTTATTGTATAATCCTGCTTACTATACAGTATATGATACCTGATACTTATTATAATACGTAGACACCCTTTTAAGGTAATTTAGATAAGAGATGATGGAGCTTTTTTTTGTTGTTTCTGTGGCTGTGGAGGAGTTTGCTGTGGTCAGTAATGTGTTCCTGTCATGTTTTTCAGGGAATAAAAATGGAAAGTTTTTAGAATGCCAAACACTCAAATGCTCTTTATTTATTCAAATGCTTTCAGTTCCGAATATTTGCCAAGCAATTAATCCTCTGCCACCAGCCAAAGTTCGGTCAGCGTTTGCTAGCAACACTGTAGCTGGTAAATAACCAAAAGTTGGAATTTTTTTTATTAGTATTCAATTTGGCCACATGAACTAGTGAATATGGCAGCGTAAAGATCTGTTGAAGTTAAATTTGTTTTTGCGAAAAGCACAGAGCATTTGAGGGGAGGCTCCTCTTCCACTGATGATGTAACTGACCCACAGGAAAAAAGAAAACTGCATATCTGTGCTGCGTGTTCTGTGCATGTGTTAAAGGCAGGCGAGTCGTGACACACATTTAAATGGGGAGGCAGGTTTCTGCTACTGTATGTGCACACAGAGCAAGTATCATTATGATCTGACAATATTACTTATACTTACCATCTTAAACAAGCTTGCCCTGTTGTGTATACTGTATAGTTTGCCTTACCAACTATGGCTGATTGTCATTCATGCTGACGCATTAAGTAAACCAGACCTGAAGTTTGACAGCCAGCAGATGAAGACCATGGTGCAAAAATCCGTGATTCTATCTGGAAAGGGTTTGGTATTAAATAATTACATTTTGGTATTAGTCTTTCTGATCCTGTGCTGCATGATTAATGCAATGCACCAATCGGAGCCAGCAAAAGACAATTTCGCAAACTAAAACGGAGTCAACGACATTAGATCAGAAGGCAAGTAACGTAATACCAGGTCTTTTTTCTGACTTTCAGTGATTACATCCTTGTGAGCATGAATGGCCTAATGCTGAGCAAAGGACTTTACTGAAGCATTCATGACGTTTTTTATATTTAGGTTGATGAAATACAAGGACCGTCTCAGTTTATGGAAGTCAAAATTACTGTAATCCTTTCACACCATCATCACAATACAGTAATTGTTTACTTATTATGTTAGAACACAACAAGATTGGCATTTAATCAGTATTGTTGATGTTGACATTAGTCCCTCATGCTAGAAAAAGCAGAAATAATACGATTAATAACATGTAATTAATTACACTTTTACTTGGTTATTTCCAAAGTCGTTTGACGTAAGCATTATCGGTTTCTGACAAAAGTGGCTTTTGTCCTGTTCATCAGTTCTGGTTATTACACACTGCTGCTCTTTAATTAGGTGAAATTGATTATTTCAGCTGTGAAACAAGTTTCGGCTCAACAAATTTTCTTGTGACTCCAACTCTTTCCTGCCCCCAACGCAGTTTGTGTCATTTGATCTGCATTACCAGCTCACCCACACAGCCACAAAATAAACTTAACACATTGGTTTAAAATCTTTTAGATAGTTATTGGTTATTTGAATTGTTTTCAGCAACCCGTAAGAAGGAAACCAGGGTTGTAAAAATGGGGGGGGAAAAAAAAAAACAATGCATTTTCTTTTGTACTGTATTTTTACATTTTGTTGGGTTTTTTCCTTGACTTTGTTTTTGCTTTTTTTCCTCCCCTGGTTTGAAGTTCATGATAAAACAAGTGGACCAAATCTCTTGAAAGAATTTAATAAACTGACAGTTTTAGTAAAAATGTACTTTTTTTTTGAGTAATCACAAACGACAAAACCTATGTGCATGTGTTTATTATCTACAATTCAAATCATTTTAAAGGTACAATATGTACAGTTTTGTGCCGCCTGTGATTTGGAACTGACAGCAGTACAGAGCTATTCACTTTATACACGTGAGGCTCATCCTCCTAACTAGAGTATTTCCAATCAATGCACAAATAATTTCTGCTTGGTTAGTTTGCTACGTTTTGCAGCATTGTCCTTTTTTTGTACAACCCCAGTTCAAAAAAGGTGGGATGTGGTGTAAATAAAAACAGAATGCAATAATTTGCAAATCTCATCAAGCCATATTTATTCACAGTAGAACATAAATATGGTGAAGCTGAGACATTTTAGCATTTCATGGTAAATATTGGTGGCTGCTACACGTTTTTAAAAGAAAAAGTTGGAACAGGGCAATGCTTCCTATTGTGTAGTATCCCCTTTTCTATCAATGTCTGTCAATTTCAATTGTCTGTCAATGTCTAGGAAGACCAGTTGCTGGAATTTAGGAGATGCAAGATTCTAGCTGCTCAACAGTCCTGGGCCTTTGTTGCCAGTTTTTTCATTTCATGATGCAACCAATGTTTTCTATTGATGAAAGATCTGGACTGCAGGCAGGCCAGTTCAGCACCCGCACTCTTCTCCTGCAAAGCCATGCTGTTGTGACGGGTGATGTGGTTTAGCATTGTCTTGATGAAATATCCAAGGCCTTCCCTGAATGAGACGACATCTGAATGGGAGCATATGTTGCTCTTGAACCTCTATGTACTTTTCAGCATTGATGGAGCCTTTCCAGATGTGTAGGCTGCCCACACCACAAGCATTAATGCAGCCCCACACCATCAAAGATGCAGGCTTCTGAACTGTTTCCAGATAACAAGCTGGATGGTCCCTCTCCTCTTTGATCAGCAGGACACGGCGTCCATGGTTTCCAAAAAGAATTAAAAAATTTGACTCATCTGACTACAGAACATTTTTACATTTTAAATGAGCTTTGGCCCAGAGAACACGGCAGAGCTTCTGGATCATGTTCATATATGGCTTCTTCTTTGCACGATACAGCTTTAACCTACATTTGTAGATTGCACAGCGAACTGTGTTTACAGACAGTGATTTCTGAGTCCATGCAGGGATGTCCAGTAGAGAATCAGGCCTGTTTCTAATGCAGTGCTGCCTAAAGGCCCGAAAATCATGGGTTGATGAGATTTGCAAATCATTACATTCTGTTTTTATTTGCGTTTTACACATCGTCCCAGCTTTTATAGAATTGGTGTTGTATGAGATGTGTTTAACCTTACACAAATTTCCAGTTACCAGGCTACACTTTATGCTACTGTTGTTTTTTTGTTGTTGTACTGTTGAGCATGCAGCATGGGTTGAGGAGATTTGCAAAGAATTGCATTGTTTTTATTTACCTTTAACACATCGTTCCAACTTTTTTTGAATTGGGGTTGTAATTTGATCAAGGAGAGTGAGGAACTTATGTTAAAACAATTTTAATTCACCCAGTTCCAGGTAGTTGCACATTCAAATTATTATTTTTATAATCAATTCACTAAGGTTTTTTGTATTAAATTTTTTTTATTTGCAGAAGTTGCAAATGTCATTGTTAATGCTTTATAAATGGGAGAAACTCTTGTTTTCTCCTTGTCCTACATTAAACTGATCATTTATAGTGTTTGTACTGTTGCTCTGATGAAACAAAACATTTGTTGATATAACCTTGGGCTATAAGAAAGGTTTTTGCTGCCAATGGTGGATTTTTCTAGGCTACAATTTTTGTATTTTCTGCATAGAAAGTAATTATAAAAATAACGAAATTTAAATTATTTCCTGTTCAGTCACAGGAGCATTCAAATTGTTAACCCTTGATCTTAGATAATACTTTCTAGTGCTCATTGCTTCTATACTAACCTAAGTATAGATCAAGGGCTTTCAGCTTATCCCTTCAGTGGTCTCCACAGCAGAAAATGTTCTATGCATTGATTTGGCGTGAGGTTTTACTTTGATGCCCTTCATACCCCAACCCTCCCATTTTATCCTGGCGTGGGATCAGCACCAAGGTAGCCATTGGTGGGGCAGGATTCGAACCTGTTGCCTTCTGCATCTCAACCCGATGGTCCCCTACTATACTAACCTACAGTAAGTATAAGATGCGATATTATACAGTATTGTATATGTGGTCAGTCTATGGCACAGTTTCAACTAAAATTGTAAGAATGTGAGGACGCATCAACACTGATCATTACAAATGACTTTGAGGGTAGTGAAGTTTTTCCACACATCTTGAAAAGTCTTAAAAAACCAGTTGTGCACATGTAAATACTTTGACACACCTCCCTCATAAGCCTGAGGTGATGTTAGTGCTTTGAGAGATTAGATGTAGGGATTCATTTTTATTTATTTGTTTAACCCGCAAAAATAAACAAGCTTAAAATAATCTTGTAATAGCCTGCAATGAATACGGGGGCAGATTTAGAATGTTTTATTTTAATGGACAGAGTGGGGCACATAGTCAAAATAGGGTGGCACGTTTAGCAAATTATTTTAAACTAATTGAATGATTTAAAAGGTTTAAAACTCATAATAAAGTGTATATTAATAATAAAGCATTCATAAAGTGTTTGTTCAGTGTAAGAAATCCCAAGTACTTAACTTATATTTTATGTAGTCTGTCATTCCACTCTAAATAGTGCCCTGAATGAATAAAGTTATAATTTGAGCATGAAATTCAGTTGGGGAGCTCTTGTGTGGGCATGTCTCTGGACTACACCCATGTGAAATGACTGCCCTCCTCCTACTAAAAGTCAAAGTCTCGTGAGAAACAGATATGTTATCTTTATACACACGTATTTTACTTTAAACTTATACTTTATATACTTTGAGCCATTGGCTGACATTTCATCTACTAAAACCAGGACCTAAAATGTGCAGTAGCTTGAAATTAGTGATATGTAGTGAATAGGTTTTATTTGGTTGACCTACCTCCTACAGTAGCCTATCGCCTAAATAAACTACACTCACTGGCCATCATATTAGGTGCAATCCAGTACAGCAGCTCTGCCATGACTTGTATTTTTACAAGGTTATAATTGCTCTGTTTGCAATTTAAAACAGACAAAGATGATTCTACTGTGTTCATTAGCGAGGTCACAGTGGATGGTGGAGTTATACTGAAGGACATTATATAAAATGGTTCTAATGGTGGTTGGTTTTGACCATCCTATTTAAAATGAATGAGCGGTGAAAAACATTTCCACCACCTTATGGTTACCTACGGTCCACATTTTTTCTCCTGTTTTCCCTTCTTTTTTTTATTCTATTCTAGTATAAGACGAGGTTCGAAATTGGCCGTTTCCACTCTGACGGACCCAAACATCGACCAATCGAGGCTCTTTCCGTCTAACTCGCTCTGCTGATTGGATGCTTGGGAAATGAGAGGGCGGGGTTCCTCAAGTAACTTCTAGTGGAGAGTTCATAGCGTGCGACCCGTCGTCAGATTGTTGAGATTCCCAGCACTTTTCTGGAGCTGTCAGCCTCGTTTAACCAAGGGGACTTTATTTCATCTGCTGCTTCTTGTGAGCAGCCCCAGCTCTAAAACATTTGTTGAATAACTTGCAACATCCAGCAAAATAAAACATGTCTACAGAGATCCCGGAGATGTTCAGGGCTCTTGTTGAGCATGTGTTTACTCTCCCAAATTTAGACGACAACGGTAAGTGGCTGTCATGTCAAACAGGGACGTGTGTTGTCTCGGACTTCTAATGCAGTGACTTTAGAGTTCGTGTTTTATGAAGGTCCGGTTGCTGATGTAGGGACAGTTAGTTTTCAACGTGACATAATTAAATATTCCATTTCATTGCTTTCAATTGAGCGTAGATGTTTGCGTACACTGGAGGTCTGTGACGAGACCGATTAAATCAAAGTAGGTCAGAAGCTGTGGATATTGACTTACAGGAGTGATACGAAAGACTGTAGAAACAACCTAGTGACAAATTCTCTTGCTGTGTCGTCCACATTAAGCCATTAAGTTACCTTTCAGAATAAGTATCATGGGAAAGTTACATAGTGACAGTAAGCTTGAACAAGGAAAAACAATTATTGATATTCTGGCAAACTGTAATTTTGGTGATCATCATAACCCGATTAAGAATGTCACCTGTTTTGATCTTAACTGACAAACATGCTCTACTTTAGTGAGACAAACCTTCTTGACCTTCACCATCACCTTGGATTGTCAGATTATCACCCTGAAATCAGCTTTTAAATGTTGCGCAAAAGTTTCAATTGCAAGGCTTTAATT
Source organism: Channa argus (assembly GCF_033026475.1). Lineage (NCBI taxonomy): Eukaryota > Metazoa > Chordata > Actinopteri > Anabantiformes > Channidae > Channa > Channa argus. The sequence goes on from NC_090216.1 coordinate 15,000,159, forward strand.
ATCTCTGCATTACTACTCTGAAATTCTTACGTTTGAGCAAATGGCAATTTGTAACATTTGTTGTCCATCAACAGACATAGTGAGCAAATATTCTACTCTGTCACTACACATTACTCTGTTAAACAAGTGCTGCACTTATGGTTAAAACCCGTTAGTTTTAAGCAAATCATGTCCGTGTTCATCAGAAAAAAGAGAACACTTAACCCACTTTGGTGCTGTTTATTTTGTGGTCATATAACCCATGTCTTAGGTAAAATGGATGTGTAGAGAAAGAGAAAGAGGAGCAACTGGACTTAGATTATTTAATTACTAGATAGTCCTGGTCCATATTTAGATAAATGAGATTAGGGTCAGGTAATTTCATCACATTGAAAGGTGCTCTGTTACTGACTTCATTTCACAGGGATTTCATTATCATCTGTTGGGTGTTTTGTTATACGTGTCTCTAAAGAAGCCCACAGAATGCATAGGCTGTCAGACAATGTACAAAAACAATTAATGTTTACATAATCAGACTTTGGTTCCCCTCATATTGTTGCAAGCAGCAGTTGAGGGGAACACTCCTTCCACCACTTCCATTGAAGTCTATCTTGCATCACGTGGATAGTGATTGCTGAATCCCATTGTAATATATCATAATGATTCTGGTAGACACTGTATAAACTCTGTACTGCAGCTATTCTATTTTGAATACACTAAGCTGTCAAAGATAAGTAGATATATATTTGCATTAGAATCAATGTTTGTTAATGATCAAGTGCGCATACGTGCTCTTAAAAAAAAAGTAAAACTATTTTCCTTTCACTTATCATCTGCATACTAAGACTTTATACTAAGACTTTTTATTTAGCCCGAGAGATGCTGAGAGATTAATCCAGTGCTGCTGTAGCAACTGAGCGAGTTTAAAACACGCAGATCTTTGCTGCTGGAATTGCTGCAGGGCTGCAGCCCTGCACCCGTAAATATTGTATGTCATGCTATTGAGTGGCCTTCCGGCTACGAAGCGTCGCCCTTATTACACGTCTCGGCACGTGAGCGTCAGAGGCGTTGCGCTGTTTCATTGGACGCTGCCAGTCGATATGCAACAGTGGCAAGTGCACATGTTTTCCCATGTGATCGGAGCAGCGGTAGCGCTCTTTTAGAAGAAGCTTCAGTTCGCTAGTTGCAAATAGCAGACACATCACAACATCTTAAATGACTCCTGAAGGCCGTCTCTTATTGATAAGTTACACAGAGTTTTGCAGTTTATATGCGTAAAACATATTTTAGAATATAGTTTAGAAAATAGGTGCAAGTTTGGACTTAGTTTATTGCTCGTGATGCGTTTGCTCTTAATAAAGTCAGCGGTTACATATATGTAACTCGGTCAACCAACGAGAGTTCAGCTGGTTGCAAGCGACCATCGTTATTGGCTTCTCGCGAGAATCACCGCCCATCACTGAATGAGCTCATTAATATTAATAAGGCCCAACTCGCCTATCAGCAGCAGGCAAGGCGGAGTGAGGAAAATTAGTAGGCGGTACAGCTTGTTCCAAACACAAAAATCCTCTAAGCACGGACATTGTCGAGGCAGGGGAGCAAGACTAGAGAGGAAGTAGCGATGCCCTGAGGGTTGTTGCTACTTTTTATCGAGTATTTTGTGGATTATTATAAAGCAGAAATAGATAGCTGGTGTTTTCGATTTAGCAGGAGGCTCGCTTCTCTGTCGCTGCTGTGTGGATAACGCGAACAACAAGTGACAAAAAAAATGTCCGCAGAGCCAGTTCTCATCACAATGGCAACAGAAACCGGGACCACGGGTTCATTCCCGGTGGTTCTGAAGAAAATCATGGAAATGCCTCCTCCGAATATACTGGACGGCGACGACGGTAGGTGCAGCGAAGTGGCGGGGAGAGGACGAGAGGCCGATGTAGCGTTACGTTAAGAACGAGTTCAACCGAAGTAAAATCGAGAAAGCGTGTTATTTATGTTAGAGTAATCGCCCGTGTGACAAATTTTCAGCGAAACTCCTGTGCACAGCGCACACTGCCGTCGGAGTAACGTTACACCCCGTACACGGGCCTCGCTTTGCTAAGTTTGTGACCCAGCTCAGCATCGAGACTTTTCTAGACACGCCCCTGACTTTAAACGCAGCCTTTGTTGACATTCCTTTCCTCGATTTCCGTGACTGAACACTGTGCTCACAGAAATTCCCAAGTTACGATCATAAGAAGGCAAATGCGTGACTTGTCTGGGTGTGTGATCGAAGGTGTCTTGTTGCTACACGCTAGCTAATGTGTGTGCTCTAGTTAAATGATGGCCCAAATAAAGTCACCGTGACATTGGGATTAGTCCGCTAAATGGTAATGTTTGTGCAGATAGGATATGATCACCGGTGTGGTCATACACTGAGCAATGTTGTCGTTTTGCAGTTCATAGCTGTTGTGGAAACTCGTGGCTTAAACCCCTTTTAATGCAAAAAGTGCCCGGAATGCTTAGGTTTGGGGGGGGGGGGGGCTTAGAGCCATTTCTAGTTAGGGTCTATTTGGAATGGAACCTCCTTTTTAAAATGGGTCATGTCTCAGCTATGGTTTTTTTTAAGGGGCTATCCTGTCAGTTTTCATATTTTATGGCACATCTATCTACCTATATTTACGAACTTCTGTCTTCTCTGTGTTTCAGACACTGACAAGGAAAAGCTGTGTCTGGGAGATAATGTCGACCTGGGTGCTGGAGGGGGTGATATGGGTCCTTCAGCCGCCTTGACCCCTGCTATCTGGGATAAGACTATTCCTTATGATGGGGAAAATTTCCACCTGGAATACATGGATCTGGAGGAATTCCTCATGGAGAATGGCATTCCTACTTCCCCTGATGAGGACTCTCTAATGAGCAGCGCAGAGGGAGATGCTGGGAAGTCAGAGAAGCCTGAGGCCGAGACTAAGGTTACCAACCCAGCAGTGGCCCTGCTACCCATTCAGGAGTTGGACAAGTGTGGGGAGGAAGTGGTGATCATTACCAAAAGTGACTCTGATATCACTTGTGATGTTACTGCAGGTGAGTTAGGGGACCCTCTCTAGCCTGGTTGTTCTTCAAGCTTGTGCACAGCCACATAAACTACTGAATGTCAGTTAGCACAAAAAGTTTTGCAACCAGTTTTTATTTTACACTTGCGTGTATTTATTTGGTTAAAATTTAAACCTCTCATATGATAATGCTGTGATGCTGCACTGTTGCTTTGACTCAATGATTATCTCTTAATTTACAAACTTTTGCTACTGGCAAATTCTTGCCATAGTGCTGGTTGTGTCACTGACCTTGAGTTTAAACTGCAGCTTGCTCTTATGTCCCTTCTTTGTCTGTCTCAGAAGTGGAAACAGAAAAGGACAGAGTGACCCCTGAGCCTGTGAGTCCTGAAGATATTGAGGTTGATGTCAACTACGAGCCAGATCCCACAGACCTGGTCCTGTCAAGTGTGCCTGGGGGTGAGCTGTTTGACCCACGTAAACACAAGTTCAGTGAAGATGAGCTCAAGCCACAACCTATGATCAAAAAGGCGAAGAAGGTGTTGGTGCCAGAAGAACAAAAGGTATGCTGGCAGAGACAGGATGAGCCTCTTAAGCTCAGAGACTTTAGCTGGACTCTGTCCAGCAGTTAGTATTGCTGTTTGTGGTTTGTTCGTTTTATAGAATACTGTAATAGTGAAGTGAAGCATAAAGCATTGAGGGTAATGTAGTTGAGTTTTCATTTGATTAAATTTCACATTTTAAAGTTTGCTGATGTTTGAAGTGTAAAATAGTGTATTGGAAAAACTACATGTTCAGGTACTAATGCATGTTGGCCTATGTAGAAAAAGTATCAGTGTATAAAAGTGACTTCAACTTTAGCTGACACAACAATAGTAAAAAGATCGACATGTCCCACTTCTTGCAGTGTTGACAGGCTATTTTAAAGTGTAACTGAAGGTGTCAAAATGACATTGAATGATTAAAAAAAGTTATTAATTTAACACAGGACAGAAACGTTGCCATGTCACAATAAATCACTTCTGGCAACTCACAGTGACTCAGCGTTTTGATAATCCAAGAATTGAAGTTTTCCTTCCTATTCAGTCTGCCAGAGAAAACTGGTTTTGTTTACAGACAGAAAGAAGCTTGGATGAGGGCCACATTGCAAAGTTATCTGGGGTCAGATTTGGGCTAATGCGTCAATAATAAGATTGAACAGTTTGGTGTTTTGTTTCTTGGACCCTGTTCAACCCTGCTGTTTTTTTTTTTTTTCTTCTCCACTCCTCAGGATGAAAAGTACTGGCACAGGAGAAAGAAAAACAACCTGGCCGCCAAACGCTCACGAGATGCCCGCAGGTTAAAGGAGAACCAGATCACTGTCCGAGCAGCTTTCCTGGAGCGCGAGAATGCAGCGCTGCGGACGGAGGTTGCAGAGCTACGGAAAGAGTGCGGCCGCTACAAGAATGTTGTAGGACGATATGAAGCCAAATTTGGACCCCTGTAAGGCACCTAAACATAAGATGCATACAACTGTAAAGGACATCCACAGAACAGTATCAGTCACTTTGTTTTAAGAAGTGAAGTTAAAGAAATTATTGAGTTCTGATCGTCGGCCTTGTCGACATACACCCAATCTACTGAAAGTGGTGAAAATGTGGATGTGGGTTATAATAAATCAGCTTTTGTATCAAAGGTAACATCAAAAAACGAGACAGAACTGAAGTTTTATAGACTAATGTGACAAATGACAAATAAGCTGCACAGTGGAGCTTTACTAAAACTTTTTGTTGTATTTTTTTAATTTCATATATGAGGATCTGTAAAATAATCACACAGTCTTGTTGATTGGTGTAACACATTAGAAACAGCACATTAATGTTAACCTCACCACCTCCTCCTCCCCTTGTCATTCATCCTTGTTCTCTTCTCTTTCAAGCGCTGTGGCAGAAGACCAATAGACAACAGTTGATTGATTCGTTTATTTTCCAAATGAATAAATAAATCCGAACTAGGAGTTGACACTACAATCAGTCAGATGACGAAGAGGAGGAGGAGAGCATGTGTGGGGGGAAAGACTGATGTTGGCATGAAGGTGGAATAGCATGTTAAGACCTGATATCTCTTTATTTCTTATTTTATGACTTACATTTAACATCTATGTGAATGAGGTCAGTGGGGGAGAATATTCAAGTGCTTCTTCAGTACATCTCTACAAGGAAGTGTACTTCTATCATGTTTTATATTACTTCGTTTAAAAAGGATTTGTGATGTCTGTGTTGGAGAAACTGGGTTTTTTAGATTTATTTTTACATTATTTAGATTAGATTAGAAGGTATTTTTATTATTTATAGTATTAGTAGAAATGAACTGCTCTGCAAGTTGCTTCCAGTTGTTTCCACATTTAAATTCTAAAATCTGCCTGTCTACTTTTATATTCAAATTTAAGAGCTGGGCTTCTTTGCCCAACAAGACGTTTTAAGTGGGACATTTCCAACAACTTAAACTTCTACAGGGGAAAACTGTGACAAGGGCGAAAGGTTCAGCCAAGTTCTCTTCTCCACATAAACAATCGCCAGTGGCACAGAGCTGTACATAAACGCTCTATTCTCCCTGTTTGAGTGTATGTAACGCAGACGCTCTCATGTTTGTCGGTGAGTAGGATTTCTGCTTGGACCTCTGCAGGTTGTAATGTTTACTCGTCTGTTTATGTCAGTAAAGCTTCAAAAGTGTTGTGTGTAGAATACACTGTTGCATGTACTAAAAATAATTGTGGCCTAAAATAATTCTAATAATTTATAGATTTTTTTTTCCCCCATTATTTTACAAATGTACTCATTGCGACAGTACAGTTTTGGAATTGGATTTATTTAGTTTTGGATAGATATTAAGCAGTGAAATAGTAAATTCCCTGTCAGAGGTTAACTTCTTTCATTGATGATTTGACTTGATGCATGTTAGTTTGTTCTGTTGGAAGCAAATGGCACAGGTAGTGCTTTATTACAGGCAGCTGGTGGTGAAAGGTTAATCTGGTAAGTGTGTGAAATAAAACTTTGTTTATTACAGTGACCTAATGAATTTGGGTTGTACATATAGCAAGTCTTTAATTCAATTGCTTGAGATGAACAACCAAAACAAAGTACTGAATCCTTTTGAGTGGAATGGAACAGTAAAAAACATTCAGCAACTTTTATTCGTTTGTGTCTTTAGATGGTTTACTTATTCTAAGACTTGTTAGATGGCAGTTTCTGTTGCCACAATTGTTTTTTTTTACTGTTTTATTACTATTCTTGGACAAACCAGGAAGTCTCAGTGAATGCAGACTGTATTGGGGTGTTTCTTTCACTTATAAGAGACCCCAAAATCTCAAAGTGTCTTCTTTGTCTAAAGCCATTTCAATGCAGTGTGCAGTCTGCCAGTTTACAGAGGGACATATTGTGTAACATCACAATTGGAAAAAAGTTGTAACTTAATCCTGGATTATTTCATTGTCCTATTCTAACAACAAGGGAAAGCTGTTCTTTGCTGCTGGGCTTTAATCCATACACATTATGTCTTTTTACTAGGATTAATTCAATTTCATGGTATCTTGTTTGATGTGTGTGTGTGTGTGTGTGTGTGTGTGTGTGTGTGTGTGTGTGTGTGTGTGTGAGACAGAAACAATGTTCACAAACAAAAGAGTTCTCAAATGACATATAACCTAATACAGGTTATATTGTTTTTCATTACAACCCGCAGTAAATACAGTTTTGTTTATTCCTGCTGTTGCTTTTCTGTGGAGTCAAACTAAGTCGAGAATACCACATTTTTCTACTTTGTGTGAATAACTTTCTTTAAATTCAGTCTAAAAAGTCATGTCCTTTTGTAATATATCTAAGGTGGAGTTTTAAATTCATACCTTTTAGTGTAATTGTGACATGAATGATACAGTTGAGTGAAAAAGTTTGCATTCCCTTATGTTCAAATGGCAAAAAGGGCAGAGCAATGTTTGTTTGTTTTTTTTTCCCTTAACATAATATTTAATGCACATTAAACAAGTGCAAATTTTCCTTTGTTAGAAGTAACAAAAATGATCATATTGGGGGAAAAAAAGTAACATTATAAATGTTTGCATGCCCCTTAATCAACCATTAATAACCTTTACTATGTAAAATCTGGTGTCTGATATTTAAATCAGCTTGCATAAGATGTCAGACCCCAAAATTGGTGAACCTTCATAAAGCTGAAGAGAGCTATAAAAAACATCTCTCTCTTAAGACCATAGATTATGAACATCATCTAGAAATGAAGGAAGAATCTTAATGTGACTATATTTCTAAGAAAACTGACGGAAAGAGGTGATAGAAAACTTCTGAGCTACTTAAGAATCTAAAACAAAGGCGGCCTGTTAAAGTCCTTAGCGAACTGGAATAAAAGTGTTCATCTTCACAGTTTAATGGATTGTTTAGGAGAAAAGCATAATAAGTGTAGTATACTAAGGCGCATTTGAACAAAGTTTTAGAACAAGATGATGTGACCTGAGGAAATCAACGTTTAATAATTTTGTATATGTGGTGAGAAAACGCAAATCTATGAGGAAATGAATAATAGAACACGAATAATAGAACATAAAGGCGCAATGATTTGAGAGTGTTTGTCTGCATCTGACATTTTTCTGACAAAGAAAAAAATTGTACTGTACAATCCATTAAATATTATGTTATGTCTAGCCATATCAAGTGAATGCAAAGTTTGGCACTCAACTGTAATGAGCTTCCTGACTCCATTTTAATATTTTTATGGCTTTCTGCTTTAATAGAAATTACATCAGGTCAATTTGACTTATGGTTTTTAAACTTCCTGTTTCTGTCTTTGTATTACTTTGTAAAGAAATGTACTGACATTTTGAGTGTGGTCAACTTTTGTCTTGGATATAAAGTATGTATAAATAAAGCTTTATTGAGAAAGCGTAGAAATGCTTCTTAAGTTTCTAGCAGTGAACAGTTCATCTCGAAGAAAAGTCAAATCCAAAAGAATTAAATCTCCTGTCCAAAATTGACCCTCTTGAGTTTTAAGCATCACATCACTAAACTAGCTCAGTCGAGCTTTTATCATAATATCAAATACTGCAAAAATCAGACCTATGTTAAATTTTAATAATGCTGAGACTATTATTCATGCTTTTGTCTCCTCTCGACTTGATTGTTGAAAAGCCTATTTTCCTCACTTCATCGCTCAGAACTTAGCAGCTGCCTATAAGCCGATAGTTCGGCCACAATCCTAGTCTAGCTTCTCTACATTGACTACCCGATTATTTTAGGATCAATTTTAAGATAATGATTACTTATAAAGCACTGGATGTTGTTGCTCCATCCTATATTTGTAATCTTTTAATTCTATATGTGCCATTACAAAACTCATCATCAGACAGTGGATTGTTGTGAAAAAACAAGGGGGATGGAGCATTTTCCATCATGGCTCCAAAACTGGAAAGACTGTCATCTTGTTGACACGCATTTTTAATCAAATTGCCTTTCCTGAGATGCAAGACTTTTGTTTCAGTATAAATAGTATTTTCCATCTGTCATTTGATGCATTTTTACTTTTGTGCTTTTCTTTGATTTTATTTATTTAAAATGTTTCCCTTTTTAATGTACAGCACTTTGTACTAGTTATTATAAAATTATATTTAACATAACTGACAAACACTTGGCCACAGAGGCTCTGTAGTTATACACTTTCAAGCTGATGAATACACACTATATTGCCAAAAGTACTCGCTCACCTGCCTTTAGACCCACATGAACTTTAGTAACATCCCATTCTTAATCCATAGGGTTTAATATGATGTCGGCCCACCCTGCAGCTATAACAGCTTCAGCTCTTCTGGGAAGGCTTTCTACGAGGTTAATGATGTGTGTTTATGAAATACATAATACACAGTGCTCGCAGTCTTCACTCTAATTCATCCCAAAGGTGTTCTATCGGGTTGAGGTCATTTATTTGGATGGGTTAGTGAATACTTTTGGCAATATAGTGTAGGAGCATCAGAAGATGATCTCCAGTAGGTAAATTGGAAATTAAATGAACCTGTAGCCCAATACTACCATTTTCACTACAAATGCTCTGTAGATCATGCCCGAGTGTTAAAATACAAAGCAAAACCTTTGAACCATTGCCAAAGAAGTTGCATAAGCTATAAAGGAAAGAGCTGGATCATCTCTGTGATACTTTTCACTCAAAATGGAAATTTAAACATGTTAATTTGTTTTTTTTTTTTGTTCAAAGGTTGGTGCCCAATATGAATGAAGCTTAAAACTTTAAGCTTAGTGATTACAATTTTTTACAGTTTTGAAACATTTACATTTAGTCATTTAGCAGATGCTTTTATCCAAAGCGACTTACAAGTGAGGTACAAAACAGCAAAAATCTAACTCCAATCAGAAAACTGTTCACATTTCACGAGATGCAAGTGCGAGAAAGAACAGAAAGGACTTGGAAAAAAAATAATAAATTGATTTAAGTGCATAAATCATGACACAGAAACGCAGAAATATAAAACAGAGATTTATTGACAAATCAAAAAATGTTTCTTGAAGTTTGGAAGAAAAAGCTGAAAAACTAAAACAGGGACTGGAGCAGAGCGTCTTCACCTCTTCTTAAAGCCATACTTCTTCCTTTCATAAAACAGATCCGTTTTCGAGCTGCCCAAGTTTACAATCTTTGGGCATCCATCACGCTGTGAAGACAACAGAAACAAGAGTAAGAAAAAAAAAAAAAAACTTCCTCTTTAAAAACTTCAACACAGGTTTTGTAATATGGGGTCTGCTTAAACTGTAATTGCTAATTCTTTCTCTTATGGCTCATAGATCTCAGCAAGTAATCCCAGATCACACAAAATCTCACCAATATGGACTGTTTATTTTCTTTAGTGTTTAAGCACTCTTACATCTTTCTCCTGGATTGTACACTCTTTGCAGTAGTAGGCATCAGATACTCCGGGACCTCCACAGATGACACAGCGTCCTTGATAGGAACCATAGTTACACTCATCACAGATCCGCACCAGTGTGCATGGTCTCACGTAGGAATCACAGATGACACACTTTCCATCACCTAAGGAGAAGTTAGAATTGATAGATGAGATAATTGGGGGTAAGAAAAGCTGACCCCCAAACAACTGTAAAATAAATAAATAAATAAAAAAGCATCTTTTAACACAGACTTCATCTTTGCTTATAAATTAAGCCAGTTGTAGAGGTAAAACCCAACTTGTATCCCACCATAATTTTATACTATAAAAGGGTGTGCTTGTTGTATCAATGCAGAACATTTTAATTACTAAATCTATTAATACAAATCCTTTGAATACTCTCCTCAACTCACTGAGGTGAAAATTTTACAATGTGAGTGTCCCTGAGCAAGACACTCAGCCCTTGCTCCCCTAAACTTGTTTATACTTGCTTGAAAAATGTAATAAAAACCTGGCAACAAACTTATACAGATAGCGTTAAATACTTTACCGTATTCACAGAGAGACAACAGTTAAAACATATAATGATAATCACTGATAGAAATACTCACATTTTTCGCAAAGTCTCCCGATAGCTGGGGATGGAAAACAAAGCAGTCGGTGAATTTAGAGAGAGATCTACTTTCACAATAATGAATACGCGTTATCAAAATAATCGTTTCTGTTTCCTACAGTATAAATTAATTACATATCACATAATCTGTAAAATACCAACAATACAAACATTATTGATCCTGTCGATATAAATTTGTAGACCTCTCAATGCTAACTCCGTTGCTAACATACTTTTAATGAAATACATGCTCTCTATGTTAGCATAGCAGCTAACGTTATCTTGGACAACAACAAAGTGGCAGCAAAGATAACAGTAAGGTAGTAGATAGCACGTGGAACACAAGAATATAAAACATACCAACTCCAGCTTGTTTTCTGCAAAAGATCAAATCTGGATGATGTTTAGCCATTGTGAGCTAACGTAAGGAAAGCGCTGTTGAGTTGGTTCAACTTTCACCTTTGAACTGTAAATTTTAAACGAGGATTTGCGTTACTGCCACCTATCGTCTTCAAATTAGAATTCCTCCTATGATCCTAAACAGAAAGACAAAAATAAAAAATAAAAATACAGTTTAGATGTATCTCACACCGTACAAAAACAGCGTTTTTGATTAAAAAAAATACAATATTCTAATTTAGTTAATTATTTAACTAGTTACCTTTTTGTTAAGTCAAATTGTGGCTCAGCCAGTACAAATAACAGTTATCCTTTCAGCTCTTTAGAAGTCGTTTCAAATATGAAAATTATTTCTTGGTGATTTGAATTTTCAATTTTTATTTTCATGAAACATTAAAAGAAATAAAATGTAACTCTGTGAATGTCACATTAAATTACACGTTTAAACACTTTGGATAAAATTAAAGCCGTTAAAAATATTTTATCCTTAAAGGACCTGCGAGGCCCTTACATACAAAAGCGTGACGTCACAACTTGGCCGACACATCTTTGTCAGTGAACAAAATGGCAACTTACTGTCTTACTGTCGCCCGGCTTCAGGTAAGTGAGATAATCGATTGCGTACATGATAAATGTAATCTAGAGTTTGATGCCACCTCTAACCTTAGATTACATACATGCAATGTAACGTGATTCTAGCCAAAGCAGAAGAATCAGAGCGGTTAGTGTGGATACATAAGCTGTGAGACAGTCACCGGCTGGCTGGTCAGGTCATCGTGTCCCTGCTGCAGGGGACACAGCCAGTGGGCAACGGCTAGTTTGTCCGTAATAACAAAGCCCAGTTAATGTCTCCGTTTACATGAGATGATTTTCGACATCGTCAGTCCTTAAACCTTATGTCTAGGCTACTTTTAGAAGTGGGGGGTTGTGTTAAATAGCAAGGTTAACCACAAGGTTAGAGCTGCATGCAGGCGAGCAGCATATAACAGTGGATGTATGTATTAAATTACAGCAAAGAATCCATCAAACTATGTTTTAACCAGTCATTTTTAGCACTGGTTCAAAGCCAGAAATGCTCACTCCACTCAGTCAGCCAATTAAAGGTCGCCTTAATTGATTTTGAAATTGCTTCTTTTGGTTCTAGTTTGAGTAGTACATGTACATAAATCCCCTTAAACTTCCCTACATCAAATCTTTCTCTACAACTAGCTGTAAAATGCTTCTAGATCCCCTGGAGGATCTTGTTGCTCACAGTATCGAGTTTGCAATCATGGGTAACCCGCTTCCCCAGATGACATCATCTGAACTCCAAATGATGCTCCAGGTGATGTCATTTGAAGCAGTTTTTTGGCTAGAAAAAGAGAAATTTATATCTATATAGATATCTATGGATACCTCTATCTATCTATCTCACTTTAAAAGCATTAATGTACATTTACATCTTAAACTAAAGTTATTAAAAGCTATTTGAAAAGGTCGCTCTTTAAAGGTGTGTTGTGCACCTGATAAGTACGGTGTCTGTGAGAGCTCACAGCACTGCAAATCGAGAAAACAAATGCAAATAGAGCAAAAAAACAGCAAAAAAAAACAAAGTTCACAACAGAGAAAATGCACACAACACAAACCAAATAATGAAACACACTGCAAAAAGCAACAACGCAATAGAAATGACTCCTGGAGCAACTTAAAAGACATTTAAAAATGTAAATGTCCGTCACTTTTTACTGTCCCCTGGAAACATTGGTGTGACAGTTTTTACCACAGTTTGCCTTTTTTCTATGTGGTTATTTAAAACCTTCAGCTCTGCGACAGTTCAGTCTTGTCAGTTGTCTGATACCTTTTTATTTTTTAGCTATTTGGGGAAATCTACTAAACAGCCTTGTTCTTTTCTGGCAATACCCTGCTTTACGACCACACATTAGTGCATATTTACCAAAGCTGCCCACAGAAGCTCTGTCTGCTTTACTGGAGAGAGGCCCTGCTGCATCTAAAATTTTTTGGGGAACTGAAGCCATTATTTCCATTGATTGAGGGGATCGTCATTGGGGGAATTCTATTTGGAAGCTCTGACATCTGACACTTGAGTGCTCTTTAAAACAGCATTACATTCCCAAGCTAGTTTCCCACTGCGTAAGTCATTATTTCACATGAGTACAATTTTAGACACAGTCTGCTCTATTACCTGAACTTCAAGTAGACTTTCAAGATTAATAATACATAACTGTGTTTTGGGTGAGGAAGAATATATATTTTTGATGGGGTGACACTGCTGGAGAGGCAGCTATGTGACTAAGTTCATATTTCTGTTTGTGGTCATCTCCAGCTGGCCCTGGGCCATGGTGCACGCCGCTTGCACATGTCAGCAGCTTACAGAGCCAAGGCCAAAGTGTCTATGAGCCGCTTTGAACCAACTTCTTTCATCAACTATGAGACCCTCCAATCCAATGTTGACATAGTACGAAAAAGGTCAGTGTCCTCTCAGTATTTGCTACTCACAGCACTGTTTTGTCAAATATGTCCTAATCAGTAGAAGAGTTTTAATTAGTTTGTTTGTTTGTCTGTTACCAAAATTTTTCATCATAGTAACCTTTGTTCCAGTTTTTCAGCCTGGGTTGCACTTGACATTCTATAAAGCCTTACAAAATTCTTCTTGTTAGGAGGGTTGGTGGAGTTGGCAGGAGTGTGGGGGGGTGATGTTTAGCTTTGTGGCTTCTGCTTGTTCAGACTTTTAATTACTCCAGGTTTAGCCAAGCAAAGACTGGTAATTATAGAATCACATATTGAAGTGATTTTGGGTGAAACAGTGGCATGTAATTTAACTATATTATAAGATGAAAGAATATGTGAGATTTTATCCAATAGAATAGTTTTTTGTTCCAACTCACTGAAAACACTCCTTTCTATGTCGTTTTATACTGTTTCACTAGACTCAACCGACCACTCACCCTTTCAGAGAAGATAGTTTATGGACACCTGGATGACCCCCACAATCAGGAAATCGATCGCGGTCGCACCTACCTTCGCCTACGTCCTGACCGCGTGGCCATGCAGGATGCCACAGCTCAGATGGCAATGCTGCAGTTTATCAGCAGCGGTCTGCCGAGGGTGGCGGTGCCCTCTACCATCCACTGTGACCACCTGATTGAGGCTCAGATCGGAGGAGCTAAGGATCTGGCCAGGGCAAAAGTAAAGAGAATAGTTTGTTTATGATCATTATTTATGTCTTTACTTATCTTAAATAAATCAATACAATATTTTATTAAAATGTTACATACAGCACCTTAAACTGAGCTGTTGTCTTGATTCTCATAGGAAGTCAATGAAGAGGTCTACAACTTTCTGTCCAGTGCTGGGGCAAAATATGGAGTTGGCTTCTGGAAACCAGGCTCTGGAATCATCCATCAGGTAAGTTGTAATTAATCTTAAAGCCACTGTAATGGCTGCAGCATACTAAACATTTCATTTGATATCCAAATAGATCATCCTAGAAAACTATGCATACCCAGGAGTGATGCTTATTGGCACAGATTCCCACACACCTAACGGTGGAGGACTTGGTGCCATCTGTATCGGAGTTGGAGGAGCTGATGCTGTAGATGTGATGGCAGGAATCCCCTGGGAGCTCAAGTGTCCCAAGGTCAGCAAAATACACTTCTCAGCTCACTCTATCCTGTTGTAATTGTTCTTATTGTACAGTAGTGGTTGATTTAATTTCTATTTTAACCCTAATTTACTCCTCAATCTCTTCCTCTAAGGTGATTGGTGTAAAGCTGACTGGGACTCTCTCTGGCTGGACATCTCCTAAGGATGTCATCTTAAAGGTGGCTGGTATCCTGACTGTCAAGGGGGGTACTGGGGCCATTGTAGAGTACCATGGACCAGGGGTTGATTCCATTTCCTGCACCGGTCAGTGGGGGTGGGGCGTTTTCCATCTGACTTGTTATTTTTCTTCTTAGCTTGTTGGCTGTTATTTAAAGTAAAATTAAGGCAATATTAATAACTTTTCTTTCTCAGACCCAACATATAGATTCAATACAACATGAGTCTATCTTTTTGTGTTCAGGAATGGCCACCATCTGCAATATGGGCGCAGAGATTGGAGCCACAACCTCTGTGTTCCCCTATAACCACCGCATGAGGACCTACCTGGAGAAGACAGGACGTGGAGGTATGTTCAGAACTCAGACTTCACATATATATCTACAGTTCTGTTTAAGGTTTTCAATGCCAAGAGTACACAAAGAAAATGCTGGCTCAGTTACTAATATCTCAAAAGTTTATAAGCAAAGACATAACAAGGAATGTAAAATTAAAAAGGGATTTAAGTCCAAACTGCAATGAAAACCTAAAATGTCATTGTATGCATGTATTTGCACGTTTATCTTGAACTTTTAAAACTTACATTTTAATGACTTTTTTCTTAGAGATTGCTGCCCTAGCTGATGAATACACTGACCTGTTGGTACCAGATGAAGGCTGCACGTATGACCAGATCATTGAGCTCAATCTGGATGAGGTCTGTCCTTTTTTTGCTTTTTTTTTTTTTTTCAAATTGTCTTGGTGTTTCCTTCTTTATCGCATAATTAAAAGTGGAGAACACCAGGAAATACAGGAAAGGGGTAGAAACAAAGTGCTCTAGCCAGGAAACACTTCTTTGGCATTTGATGAGGTAAAGCCAGAGTGAAAATATGTTTTCACTGTCAATTTAGAGTTGGATTTGTATTGGATAGTATTTTAATAAACCACTACTATTACTAGTACTTTGTGTACTTGACTGACTGTGGTGCTGTTTCTTTCCCTAGTTGAAGCCTCATATCAATGGTCCATTTACCCCTGACCTGGCTCATCCAGTGTCTGAAGTAGGTGCCGTGGCAGAAAAAAACGGCTGGCCACTAGAGGTTAAAGTTGGTAAGAACTTCTTCATGATGGCTATACAGCTTTCATCTTATTTCCTATTTATTAATTCAAATTACAGAATACAGAAAAACATGACCAGGAAGCAGACTCAAAGATTAAAAAAATAAAAAATCTTTTTTCTTAAGGTTTAATTGGCAGCTGCACCAACTCCAGCTATGAGGACATGGGCCGTGCTGCTTCTGTGGCCAAGCAGGCTTTGGATAAGGGCCTGAAGTGCAAAGCTCAGTTCACAGTCACCCCTGGCTCTGAGCAAATTCGTGCCACCATTGAAAGGGATGGATATGTGAGTGGCAGCACACACAAAATCTTCCTAAAGTTTTAACCTCGAGTAGAGTAGGAGAAGCTGAAATGTGTTTGTGTCATCTCGCAGGCAAAGATCCTTAGGGATGCGGGAGGCGTGGTCTTGGCAAATGCATGTGGACCCTGCATTGGACAGTGGGACAGGTAGGACCAACAATAACTGGAAATGTTTGTGCTGCAACTTAGTGTGTCCAAATAGATTAATGTGACTTTGGGTGTGTCGTGTAAGTTAAAGTACTGTTCCTGTTTGTATTCAGACGTGACGTGAAGAAGGGAGAGAAGAACACAATCGTCACCTCCTTCAACAGAAACTTCACTGCCAGGAATGATGCCAATCCTGCGACACATGCTTTTGTTACCTCTCCTGAAGTAAATGAATCCACATTCCTGGAAAATTAACAATTGGTCTGCTAGTATGACAGTCTGAAGTACATAATAAACATACATTTTAATGTCCTCTTATCCTCTTCCTCAGATTGTTACAGCTCTCGCCATTGCAGGCACATTAAACTTCAACCCAGAGACTGACTATCTTACCTCTCCTAATGGTGAAAAATTCAAGTTGGTGCCCCCCACTGGTGATGAACTCCCTGCCAAGGACTTTGACCCAGGCCAGGACACCTACCAGCATCCACCCCCTGACGGCACCAACCTTATGGTGAACGTCAACCCTCAGAGTAACCGTCTACAGCTGTTGGAGCCCTTTGACAAATGGAATGGAAATGATCTGGAGGACATGCAGGTGCTCGTCAAGGTGAGGTTCCTGAAATCAGACTGCGGCAGTCCTACTGCTGGAGTGGCAAAGTATAGGGTTTTACCATGAAATTGTCCTCCTTTGCAGGTGAAGGGCAAATGCACCACAGACCACATCAGTGCCGCAGGGCCGTGGCTGAAGTTCCGCGGTCACCTGGACAACATCTCCAACAACATGCTTATCGGTGCAGTCAACAGCGAGAATGATGCCATCAACAAGATCAAAAACCACCTGACAGAAGAATATGGAGGAGTCCCTGATGTGGCCCGTCACTACAAGGTGAGGAACATGGAGAGGGAACTTTCAGGTGCTGGTTTATTGGTCTGAATTTGTATCTTACTGGAAAAATCAGATATAGGGACTTTTTGGAATGAAATTGTTTTTTCTAACACACTTTTTATCTTGTTGTGTGAAGGCTAATGGTTTGTCGTGGGTTGTGGTTGGAGATGACAACTACGGTGAGGGCTCCAGCAGAGAGCATGCGGCACTGGAACCCAGGCACCTGGGAGGAAGAGCCATCATTGTCAAGAGTTTTGCCAGAATTCACGGTATTTGGGAGCTTTTTTAAAATTTACTCTATGAACACAAATGGTTATTGGTCTGCACTTCCATAGCAACTTTCTACCTTATGGGTTCCCAAAGCTCTTTGTTTCTCATTCACCCATTCACATACACTTACACACCTGACCTGCATCTAACCACCAACTCACGATTGGTGCTCGACCTCTATACCTCCTGAGCCAGAGCCAGACCCTCAGACATGAGTGTTTGAAACCCCATTAAACACAGTTGATACTTGACTTCATTGAAATCTTAAATTTGTTTGACCTTCTGTCCTTAGAAACTAACTTGAAAAAGCAGGGCCTTCTCCCACTGACCTTCAGCAACCCATCAGACTACGATAAAATTCGCCCTGATGATAAAATCTCCATCAGGGGACTCAAAACCTTCACTCCAGGAAAAGTAAGCACACGTCAGCTCAAACTGCCATCTTTGCATTCGCCATTTGTTTTCTAATAACTGTTAATGAAAAGGACCTGTGATGAAAACTCTGGCTCATTTCTCTCCTCTCCCTAGCCTTTGACAGCAGTTGTAAAGCACAGCGATGGCACTGAGGAGACCCTGGAGCTCAATCACAGCTTCAATGAGACACAGATTGAATGGTTCCAGGCAGGCTCTGCTCTGAACAGGATGAAGTTACTGCAGCAGTGAGGAAGAGGAGAGAGGAGGATGATTTTCAGTAGGAAAACAGGGGAGGGAGGCCTATTGGGAAAAGGAAGATAAATAATTTAAACAACTACTTCATCTGCAATAGAATGCAATTTGGACATGAGTAATGTATTGACATACGTGTAAATGGTAAATGTTTGTAGAATACTCCAGACTGAAAGGGTGATGTAGACGATGGTACATAGTGCCTGGTCTGTGGTCAGACATTTTGAAGCCTTCAGTTCTCAGTATATATCTTCTTAGATAAACAGTGATAACCGGTAAAGATCCCAGCCTTTGTAAAAACAAAGGGGACACACACACACACACACACACACACACACACACACACTTTGACACACTAAGCAGTGACATAATCTTCTGCCAGCTGATGTGCTGCTGTTTGTGTGGCTGTTCAAAAAGGGGCAGTGGAGCCACAGGAGCACAGCCAGCTAATGGCGGTCAGTCACCTTGTTGCTTTAGGATTGTGTTGCACACTGCATGCGTTTAGCCAACCTTTGGCATCCGTTCTGCTCATGTGTTTATTCAAAGGTCACCCTGGGAAGGTAAACACGGCTGAAGCTGTAGCTGCAGTGATCATGTGAAGCCATAACAACACATGAACTTATTCATTCATTTGATCGTTTAGCCACTCATTTATTTGCAGTTATCCTGTTTCCTCCCCTGGTGGCCTCAAGAACATTCTGTAGTGTCTACAAGTGACCGTGGCTTGCTAATTTTATGTAATTGTACACTTTGAAAGGAGTGGCCCAGATGGCAGCTGTTCCCCCGGTGTTGTTGAGAGACATTTATTTAGCATGCAAGTACAGAGAGAAAGCAGATAGACCATTAATGTAAAGTCAGCCAACTTATCGAACTTCAGAGTGATTACCATAACTAGTGGCATGAGAGCGTTTAAGAGTTGTTGTCGGGACGTCTATCACACTGAGTGGATATTGCCAATGTACAGAAAACCACTGCAGACATTTCCTGATTTACAAAGGAGACTCGTGTGCTTTAATTGTGTGGAAGAAAAGCAATTCTTCCTCTTCTCCCCCTGAAACCATCTTTAATCTTCCCTCCTCATCAGCTGTACTATCTGAAAGGTCATCATTTCCCAAGTGTTTGTTTATGCCTTTTTCCTGTAAAGGGTTCAGGTCTTTGATGCTATTTCATTAAGGCTCAGGCCTTCCCACACAGTGTAAACTCGTAAAAGTCATATTTCCATTGCTTTTCTTTGCTATGGTAATATCTTCAAGATTGGAGAAAATAAATGTACATGACATATACTCTGTTTTTAGGGTGGGGAAATTGGAAGTTCTAAACTCTCAATTTCTATTTGCTTTGTTTCAAAAAACGTAGCTGTCATTCACTCCAAAACCTTGACATGGGTGGTAACATCAGAAAAAAATACAAGATGTTTTTATTTGTCCTCAAGATTAATTCATCGTCCCATTCTCTGCAAACAAAATGCATTAAGACAAAAATGACTCCCTTTTGTAAACCCACTGTAAAGTGTCTGGTTCCGTGTACATTGAAGTTTGTGTATCTTTTTCTCCAGATGATCTTTTCTGTATTACAGAAATACCAATGGGTTGTAAAATAAAAATTCATACATCTCACTTTCATAGTTTCCAGTCATCTATCCAAAGTTGAATAAAAAAAGAAAATAGGGGTTTAATAATGATGTTGGTGCTTTTTTGACACCTGCATTTAAGTGTCAGATCAGACTCTAAACCTAACAGGACAGACACTATTTAATATTTATCTGTTTAAATATAATTTGGACTTTAACATTAAAAAGTCCAGACAGTTCTGGTGCAGCTGGGCTCCGCCTCAAAATATGGCAAAAGGCTGTAGAGATTAATTCAGCTCATAATGAGCTATTCATATGAAGTCTGAAAGCAAACTTGTATCAGACAAGTTAGATTTCATTTGCAGCTGTACATTTTTCATTAAATACTGGCTCAAGGCTTTTTACAGTTTGATTAGAAAAGGCTTTAGATGAAAGATGGAGGTCCAGGATCCCATGGTTGCTAAGTCTTGTCTCCAGTCATTTCTATTTGATCATTATTTAAAAATAAACTCAGTGGGTCCAGAAAAAAATTCCAAATATATTGCCTCTCCCAAGGATTTTTTTGGCCTCCTGCCAAAAGCTAAAGACTCACTGAGACTGAATGAAGCAACACAACATACCTCCATCATGAAAAATGATTAAAGCGCTTTAAAAGTCTGTGGTGTTTTCTATGTATTTGATTATGGACACTGTTAATACTGTCACTGTTCACTAAGGCATTGACAACAGGCTCTGCCATCAACATCATCAACAGAAATCTGAACGAATAAATTGTAGGGAAAACATCCACCTGTTCCAACAGGCAGATGTGACTGGATTTGGCTACACAAATCAAAATTCAATTAGATTCTTAATGTTAATAGTTTGAATGTAGGTTGCTTTTACTGTATTTGTAGATCCTCAGTGTAACAGTTCTGTGTGTTGTTGCGTTGAGATTTCTTCATCCTGCACACCAGAAAAGGGGGTGAAGAAAGGAAAGCAAGGCTGCAAGCAAGTGTCCACGCTGCAGGAAAGACCAGGTAAAACATTTGAGTTGAAAGCAAAACTCAAGCCATGTTGTCATTTATTAGTGAATTTTTGAAAAGCAATAATTTATTCCATTTTTATTTTTAGTTAGTTTCTTGAAGTTACATGAAAAGAAATCTGTATTTTTTTGTTTTTTTAAACTCTGATTTATTGTCAACTTAGTTTCCCAGAGAACAGTAGCATATTGTTAGGACAGCCACACACAGACTGAACAGTTTTTATATGGGCGACTCCGGTAATTTCAATGTTAGCGATCAAACTTTGGACACATGGTGGAAAGTATTTTATGTTTTAAAATGGTTACATTAACATTGGAATGTTAGGGACCGACTGAAATTGTAGAGAATAGTAAATATTGTTGGACAAGTGAAGTTGCAGATGCAATCAAGTGAGAACTATGAGCTCAATAAAAAGTCAGAAATCCTTCTCATCCTCCACTTACCCTCTGAACTCCTACCCTCAGGAAGGCGCTGTAGGCAAGAGCCAAGAGCACCGATAAGGGAACTGCTAGGGCTGACAACGCTCACGGGGAGCAACTAAGTTGGGGTTCAGTGTGTTGCTCAAAGACATTTTGACACGTGACCGGAGCAGTCGGGGATCAAAGAACCAACTGGGGAATTGGTAGATGGCCGCTCTATCTCCTGCTCCACAGTCGCTCTGGTAGCAACAGAAGCTGCAGCCAACTACAACCTCTTGCACAAATCTGCAATCCTGCTTACATTTGTGGATTTTCAAACAATGCAGCTACATGAATTAAACAGACAGCTTTAGTCCAATTCTCAACCTACATCCTCTTCTAGTAAGCTGCAGTCTCTTCCACCTGCAATTTCTGACAGACAGCTTTTCATCTTTTGGCTTTTGCACTTTTGGCTTGCAACACTTGGAGGTACATGTTAGTAGAAATGTGTGTCTGTGTGTGTTTATTGCTGCTGATTAAAACAGGCACTACCAATTCAACCACGTGCAATAAATATATAGTGAGCCCTAACAGAGTTATTTGAACTGTCATAATGTGAAGGCATATATTATTAACCTTTCTCTCAGAGGACACAATCTCCAGCCCCATCGTTTGTCCATCAGGTTCTTTAGTCGGGACAACAAATAAACATTTAAAGGAAGGGCCACAGGACAAACAAGGTGAGTGCATGTACTCTACTTACACTTAATAAAAGATGACAAGAATAATTAAGTGATCAAGGAACAATCGGTTTCTCTGAATTTCTGTAACACTCCAATTTGGGGGAACCTTGGAGGGAACCAAACCATGTTTGCTCTTCTGTGGGGACATCTAAGAGAGCACTCAGGTCCCCATCCCTGTGATATCATGTATTAAAGGAAGTTTATAATAGTTTGAATATAGATAATCTGGAGAAGGTTTTCTGCTCCGACGATGTCACGTAGAGGACTTACGGAGAAATCAAACCCGCAACCTCTGCGGATGAGAAACATGCAAACTGGAAACCTCCACCAGCTTGTCTGGAGGAGTTTTTTTCAGCTAGAAGCAGAAAGGTGCTTAATATATAGAAGACAGAGAAAACTTTAGTCACAACAAAAAGCTATAACAGCTTTAGCAACTGCAAATGGTGTCATCACATGGATGGACTTCCCAAGAGAAGAGGTCCATTGAATTCAAATCAAGGACTCTGCACAGGGGAAAGCTGTAGTGTAGCCTGCTGTGAAATAACATCTAGATTGAAAAGAAAAGGTCAAACGCCAGGGAAGTATCATGTAAAAGGCTACTTAAACAGAAAAATATTTTATTTTCGTTTTATAAGGACAAAAACCACCACTTGTAACACAGGTTCATTTAACTTTGATATTTGTCATTTTATTTTAAAGGGATTTCAGCTGTATCTACAAGCACAGGACCTGCAGCCTCTGTAAAGCCTGTGAGGGGAACCTCAAATCAAAAAACACCCTTTGCCCTTACATTTAAATGAAACCTCTCCGGCCAAGGTCACAACAAAGAATAGACTGTAGTGGGCTGAAGCCCGCTGTTGTTTTTTGTCCAGGAACCCTTTGCACCCCCGCCCCATCCCCATCTCTGCTGCCTCCTCTTCATTTGCTATTTTTTTTATTCCGCCTGTGTGTGCGCCGCATCCATACAAGCATCCACGGACTTATTCACCACATGTCCCCGCAGCTTTCGCCGGATTTCTTCCCAGAATTGCCTTAGATCACCTCCAAACGCGGGGGCACGTCGCGTCTGAGTTCCAGCTGATCGTGGTTTTCACGGTAAGTGATCGTATGACCGATCGGTTCTGTGGATGATTTGTAGCGTGGCTTTTACGCACCGAACCTTTTCTTCTCTTTCGGTAAAGAGCCCGTCGGCTTACTGCCAAATTGTGCTAAAATGCCGGGGTGGAAGTGTTTAACTCAGACCACAGATTCGCCATCTCGGATTCCTCCCTTTGTGTTTGGCATCGTCTCGTGCTGAGACGCATTTTGTTGTCACATTTTTGGGGCCATCGGACGAGCATCCTTTCGCCTTCTTGTCTCAAGCTGCCACGGTATGAGAATGTTCTGGAAACAATCTGGCCCAAGGATACGGAATGAATTATTAAGCCTGTGTCAGCCTCACATTCAAAAACAAATTTAACCATAAAAGGAAGTGTATCTTTAAAAGGCTAATTTAAAGTTTAAAATGCTGTGTGTGTGTGTGTGTGTGTGTGTGTGTTTGTGGAGTTTACGTGTTACCCATGCTGATGCAGGGAAGTACAGACAGCTACAGTCCCCTGGTTTCACAAAGAGGGTGGTGGTGGTGGGGGCGCTTTTGGCCTTTTGTCTGTCTTTTCAAACATTCTCCAGCTCTCTTTCCTTCTCCAGTCCAGCTTCAGTCATGGCTCCTTATTTATTTATTTATTTATTTATTTAGACATAGCCTCACACCCTCCTGATAAAACCTTTCACCAAGTCATCTGACGTAGAATCACAGCAGGCTCATTACAGAAGGTCAGGTCTCTGCTAATAAATGAATTCATGAAGAAGGAACTCAGCCAGGGAAGTTGTTTAATTACTCGGGCTACATATTTATGCCTTGTCATCCATCAGCCATGCTATCAGTCATGGTGTCTCCTCTGTGGCACCACCATGTTCAGCATCACTATACAGCCTGATACCAGCAGGTTAAAAGGCCCAGTCAACAGCCCTGATCAGAATCTGTTCATCAGATGAGATTTAATAGAGATTAAAGCCACTACTGTCAGCATGTTGGGACCTTTGAACCCTTGTACTATTTGGTGTCTGGACATGCTTTACAGAAGCTAGTACAGATTACTCTGAACTCTGAATTTTTGCAATTTAAATCCTCTTTTACATGTAGAAAATATATACTAATATTCATATACATATATATAACACAAAAAAATTGGGGACAATGTGTAAAACATAAATAAAATCATAATGCAATGATCTGCAAATCTCAATAATCCATATTTTATTCACAATAAAATATAAACAACATATCAGATGCTGAAACTGAGCCTTTTTTTCCATTTTATTTAAAATATTAGCTCATTTTGAATTTGATGGCAGCAACACATCTCAAAAAAGTTGGAACAGGGCCAACAAAAGGCTGGAAAAGTAATTGCTGCAAACCAAAAACAAATGGAGGAGCATTTGACAACTAATTAGGTTAATTGCAAACAGTTTAGTAACATAGGTTGGTATAAAAGGAACATTTCAGAGAGGTAGAGCCTCGGGAATGTAAAGATGGGCAGAGGTTCACCAATATGTGACAAACTGACAAACTCTAAAAATTGTCGAACAATTTCAGAAACATGTTCCTCAACATAAAATTGTGAAGATCCCACCATTAACAGTATCATCAAAAGATTCAGAGAATCGGGAGCAATCACGCTGCTCAAGGGACAAGGCCGAAGGTCAAAACTGGATGCACATGATCTTTGGGCCCTGCACTGTGAACACAGTTCACTGTGCAATCCACAAATGTCAGAGCTGTAAAGCTGTATCATGCAAAGAAGAAGCCATATGTGAACGCTGCCGTGTTCTCTGGGCCAAAGTTCATTTAAAATGGTCTGAGACAAAATGGAAAACTGTTCTGTGGTCAGATGAATCAAAATATTAATTATTTTTGGAAAACATGGACACTGTCTCCTGTCGACTAAAGAGAAGAGGGACCATCCAGCTTGTTATCGGACAGTTCAAAAGCCTGCATCTCTGATGTTGTGGGGGGGCATTAGTGCCTGTGCTGTGGGCAGCCTACACATCTGGAAAGGCTCCATCAATGCTGTAAAGTACATAGAGGTTTCAAAGCAACATATGCTCCCATCCTGACAAAATCTATTTCAGCAAGACAATGCTAAACCACATACTGCATCCGTCACAACAGCATGGCTTCACAGTAGAGGAGTCCGGGTGTTGAACTGGGCTGCCTGCAGTCCAGACCTTTCATCAATAGGAAACATTTGGTGCATCATAAAACAAAAAATCCGGCAACAAAGGCCCAGGACTGTTGAGCAGCTAGAATCCTGCATCAGACAAGAATGGGGCAACATTCCTCTCCTAAACTCCAGCAACTGGTCTCCTCACTTCCCAGATGTTTATAGACAGTTGTCTAAAGAAAAGATGAGCCGAAGATAATAAATGGTAAACATCGCCCTGTTCCAACTTTTTTGAGATGTGTTGCTGCCATCAAATTCAAAATGAGCTAATATTGTCCATGAATTGTTAAAATGTCTCAGTTTCAACATTTGATATGTTGTTTATGTCCTATTGTGTATAAAATATGGGATGATGAGATTTGCAAATCACTGCATTCTGTTTTTATTTATGTTTTACACATCGTCCCAACTTTTTTTGAATTGGGTATGTAAACACTGAAACAGGTCTTACTGTAAGAAATTAGTCTCTTTAAACAGATCCTGTATCTTCTTCGGCTGGAGTGATTTACTTCAAAATTCTCTGTTTCTTTCCACTCAACAGGGAAAAACAGCCTTGAGATTTAATAATCTCAGACTTCCGAAGCCTAATTAAAGCTTTAAATGCACATTTGATTACATTTTTGCATGACGAAAGACTGAATGGGTCTTAAGAAGTGACCTCTTGATGGCCAGTAGAAAACTGGAATAATGATTTCAGCAAAAGGGACCTTATTTAGTGTTCATGTGGGCACCTGACTCTTGAACAAATGTGAGCCCATGCTTTAAATTTTAAATTGATGTATTTATCAATTTAAATAGCAGTATAGGAACAATATGTAAAAAGTCGTTCCCGTAATGCAAAGTCAAAAACAGGTTTGCACTCCACATTCTAATGATAGTGTTATGTTTAGTTTATTTGACAAAAAAAGAAGGAGGCACTGAAATCACTGTGTGTTAAGGTTACTTCAATCCATTGAGAATCATTTGAGCTCAGCAGTTAGATGCTTGATCAATGAGGGGACACTGGAGAGAAATGAGGATAACGAGCAAATTTGGGAAGATGATCATTCGATTACTGATGCTGACCTCTTCAAATGCAGTAAATGTTTTTTTTGTAGTGCGTGTAAAGTGAAGCTTACACACAGCTTCTCAACCTCTGCCTCAATACACTTCAAAGCCCCCCAGCTTGGGATCACGCCATCAGGTTCAGTCTAGCTGAAAAGATAACCTCCATCTCATAACTATATTTAGACTGACCGCAAGGAGAGAAGGCAGAAAGTGTGATATTGGCTGAAGCCCGTGGGAAACAGATGTTTCATCAGGCTTAGTCAGACATTCAGGCTGAGGGCATCAATACTGACATTGACTGGGAGGTGGCTGTCGATAACCCCAGTAGCACGTCTGTGCAGTTAGACCAGCTTCTACCGTAGAATGATGCCCTGCAGTTCTTTGTATTTGTAGAGAGGGGTAGTGAATGTCATAATAATGATACACACAACAGCTCCCAGTTACAAAAGGATAATTAGGTTTGTGTGGTGGCATGGTAATGGAGCTCATTTATCCTAAAATGAAACGCTTCAGAGAGCCGTCTGTTGTTTGAATACAGAAGAGCAATCCTGTAAAGAATGTCGGGCTTGCGTGAGTGGGGATTTCACTATAATAAAATGTGATGAGCCGAGGCGAGGCCCTCTGGGGAAGGATTGTTATTTACATCATCTTAAGACCTTTTCCAATCCAACGAGGTCACAGTCCAGCATTCAGAAAAGTAAACTGCTTTGTTATTCTCAATGTTCTGACAGCAGCTGGGGTACACTTGGCTGTACAAAAGGAGAAATCAGTTAAAAATCATCTGTTGAATCATCTGCGTCGTGTTAGGCCACTTTGATAACTGCAGACCTCTAAAGGTTATCATGTCCCTCAGAATCAAAGACCACAAGCTGGTTGCAAGATCTTTTTGGACCAACCTTCAACATTAATATGGAAAGAAATCCTGTACAAACAATCAGTTTATACTTACACTAATATCTTTTGCTCTATTTGATGAAAAGAAAAATTATTTCGAAATGGGCCTTAAAGAATGAGAATACAGTTCAACTAGAAGAAGATTTGTATTAAAAGTCTACAATGTAGTGGGCAGGTTATGATTACTTATCCAGTGTTATCATCAATAATCCTAAAACATTACACTGAATTGGTTTTAGGATGATTCAGCGCATACATGCTACTTGAGCTTTGGGTCTGTGCATTCTTTATGTTTCAGTTTATGTTTTAATGCAACAGGTTTTTTTTATTAGTGTAATTACAGTAGCTTAAGAAAGAAGAGATTTAAAGGGAAAAATTAGAATTAATCATTATTATAAATTATAACCACATTTGGAGATCAAGCTTTTTGCTGGACAGAGACATAAGAGTGCAAGCTTATTATGGGAAATAGTCGGTACCTAAATAAGTTTGCATTTCTAAAACCTCTTGTGATGACAGAAGGGAGCAGTTTTTCTTTTTATATTTTGAAACCTTGAATTGAGGCAACTATTAAAAAAAAATAAAAAATAATAATAACAAAATGCATGCGTCTAAAAAAATGTCCTAAAATCAATGCAGCATCATCATTTAACATGAATTCTGGACGTTTTTTCCAATGCTTAGCAAAAATAATAATAATAATCAGTAATGTCCACATTCTGAAGTTCTTGAGAAAAAAAAAGAACTATTAATAAAATTAAGTCAGTCAGTCAATGAGTATCAACATATCTCTTATTTGGAATTATTTGCTAAAAATCTTCTTTTGCTCTCCTTTACCAATCCTTACCTAATTTTTAGGACATCATCGCTCCACTCCTTCCTCCTCAGACCTCCTGTCACAGCACCTCTTCTCCCTCTCCTGCACTCTTGCCATGCAGGAGGTGTAACCCTCCTTCCTCTTTGTCCTTGTGTGTCATTGGAGGAAAACCTAAACCGGAAAAAAAAAACAAGCCTTTAACAAGACAAGATGTCAGACCCTGATGTCACCTCACCAGCGGACCAAGCACTGCCTCTGACCTCCTCTCGCACCCCCCTGCAGCTCTCTTTCCCCTTTCTGAGGGAGGGCAGCCGGGTTTGGGAGAGAGAGAGGAAGCCGCCCCAGCCCGGAGAGCTGCCCAGCCCACTGCCCACTAAACGCACCCGCACATACTCAGCGTGAGTAGGAGCACAGAGGCAGAAAGTTATACTTATTATATAAAAATAATATCTGTGGTAATGATTTATATGGCCTTCTCTCTCCTCTTTCTCTGCAGGACAGTGCGAGCCAAATCAGGTCCAGTATTTAAAGGGATGTGCAAAAACTTCTCCAGGTCTCAGGGTCATGGATTCATACGTCCCTCTCATGGTGGAGAGGACATCTTTGTCCACATCTCTGAGTGAGTGAAGTGATGACTTAACTGTTACAACGGATGATTGGTGTCTATATTAAACAGTGCCAAGTTACAAAACATGAGCTTATTCTATGTTGAAGAAACCGCACAAAAACTGAACTGAACTGATCTGTCAACTCTGTCACAAGACGTTCCCAAAGCTTTCCAGAGACTTTCTCTGGACCCTAGTTATGAATGTCATCAGTTCATTAACAGATATCTGGTTTGGGTCCACATGTCCACACTGGAATAAGCAACAGTCACTAGCTCTGACAATCACATATGTGGCTCAATGCCCCAGAATACAAATGTCAACGTACCAAATTGCTTGAGGGCCTAGTGCAGGTTTTCTCTTTTTTTTGCTCAGTGGAACAGTTCTCATATCTAGAAAGTTGCTCACTCCAGAGTTTTCCCCACTCTGTAGTTGATAGAGACTTTCCATTGATGACTAAACCACACTTTGATGTGTGTGTAATTTTGTTTCTTCGACAGCATCGAGGGGGAATACGTGCCTATGGAAGGGGACGAGGTCACGTACAAGGTGTGCCCCATTCCGCCCAAGAACCAGAAGCTCCAGGCTGTCGATGTGGTGATCACCCACCTGAATCCAGGCACCAAGCACGAGACTTGGTCAGGTCAGATCATCAGCTCCTAGACCAGGACTCCAGACCACAGGAAGCTGGAGAAATTTAGGTTTAACTTGAGGTTTTATGTTTTCAGGGTGTGAGGTTTGGGACCATGTCTGATAAAAGAGGGATCCAAGCTTGGAGCTTGTTAGTGAACACATGCGTAGGTCCGAAATTGAATGTATTTGTTTGAATGTTTTCCTTTCTAGATCTTGGATTGATGAGCTCAGTCGAATGTTTTAGTTAAAAGTTTAAACTGTGGTCGGAAAGTCAGGGTGGTAGCAGTTTTACTTTGGCGTAGGGAAAGTATTTTAGTTGGTAAACCAATGTTAGGGGAAGTGAGGTCTTTAATGAGTTGCAATGATGAAGATGGGTTAGAGGCTAAAATGCATTCTGAGCAAATCTGAAATATTTCAGCTTGTCAGATCTACAGTCATCTCATCCGTCCAGAAAATCAAAGGGTTTTCAAGGTTTTTTGACATAAACTGCTGCCAAAAGAGTATACTGACAGTAAATGTGGCATATATCCAGTTTGCTCTTAATTCCTTTTGGCCTCAGGAGCTCTGAGTAGCTCTACTTTTCTTTCCCTTTTAATATTGTAGCACTACTGTATTTTGTATTTTGGCAAGTGTAGAAATCCAGTATCACTGTAGCCAACTCCAATGATGGTCTTATGTTAAAGTGATAGAGCAGTTATGTGGGCCTGAAACCAGGCATGGGGAATGGAGAGGGAATCAGGCAGTGGATGGAGTGATTATCTGTCAATGTACTTGAGCATAGATGCAGCTTGATTTGAAATGGTATGAAGTATGTGTAAGGAAGATGACCAAGATTAAACTCTGCAGTTCTTTAACTTCTTAGTGACAATAAAGAAATAATTTTTTTTTTGCTTACTTGATGAGAGTTAAATGTTTACATTGGTATCACTCTATTCGATCAGTGTGAAGCTAAAGCCAGCAGCCAAATAGATTAGCTTAGCGTAAAGACTGCAATCGGGTAAAACAGCTAGTCTGACTTTGCCTCCACCTCTGAACACCAACTTGTCCTCAAACTTTGATGCCTTTATGTGTCCTTTGTAGCCACACTCCCATATGACCTGATAAACCATTTGTTGCAAAAAGTGCCAGCACATGGGGATGCCAAATTGCACCGGTGAATAAAATGGAGCCAAAATGGCGGCCAGTTTCATACTCAAAAAACAGCAGTTAGATTATGGTCAGGATCTAAATAAAGACATTGGGACGCATAAAACACACAAACAAACAAACAAACAAACAAACAAAAAGATTTGCCTGTTTTACAGTGTTTTACACTGGACTCAAACTTCAGGTCTCCTGTGTGAAAGTCCTGAGTTTTGTGAGCCATCCACAGCCACAGCCTCCTCCAAAACACTGGAGAATCTAAATATTATGTAAAGGTCTAACATTCACTACAGACAATAGATGTCATGAACCAATATTAAGTATCTGTCCTTTTCAGCAGCTGGTACAAACAACCTACTGTGTCCTATTTCACCATAGGACATTCTTCCTTTAGCTCATCAGGTAACATGGCATTTGTTCATCCAAACAAAAAACTGTCAAAATGTCTTCATGCTAAGCTAATCTCACCAGCTGCTACAGCCCCTGCAGCTTCATATTTAATATAAAACATGAGAGTGGTATCATTCTTTCATCTAACTCTCAGACATAAAGTGTAGAGGCAAAGCTCCAATCACTTCTGAGATTTTTGATGTCTAGGCTTAAACATTTTATATATATAAAAAAGACAAATGGCTGTTTATTTATAATAGTGAATTAGAATTTTCAAATTCTACACAATTAGAATTAGAAACTGAAAAGGGGAAATAAGTTTCACCACATGAAGTTCGAGAGAGGATGAACTGCTGAATTTTAGCTGGATAATTCATTAAGTTTCATGTGTCACAGCACACGACTGTGAAAAATAATAAAAAAAACAACAGCTTCCTGATATGAGTTTGAAGATTATTTATTGACTTATTTATTTTCATTTGTAACTACAGAAACATCAGGTATTTGTGAAAGCCTGTTTGAATACACTGCACACCTCACTCTAATGATACTACCCTGTTTAAATCCCTTTGCTACTGTCACATCATACACAGGCAAAAGAAGAAAAAAAGACTTTGCCCAAATACACATTTGTAATTTCTCCATAATTCTTGTCTAATTTTTAATAACAGAGAGTGTGTGTGTGTTTAACAAGAAGTTAAGTTGTTTTGGAAATCGGCATGTTATGTACTATTTGTCGTAATTCTTTGTGTAGATTGTTTCCTCATGCAGTAACACAGCTGGAGCGTCCAGAGAAGTGCCGTCAGGTGTCCCTATGCATCTCTGATTTCTTGCCACGAGTGGGATTTAACACCATAGTGACACAACCTACGTGTTCGGTTTATTTAATTGACAGAAACAAGTCTGATTGTGTTCGCAAGCACTTTTATTTCTGTCAAATCACTGTGATGCTGTCATTGAAAGAAAGTTTGAATAAAACTTACTACTCTATTCACGGGCCTGTGTGGAAATTGGTTCTTTTTAATGTAATAGTGAAATAAATAGACATTTTACTTGTTTTACTTTTACCACGCTTTACCTCAGTGTCTCTACTCCTTACTTGTCTTAATATAGGTGGAAAAACTAGGACAGTTATTTTGAGTGGACAAAGTTCTGTCTCACTGAAGTCCGTTAAAGGACAGGCACAGATAAGTTACGTAATTCTCCTTGGTGGGTTTAAAACCCGTTCAAAGAAATGGGTTAAAACAAGAAAACACACACAGAAAACCAGACTTGCTTTCAAGTCCCTAACAAGAATGAGGTCACTGACAGACCTGGCAACTTAAACACCACATGGTGGATTTTCTACTTTATTCAGAAGTAAAGGAAGTAATATTTACTGCAGTAGCAGCAACACTCACTTTGTAGATGAAAAACTCCTTTTGAAAAAAAATGCATAAATATTAGGGGCAAGACTTAGACTTGCAGTAACAAAGTATTATAATGCACTAAAATGCTACTAGTGGGTGTTTCACTGTGACTGGATTACTATAACTGATGAATTAAAGTGATAGAAGCTTGTTAGTATTGTAGTTGGTTGAGGTACAGCTAATTTTAAATGTTAAAATATTCTTGGATTGTTAACTGCCACAAATGAATCTTGTACACTCATATATTGTGTGTGTAAAATCTTAAAGTACATTTGCCATTTCTTGCTAAAATCTATCTGACCACAAGGTGTCAGTAAGGTGATGATCCCGTTTTCCAACATCCACTAAAGAAACAGGGGGGGGGTTTTCTGTGAAGGTGCTGAACTTGCATTTTTGTGAATAGTAACTGAATACATGTAGGTACTGTACTTGTGTGCATCTACTTAACTTAAGTACTTCTATTTTCTG
Organism: Channa argus; assembly: GCF_033026475.1. Taxonomy (NCBI): domain Eukaryota; kingdom Metazoa; phylum Chordata; class Actinopteri; order Anabantiformes; family Channidae; genus Channa; species Channa argus. The sequence continues at coordinate 15,032,698 of NC_090216.1, forward strand.
CTCCTTTATACTTTGCAGTAGAGTAGTCGTCCACCAACTTATAGCAGCTCGCCCATCGGTGTGTGAGTGTGTGTGTGATTGTGAGTGTGAATGGGTGAATGAGAAGCAGTGTAAAGCGCTTTGAGTGCCAATAGGTAGAAAAGTGCAGAGCATTTACCATTTACTCTTACTACGTCTATTTAAGAACTATTTAGTCATTATTTAAATGTTTAGGTTCTGAATAATATTAGAAATAACAGTATAAGACTTTATTTACCTTCGTCAAATTCACAGCTACTAAGCAGTATCCAATTTGGAATAAAATTTGTTAGACGGAAGAGACAAAATCATCAAAACTGCATAAGGTTGTAAATCAGTAACTATAATGCAATAATAGCACATTTCTTTGTGTGAATTCAGTCATTTTGTATGAAAGGCACTTTTATATTTGGCACTTTAAATAATGCTTTTTTTACTTAACATTTTGAAAGCAGGACTAATATTTGTAACAGAGTATTTCTACACTGTGGTAATGATACATAAGTAAAAGACCCAAGTACTTCTTACATCACTGTTTTAAAGGTAAAAAACACAAGGAGAAGCATAATAAGGCAAAAAAAAAAAGACTTAAGTTTGTTTAGTTTCAACCATTGTGTTTGTTTAGTTTTCATACATAACTATTTCTATCAACCCATATCATTTAAACATTAGGATTGTAGACATACCCCATAGAATAAATGATAAACTGTAATGTGTAATATACCTTTGACTAGAAGTAGTGAAGTAAAAGTCAAAGTAGCCATAATTAAATCTACTAAAGTACAGATACATGAAAAATATACATATAAGTACAGTAAGAAAGTACTTTATTGGGATTCCCTGATGTAAGAGGAGATGCTGACTCGGGACATGTATCTGCAGATGTGCAGAGCAACAGAGGACACAAGAGGACAGCAAAACTTTAGTAGGAAAAAGCCTCATGGAAAAACTCATTAAAGGATATTAAAAAGGGTCTTTTTTCCCGTCTTCTGGTTTTTTTTTCTTTGCTCTATGTTGTTTTTAACTTTTTGTTCCACGGCTTAGGAGAAATACAATTTCTTAGGTTGGGTTTGAATTGAGCGCAGAAATGTACAAAAACTGTGGTTAAAAAAAATAATAATTTAAAGTGCTTTAACAAAAATTTAATACTGCACACTGTCAGTACATTTTGACCTTAAGCAGCTGCTGATGGTTGAAAAATTATGACATACCCAGAAAAGATTTAGACTAAGAAAATATAACATTTACAGCACTGTCTTCCTTAGGTCCAGATTTTATTTAGAAAGCATATTTACAGTAGATTGTGTCCAGAATGATAGAGCTAAAACTTCTTCTTCTTCTTTTCCTTTCGGCTGCTCCCTTTCAGGGGTCGCCACAGCGAATCATTTGCCTCCATCTAACTCTATCCTCTGCATCCTCTTCACTCACACCAACTAACTTCATGTCCTCCCTCACTACATCCATAAATCTCCTCTTTGGTCTTCCTTTAGACATGATAGAGCTAAAACTAAGTGATAAAAACACCTACGTCAACTGTAAAGGATCCAAAGATCAAGTAATTTATAAAGCAGTAGACTTCGTAGTATAAATTACACAGTAGGTTGAAAACCACACTGGTTTAAACACAATGTAGTGTTCAATCTTTTTATCATTTTCAACTCCTTTTTCCCCTAATGTTCACTTTTCACTCATTTAAGTGCAGACTATATAACTGCACCTGTCTCAAACCAGATCCACATGGCCAATCGCCTGTTGTCAGCTGCAGCATTCCTGTGTGGGGTTGGTATGTTCTCCCTGTACTTGTGTGGTTTTTCTCCAGGTATTCCAGTGTCCTCCCACAGTCCAAGGCCATGTTACGTTAACTGGTGACTCTAAATCGACCGTAGGTGTGGATGTGAGTGCGAATGGTCGTCTGTCTGTGGATGTCTCTCTGTGCTGGCCCTAAGATAGGTTGGAGACCTGTCCAGGTTGGAGACCTGTCTAGGGTGTAGTCTGCCTCTTTCCCAATTACAGCTGGAATATGCTTCACCCCCCCTCGACCCTGATCAGTATAAGTGGTTAAGATAATTAAAGGATGGATGGACACTACCTATAGATTGAGCTCCAGTCAGGACAATGTAATCGTTAAAGTTATTAAGGTAATTTTGTCACACCCATAGTACTACATGACATTTACAACACCTTTTATGTAAGTTGAGATATTTGTAGATGATGCGATTACAATTAGAGCTAATATCAAGAATGACAGCACAGATGTTATGACATATAATCAAAATTTTTATTTTTCCACACTCACAACAAAGCTTTTCACAGATGTAACACAACCCTGACCTTATGACTTTTCACCTGTCCAACTTTTAAACAATCAGAATCACTTAAATTGGTAAAGTAACTGGCGATGGTCCAGTATTTTGACTACAGTACATCGGGGCTTTATCATTTAAGGCAATATTATTAGTAATTTAGTAAGTATTATCAATAACAATAATTACTATTAAGTAACAGCATTTAGGATTCACATTCTTTAAATTTAATTATATATTGTAATACATTTTGTTATTTAAGACAGCAAAAGGTAGTGGGATGGGGATAGGAATTATAGAACAATAAATGGGCACTTTTACATGTAAAAGAAAGCCAGTTTATTACGGAATTTCTTATCCTATGTGAACAATGTCTTCTTTGACTGGGGAGAAGTAAGTAACATTGATGTGTTGCCCACATTGGGGTTATCTTGGCTGAAGTCTAGAGGCAAATGTCTATCTAAAGTTAAAAACACTGAAAGAATTGGGTATTTACCAGCTGGACAGGGCTTAATGAGTGATGTTCTAGTTGCATTATAAAATTGGTGGGTGCATTAACTGGGTCTATAACAATAAAACATCTGGATAAAAGCTTTTAAAATCAAATTTAAAAAGTTCTCAGCTCTTTGACAATGCAGTACGAAGTCATAGAGTAATGGTTTTAATCAAAACACTGCATAGTGTCTACAATCGAATAAAGCTAATTTAATAATAGTTTTTTTTATTATTATTGTGAACCTTTTAAATGTTCTCTGCTCATCTTCCCACAACAATCTCGTACAACTCACCGGCTACGGCAAGCGAAGAGGGTCTTGTTTAAAACGTTTCGGGCTCCAGCTCCGGTGCTGTCAACAGTCGGAGTGAGTGCTGCGGAGCAACGATGTCGGAGCAGGAGTCTCTGAGGTGCTCCAGTGCCAGAAACCGAGGAGGCGTCCAGAGAGTGGAAGGAAAGCTGCGAGCCAGTGTAGAAAAGGGGGATTATTATGAAGCACATCAGATGTACAGGACTTTATTTTTTAGGTAAGATTTCGTTGTACGTTCGTGTAATTGTCATTTGGCTTTGGGGCCTGGCTGTTCCAGATCATTCCTGGTTTCAACCTTGCTTCTATACCTGCCCGTTTATGATTGGATGGGTTTCACTCCGGACCCACCCACATGTGTTGGTCCATCTGTTTGTTTGGACAGCTGTGCTGTCAATCTTGCAGTTACAAAATGGGACCGCTGACTACGGCTAGTTAGCTAGCCGCTTTGGCTAATAAATAACGATAGCCGTGTTAGCTGGGCTGCTAAAGAAAGACAGCCCATGTGGATGAGTAGTAGTAATAATACTTAATATTTAAATTACATGAAAATAGAGTCTGTCTTTTTAAACTAATGTCTTTCACTAAACGTGTATATTGAGCAGCCCAGCTGTGTTAGCAGTTAGCTATATAGCCACATAGACTACCGACGCAGTCTGCGTTACAACGTGATGGTTGGACGTGTTACGGTTTCCTAGCGTTAGTACATTTATTTTGTCTTCACATATCGATAGTTATGCGCACATTGCCATTGGACAGATTTGCAGAAGCTGTAAACCGAGAAACCTTCACACATGCACGATCATGTACCTGTTCCTGCATAGAAAGTTGGATGCTGTTTTGTGGTGAATAACCGAATATGGTTGCCTCCGCCACCGTTTACCAAGGACGGTTATTCGTTCCAGTTTAGGCAAATTCCAGCTAAACCTTCCTCATGTCAGGGTGTGTCTGGCACTCCGCTGCTACTTCATTTGTTTCTTTTATCATATTGAGCAATTGAAATTAAAAACGGTACCATATTTACGAAGTTATTGCATTACTCACGTTTTTACCTTTTTTTTTTTTTTTTTTTTTTTTTTTAAATCAAGCAAAGCTAATGTGGAAGTCTCTTATCTTGCAGCCTTGTGCAGTAATCACCTTGAGCCAGAAACAAGCTTGCGCCTGTCATGATATGCTAATGGTACCATCCCGTGTAACACTGACACTCCTGTCTTTCATCAGGTACATGTCACAGGGAAAACATGCTGAGGCCAGGGAACTGATGTACAATGGCGCTCTCCTCTTCTTCAGCTATAACCAGGTACGTGCTACACTAGACTTCTGCTCCCTTAAAACTGTTCCAAATGTTAAATGCTAGTGGTGTGACAAATGAATATGGATTTAATTATGTTTTGTGTACGGTATTCGTTCTCCAAAACAATTCTCATTTTTCGTAGATCGATTAGACCTTATTCCTAATCCACAAATCACTTGTGAACTGTGAACCACATAGACTCTAAAAATAAGATTGTTTTTTTTTTCCTCTGCAGCAAAACAGTGCAGCAGATCTCTCAATGCTGGTGCTGGAAGTGTTGGAGAAATCTGAGACAAAAGTTGAAGATGATATATTAGGTAAGCAGCAGCCTTGAGCATTTAAAGCAGTGTATCTAAAAGACTATTTGTACTTAAGAACACGTTTTGTTTTAAGGCCTTTAAGTATAGTAGGACTTTGCACGTTTAATGGGACGGTTGTCTGCTGTTTGTTGAGCAGAATGCCTTGCCAAGCTCTTCAGCCTGATGGACCAGAATTCTCCAGAGAGAGTAGCGTTTGTGTCTAGAGCCTTGAAATGGTCCACAGGAGGGTCTGGCAAGTTGGGACACCCAAAACTACATCAGCTGCTAGCTGTCACGTTGTGGAAAGGTAATCATTTATTCACTGAAGTGAAGCACATTTTAACAAATGATTAACAATATGAAACTGATAGTAGAGAGCTTGTAACTAGTATACCAGTATTAGATCAATGTTTCATTCACTCTAGTAATCATCAAATCAATTATCGACATGCTACCTTGAAACAAGGGTAACAGTCGAAGGTGGCATATGAACATTTGCATCAGAACATTCATGCCTGTTAGAATCTGTGTGTATTGGCCTCAGTACTGTTCTTCATGTTCAGTCCATCCTGTTCTTGTTTGAAACTTTTAATATGGAAATTGTTGTGTTTTAAGAGGAAAACTACAGTGAGTCTCGCTACCACTTCCTGCATTCGTCAGATGGGGAGGGCTGTGCACAGATGCTGGTGGAGTATTCCGCGTCCCGAGGCTTCCGCAGCGAGATTGACATGTTTGTGGCGCAGGCCGTCCTACAGTAAGTAAACCCCTGCAGATTAATTTAATGTAGAATTAGTACTAGTAAATATTAGAGAAGGTGGTATTGGCGCATCATTTACTAGCATGTCAGCTTGCACTCATATCCATTTTCTCTTTGCCAGCAGTTTATAAAAAATGGCATTCATCTTTATTTCTCAACAGTCGTTTATCTCTCTTTCCTTTAATCCTTTGTGCTATCTTTTTCCCCTAATTTTCTCAATTTGTCTTTAATGTTTGTTCCTTTTCTCTTTTTCTACTATCTTTCTTTTACCTACCCCTCCAGGTTCCTCTGCTTAAAAAACAAAAACAGCGCTTCTGTGGTGTTCACCACATATACAGAGAAACACCCATCCATAGAGAAGGGCCCCCCCTTCGTCCAGCCTCTACTAAACTTTATCTGGTTTCTGCTGCTGGCAGTGGATGGGTGAGGATGCATTTTATGTTGTAAGACTAGGTAAACTAGTAGTAGTACCTCTAACGATTGAGACGTGAATTGATAAATATGTGCAAATTGGGGTTGAAAAAGGTTGAAGATGGTTTTTTCTTTTCCTTCTCTTTGCTTCTTCAGGGGTAAATTAACAGTTTTCACAGTGTTATGTGAGCAATATCAACCCTCCCTGAAGAGGGACCCCATGTATAATGAGGTGAGTGTTGGAAGGTTATCCTTCACCACTTCACCCAATAAAATGATATTAATCAGTGTTTTAATGATGTTTAGTAACAGCATTGTATTTGAAAGTGTTTTATGGTCACATAAAATTAGTTAGTACTTGGACATTATTTCAAACATGACAACATTGTGTATAAAATGCCATTTTTAAAAAAATGTTATAATTGAATATAACAGTATGTCTTTGACTGTAATTTGGAAACTGTGTCCTCCTCTTTTGCATGTCTTCCTGGCTCCACAGTATCTTGATAGAATAGGACAGCTTTTCTTTGGCGTTCCGCCCAAACAATCCCCATCATACGGTGGACTGCTAGGTGAGTTTACTTTGCTCATGTGTGCAGATGTTAACCAATATTACACAATATTTAATGCGTTTTCAAATTTGGGGAAATTTGCTTATTCACTTACTTGTAAAGAGTTCGATGGAATATCAATATCACTCTTATGTATATACAATAGATGTGGAGATATAAGTTTGGCGGACACAGTGATTTTCTGTAGTCTGGTAGGAGCCTCTTGCTGAGAGGCGAGTTTGTTGTGTAGTCAGTTTGTACAGAAGGTTAGCAAGAACACTGTGTTAGCAGAGGAGAGGAAGGTTCGGTTAACCGTGTGTCTATAACGGAGGAGCTGACGCATAGTACAGAATGTAAGTTAACTAGGTTTTGGAAGCACTGTGACCCCAGTATGCAATCATTGTGGCTATACATGCAAAACACTGGAAAAAGAAGAATCTTTCACCAGTAAGATACAAGCAAGTGCGCTGCCCTTGCTGACAGCTGAATTAATTAAATATATGCAGCTGGTATTGGTCTTTTCATCTCTTAAGTCTTAGAATCTCTTGTGGAGTTTGTGAAAGGCAGACACGGAGACAGGATAGGAGGTGTCAGGGATATTATTAGTTCTTTTTGAATTAACACTGTGATCTAGACATTTTTCAAAACAACTTCCTAACAAAAATGTGCTTGTACAGTGGAGTGGAAAGCTTTTCATCCCATGATGTTAAAATGGCAAAAAATAAAGCAAAAAATGGTTTTCATCAAATAATGTTTTATGCACTTTTGGTTAGTACAAATGGTTTACAAGTACAAAAAAGTTAAGGATTGTATTAAGGAAGTACCGTCAGGTGCAATTCTTTCCCATTCTTTGTGGTGTAATTCTTGCAAGTCTACTACATTGCTGAGTTGTCCGCCAAGTACATCCTTCGTCAAATGTATCCACAGGTTTTCAATGATATTTAGCAATGAAGACTGGGAAGGCCAGTAAAAAAAGAAAACAAAAAAACATCCATATTATTCTTTAATTCTTTTCAACCATTGACCATTGAGTTGACTTGTTTTGTGCTTTGGATCCTTGTCTTGTTGAAGGATCATCTGCCTCTTGTATTTTTTTAGCTTTTGGACTGATGGTAGGAGGCTTTACCCTAAAATCTGATGCTGCATTCATTCCTCCTTCCAGTTTATCTCTCACCACACATACTTATGTGAATTATTATCAAATAATTCAATAGTGCTATCAGACCACATAATGTTGTTCCAAAACTATATCGATATATAGGTAGATAGATAGAGGCCGGATTTACAAAGTATTAGAATACATTTCATAAATGATGGGGATGCAAACTTTTGCACTGATAAAATTTCCATTATTTTACTATAACTTTCTTCTTATACACTTCTTGACCATTTTTATTGAAGGAATGATAGAGGTGATGAAGGAACATTTGTACTACCTGAATTTGCATGAAATATTGTTGATTAAAAAGCATATGTTTAGGGTTTAGTGCCCCTTTTGGTTTCTCTGTAAAAGAAATCTTCAGTGCACTAGTGTGTGTAGACTATTAAACTTATGTATGTACTTGATTTGATTGAATTATGTGAAAACCATGGTCACTCTGTTGCATACTTCAGGAAACCTGCTTAACAGCTTGATGGGGTCAGGCGAGGAGGATGATGGGGTTGAGGAAGCCCAGGAGGACAGCAGCCCTATAGAGTTGGACTGAGCCTGCAGCCCATGAAAAGGAGAGCAAATGAACACAAACAAAAAGAAAGACCACCCCAGCCCCCTTCGTCACTTCGACAACAAGAGTTGGGGCAAACTCTGGTCTGTGTTTTCAGAGGCGTTGCTTTGAGAAACCACATCCAACCTATTCAGTCCACAATTAGATTATGCATCAGGTCGCCAAAACCTCCCTGTCAGCACTGCCTGGACTGAATGCATCAAACTGCAAACTCTTCCCTCGCTGAACTATTGTACTTATTTTAATCATTTTTTTTGTTAGAGACTCTTGCTATTTGTTTAGAGTATATGATTTTTTTTTTTTAACAAGAGTTAACAAACTGTCCTCTCCCTGAATACCAGCTCACAGGAGATGCAAATAGTTATTCTCCCAGCAGAGAGGATGGCATCACAAGTAAAACTCCTCTTTATAATGTTGTTTATTACATCATTATAAGAGGGGTTATTTATTTCACTACTACTATTCTGTTTTTGTTTTTTTTTGGTCTGCCAGCCACTTAGGGGTCGGTTAGAGTTTTGGTGTTGGCATAATTTTGGCATTTTTAATAATTTATTCCGTTACTCATCTGGTCTTTTAGGTAGTAAATTACATTGTACTGGTAACCATGGCCGTGTTACACTTTTTCTGTAGTTTATCCATAAAACTAATGGACAAACAGTTTAGAACTTTGTAATTTATTATCAGAGGCCATTTTGCACCTTCAGTATCAAACATTTTCTGATCAGTGTCTCACTTGTGGTTGTCATTTTTCTATTCAAGTGAATTGCAAGCGCACAACAGTTTGTAATCAAATAGCTTCAGTCTAGAGGTCTCACTTGTTACTGTGCACTTGCTGAACTACAACAGTTTATTTGCGTCATGTCCACTAAAAATTGTATGGAGAGATCCAACTTCGCCTTTTTGCAGTCGGCAGAAGTTACACAAATTATGGCACTGAGGTGTTTGACGCACTTGCAATCACTTGGATAACTTAGTTATGTTTACTAAAGGAGAAAAATGAGACTAAATATTGTGTCAGAGTGCGTCTTGCTTTGCATGTCATAAAACACAGATTACCGGGATGTTTTTTTTTTTTTTTAAGTCTCTTTTTCAGTTCTATTTTTATTTCCGTTAAACATTTCCTTTTAGGGGTAGATCAGTAGTTCCCTATTAGTTCAACCTGTGCACAATAAGAAGTATGATTTACAGTTGCAGTTTATTGATAACTTCATCAGCACATGCGGTCTGCTCGTTCCTCTTGACAGCTTTCGTCTCTTCGCTAACATCAATTTTTAACTTCTATATTTCTTTTCATAGTTACATTACATCCGTTCTGGTCTTGTCAGATTTGAGATGTTTTTTCATAAAAGAAAAAAAATTTAAGATTACCTCAACTCTAGGTAATCTCAAGGGTTCGAATCCCCCATGTGACGTGAAAATTTGTATTAAAAACTAGGAATGTCCAAATGTCTTCCAATTTACTGATGTTCATTTACTTATATGTAATCTGTGTCAGACTACAGAAGTCCAAAAGGGCCAAAATGAAAAAAGACATTATGCAGAGTAAAATATAGATGTGATCCAATGAATTCTATAATACATTGATTACCAATTTCATTTAGTTTAATTTTAATTTAACTTTTTTTTTTTTTAATAAAAATTTATAAATTGAATAGGTGGTGGTGGGACACCAAGAAATACATTGAAAAATAATTTCCATAATTACCTTTAATTTATTTCACAGATCTTTGCTTTATTTTAATATTTTTATTTCCTAATGATAATAATGGCCATGTTGACATTTCATAAGAGCTAAACTAGTGTTGAATTAGTGTATAAGCATCATCTGATGTTGGTGTTAAACATCAGATGACAGCAGAAATTTCAGAGATGTGGCCGTCACAGATTAAACAAAATATATGTCCCGTGCTACAAAAACCTGCAAATAATTATTTAAATTAATTAGAAAAACTATTTTTTTTTCTCCAAGCCTTTCTGTTACACCACTGAGATTGACCATTCAAAGGGAAATTCAGGCAAAACTGACTTAAGTTCCCCAGTGTTTCCCCATGGATTTCTTTTTAGCAGTGATAACATTTCCCATAAAATTTTCAAACAACTTAAAGCTACAATATGCAACCTTTGGAAATCAAGAAAGCTGTAGCACAAGACTTGAAATCAATCCATCAAGGGGATCAAATACTGACACTAACTAAAGGTTTTTGATGTCTAATGGATAAGGACAAAGTAACCTTTTGTGTCAGCATTTCATGTGCAGGGTTTGACCTTTTGCTTATGAGAGTGCTCAGTACTTTGCTGGAATTCAGTGTTACTGAAGGCTTTGACAGCCTTTCTAAACATCAAGATTAATTATGGAGCATATTTGGTATGTAATTATTTGAAGTTGGCCTTGGTGTAGGCCAAATAAACACTTAAATAGATATTTCCGTGTGTAGCATCATTCTCACCATCGCATTTATGATTCTTGAAAGTGGTGACATTTTAGTTATGTGCTCACATAAAGTAATAGATTACATCTGTAACTTGGTAAACCATAGAATAAGATACTAGATAAACTAAACAATGTAACTCAAAGCACGCAGGATTTAGTCTGTCAACTTTGATAGCTTTCTTTTGTTTCTCAAGTTGGGAACAAAATGTTTGGATATTTATAATTTAACCAGAAAGTCAGTTTTGTCAGAATACTCCTAATTTGAGTAAAATAAAATGTGTGACCAAAGGCCTACTGTGTTAGTGAACATCATCAAAGCTGTTAGTTTTTTTTATCTTAAATATATCTGTTCATTTCAGAACTGAAGGGGAGTGTTTGCCTTTGCAATGATTCACTAATTGAAAAATAAACTACAACTGAGTTTGAGAATGTCTTGAAACAAACATTGTCCTGTATTTTTTTTTATTGCATCATTTTTATGTAGCTGGCACAATACAAGTTTCAGAATTTGCTAACATTTTAATTAAATTTTAGTTCAGGTTAAAAATGGATTCATGCACATTATCACTATTTACAAGTGCTAGGACATGTTAAGACACGGTTACAATTACATGTATGAAGGCTGGAAAATCACGTTCCTGTAGAGACCAGCTGTACTAGAGTAGCGTTAAGTTTTCTTTTTTCCTTGTGTGCAAGATAACAGCAAGAACAATGAGGACAGAAAAAGTTGATCAAAAAGTAAAACTTGTACGGTAGCCTTGTAAGTCCTCTGTAAGAGAATAAAATGCCTATTTAACAATTCTGTAGCTTAAAGTATTTCTCCCCATGTGTCACTCCTCACTGAACAACATCAGACAATGTTATTTAAAGTTTCAGTGCAAGGGTTTATTTCTTATGATTGTTCAAAAAGGTGCTATTTTAAGTTTGGAAAAAACAAAGAATATGGCACAACTGGCTGAAATTGTGGTCTGAGTATGCCAGGTAGCATCCAAAAACTTTTTATCCATTGATATCCTCATCAAATCTTCAAGTACATTTTTCTCCTTCTTTGTGCATCTTGTCTTTTATATACACAATACTGGAGGCTGGTACTCAGGTGCGAGACTGTAGTGTGAGCCTCTGGATGGTGTCTGACAGGTGAGTCATGTCGGGCTGCTGAGCCTGATGTTTGATGTACTCCAGAGTCCGAACCTGAGAGAAAGGGGGATAAAGTTTGTTGTAGTTAAAACATTTACATTTAGTCATTTAGCAGACGCTTTTATCCAAAGCGACTTACAAGTGAGGTACAAGGCAGCAAAAATCTAAGTCAAGGAGAAAACATCAAAGCAAAGTCCTATAAGAAAAGTGTTCACATTTCACGAGATGCAAAGAGCAGAAATGACGTTTTTTTCCTTAATAGATTTAAGTGCATAGGAAGATGCGGAAGAGTTCTGTTTTAAGCAGTTTTTTGAATATTGGGAGAAAGTCTGCTAAACATCCAGAGTTTGGTAGGTACAACAAAGACAAGAAACACACACATATGCTAAATATGTTTGCGGTGTGAGTGTGTACTCACAGAGACACAAGTCTCACAGTATCCATGTTTGTGGCTAAGGTTCCACAGGTTGACAGCCAGCTGGCTCAGCTTGTTGTTCCTCAGGTCACCATGAGCCAACAGCACACCGAAGAGCGAGAAGCCCAGTGCACCCTGGCGCCGTGTGCTTTGCTGCGAGAGGACGAAAAGAATGTCACTGCTGTGTTGTAAAAAAAACGGCCAAACTGTGAAGCAGGACTTTCCTATCTGTACATGAATGCAATAAATATGCCACTATGCTGCTATTGTGTTATGCTATTATTTTATTGATATCATTAAATTGACTCAACTTGTAGTTGTTAGCAAGGCGCTTCTGTTGCATAATAAGGTCATCACTACAAATCAAACAGGAGCAAACCAATGCCTCTCTCTGTCTGTCCTCACCTCGTCCCGACCGAGTGTCTTCAGATGGTCCAGGACCTGCCCAATCAGAGTCTCACACAGCTTGTTGAGCTCTGATAGAAACTTGGGGTCACCGCCATAAAGTGTCTCATTGGAATCCACTAAGACCAGAGAAGAGACAGAAAACAACTTTTACCATTACCACCTATGTAAAGGTAAAAAGTAGAACCACAAGCTATGAGTAAGAAAGAAAATGTACATTTGGTCTTGTAGTAAAAGACTGGAGTATATTAGACATACTTTTACTAGAATGTATATGCATGTACCTTTGGGGATGGAGTAAAGGTAGATTTCCTGACCCATTGCAGCCAGCAGTGGGAGAGCGCTGATGTAGACCCGCACCTTGGCATCACTGTTGTCCTCCCAGGTATAATCTTGGACCATATTCAGTAGACCACGAACTAGGTAGAGCACTCCATGCTCTGGATGGTCCTGTAAACGCACATGCACAGAAACACAAACGCACTTTCAGGGAATTCGCAAAAAACCCACATCTGAACCCCAAAGTGAGCTGTTGAAATAGAACTGAATTTTCCCACTTTGGAGGAATTTCTGTCTGTATTGGGAGGCTGTTTAGAGCAGATGGAGAATGTTACCGGGACAACCAGCAGTGTGGCCAGGAAGTTGCTGATGAAGTCCAGCAGAAAACTCTCAGAGGAGCGAAGTTTCCCCTCCACACTGATGGAACGAGGAACCTCGGGAAGAATACCAACTGCAGCCTTTAGGAAAGCATCCGCTGGAGGTGAGGAAAGGAGAAGTGAAAGGCAGGAAGAAGAGAGGGTAAGCAGGAAAGAAATTATATGGGGCGGGTGGGGTGTGGTGGGTTGGGGGAGACAAAGAAAACGGAGAGAAAAAATAAAAAGGGAGAAAAGTAAGAATTACTGAAAAAAAAAAAAAAAACACAAAGAAAAAGGTAACGCTATACCCTAAGCTTTCAGTTTATAATGTGAAACCTCACCCTGGGAGAGACACTGGTTGGCCAAAGCAACCTGACCAGACAGCAGATAGAGGCTGAGACGACTGAAGATGCTGCTGAGAGATGGGATGGTGATATAACTGTAGGCAGCACACGCCTGGTGGACATAGACAGAGAATCATGGTTATGGCATCTGGTGTCATCTGAAGGATTCCTTTTTACTGTGTGTGTGTGTGTGTGTGTTTGTGTGTAAGTTTTGACTCACCCTGACAAATGCCGCTGTTTTCCTGGAGTGACTCCCTCTCATCACCCTGCTGGTCTCCATCGCCAGCTGGTTTACCGTCTATAAAAGGACAAAAATAAAGTGAGCACCATAATGTAAATGTATTGATGGACACAAAATGCACGCAGGCAGATTTATACTGACGTGAATGAGCTGCACCAGTACTGGCTCTAGATTACAAAAGGTGGCTCTGGCCTCCACACAGAAACTCAACTGCTGCTCGAAGTCACGACCAAAAGAAACCTGAACAACATAATGGAAAAATAGAACAAAGTGTAGATATTTTATCACATGACTGGAGGATTCCGTCATTTTGGCTGGTTATGGTTTTCACACAGCGATAACTGCTGCAAGGTAAAATATAACCATATATTAACATTTACAGCTCGATTTAAATTTGAAATGTCAAAAAAATGTAGTTTATTATGATATGACCAACCACTGACATTTGAGAGACACTTAATACACTGACAAAAGTCTTTGGGGCCTCACCATGCGGATGAAACCAATGATCAGCAGAGATAAAGACCGTTTCTCATCCTCAAGCGTCAGAGAACTGCAAGATAGAGAAAAAAGAAAAACTTATCCCCCAAACTGCTAATAGAACAACACCTACGAAAATGATTGGAGGAACATAACTCAAACGCACACAGGAAAGAAAAAAAAAACCTACTTGACAGAGTCGTGCATGGTTTTGCAGATGTGCATCATAGCGTTTAGGATGACGGGGTCTCTAGTCAGCTCCACCTGGTGTCTGTGAGACACATACACACATGAACATTTACATTCTTGAGATGGTGTCAGTTTTTGTCACAAACCAAACAAATCAGCGATGCGGCTCTTTACTTGATGAAGACCTCCATGATGGATCTGCACACCTCCACCCTCACACTGTCCTTCTGGAACATGTCTAAAAATTGCAAGAAGCGCTCCTGAAGAATGAAAAGAGAAACACACACAAAAAAAGTTGGAACTGAAGATGATGAAGGATACATTCTGAAGGGGTGAACACTCACCATGGAGAAGAGGATGGAGAAGTCATGGAAGTAAGTGAGAATCTTCCTGATCACCGACTGCAGCTGCACACACGATGAAACAAAAACAGAGTCACTACAGAGGAGGCATCAGGAAGAGGTAAGAATAGTTAAGATTAAGAGTAAAGAGTAAGTCCTCTCAGCTTCTAACCTGAGGGTAGGCATCCTCGAACGCACGGTCGGGTGTCATGTGTTTAATGATGTCAGCCAGAATGGTATTGACCTCACGTTTCTGAGCAAAAGAAAAACCACAAACTGTGACTCAGGGATACAGTTAAAGACGAAAATCGTCACTGAATTCCAACTATTAGGAAGTGTTTCCACTGATGCCCTCTTCTGCGTTTTACTTACCGTAAAGTGCCGGCAGGTAAACTCCACCCAGATCTCAGCGCAGTTGATGTAATCCTAAAACCACAATCAAATCTGGACTAAAAATCGAGGGACATTTTAACTTAGAGAAGAGTCTCTCTGACAGCCAGAGTCAGTCACAGTACCTGAGGACTGCGGACTTTGGTGATGACCTTCCAAGCTTCATTCAGGATTGTCAGCCTCTCGGATTCTGGAGGGTCAGCGCAGGCCAGACTGCGACCCAGAGATCCAAACAACAGATGCTGGAGAGGAGACGAAAATCATGCTTCTGATCACTTTTAGAGCAGATAAGTCCCAGCAGAACTCGACCGTGCATTTAATTTTAATTTCTTTTTCACAGCCAAAATAACAGCTCATATCTCACAATAGCAGAGAAACAGGATCTTCAGGGCCTGAATTAAAAAAATATTTAAAAACTCTTAAGTTAACCATATTATGACTTCTCTGACCTTTGGGAAACCAGCCTCGTCACAGTCTTTGATCATCCCGATGAAATCGGTGGCTCTGGCTGCAACAAACTCCGGCCTGAACGCTCTCATAACTGAATTCAGAAGCAAGGCACTGTGGGAATGAGGAACACATTACACGTTTCCTGTTGAAAGGGCAAATTTTTCATAACCACCAGAAACTACTGAATGAATTTTTAATAATAATAATAATTACTTTAATAATTTTGTTATAGTAGCTCTGATAATTTTGTTTCTTTTTGGGCAGTGTCATTGTCTGGATCGATAAACAGGATTTTCAATAGGAGTTTATTTTGTTTAACTCTTCACTGGTTGCATCCAACAGGTCTTTATTCTTCTTGTTTTATCTAATTAATGTTGAGATGTTGTTGAAAATTATTTTATTTTAAAAACAGTGAAGACTTTAGCATCTTGCCATTTACCCGCAGGACCAAAGTGTAGCAACTAAATTCTTCTCATTAACATGTTTTGACAAGCACTCACTTATTTCCCAGTTTCTTGCATCTCTCCATCATCTCTGTCAGCAGAGGCTATAATGGAAGCAAAAGTGGCATAAACACAAAGGGAGGACACAAAAACCAGCAGTATTATTTTTAATATTTCCAGCAATTCGTAAATTCAACGTATGTGGCTGCAAACCTCTGGAGCTCTGTAGGCGATGCACTGCAGGATCCAGTTGATGGCGGGTGAGTAGAGCGTCAGGTACTCGGGCATCTCTACCCGCTGCACTACCAGCTGATTCTGGACGCTCTCACCGCTAATCTGCTGGAAGGTGAGGAGCAAGTCGAAGAAATTGCAGTTCAGGCTGTCTTTCAGGTGGGGGGCCACCTCGATCCCCACCTACAGAAAGAAAGTAGCATGACTTATTTTTTCCCCTCTATCAGTTATTAGTATGTTTATATTAATAAACATTTCTCTCACTCGACAGAGGTAAGCTCGGGCGTATGCAGCCACTAAAGGGTCTCCGATCCCTCGGATCATAGCGGTCAGACGAGGAAGCGTCTCTTGAATGCCACTGTGGATGCAGGAAGGACAGAGGGAAACTTACAAACCCTCTTTAGTGTAAGCTGACAGGACTGTTAGTACAAATGCACCTTCATAGTGAAGCTTTGCATCAACTTTAAAACCCAAATATTCCCCCCAAAAAAACAAATGGCTGGTTTCTTTCAAGTTCTAACATTATACTTTACTCACACACTGATACATTCAAATGGAGAACTAGTCGAAAACATGGAGATGGGAAAGAACAAACTTACGATCTGTTCAAGAAGCAGTTGCACTTGAGAATTGCAGCCTCAACATATCTGTTCGTGGAGGTTAAAGACTACTTCATACACAAGGTAAGAGGGGTCTGTCTTGATGATCAGGGTCAAAAGAGACACAGACTTATGCCATGTGAATCCAGAAACAACTGTGCGGCTGTGATGATACCGGAAAGGATACAGTCTGGGCAGGAGCTCTCTGATGGAGGCGATCTTAAAGAACCAGTTGAGGCATGTCTCCTTGGCAGTGTCATTCACATCTTCCACAGTGAAGGACTCTGGGGAGACAGGACACCATATTACA
The DNA here is from genome assembly GCF_033026475.1 of Channa argus. Taxonomy (NCBI): domain Eukaryota; kingdom Metazoa; phylum Chordata; class Actinopteri; order Anabantiformes; family Channidae; genus Channa; species Channa argus. The sequence continues at coordinate 15,049,896 of NC_090216.1, forward strand.
CACACAGCCAAATCGAGAGACGAAGAAACTACTGTGCTCCAAAACAATGACTAGATTTAGATCTTCCTACCTGGTAAGGGTCGTGGGTCTGAACACATGGTCCAGATTCTGTCATAGACCAGCCGACCTACAAAACAACAGGACTACGCTCAGAAAACGTGAACCAAACTGAAGCACAATGAGGCACATTCACTCACCAAAAGTGTCCAGGATGTCTGTTATGAGAACAAACTTGCTGGGGTAGAACTGGATCACTGAGGTGTCAGACAGAAGCTTGGAGCACTAAAACACAAAATATATAATATAGACACGGAGGAGTCCACGTGTTGATCAAACACTGTCCCCATGGCAGTATAGGTAAGTTTTCATTGGATCAATTACTTGGATGACAATCTTCAGCGCTTTGACTTTCTGGTCGGAGGCCCAGGCCTCCTTCAAGGACTGGTTCAGCTCCTCAATGCGGTTGGCATAATCCTGCTGGGAGAGGTTCAGCAGCTCTCTCTGGGAACCCTGAACACACACACACAGACCAAGTAGGTCCAAAATGCATATTTGCTGTAATATGGATTGACATTTTTTCTTAATTGAAAATCTATTGTGTTAATAAATTTTGCAGCTTATTTCAGCACCAACGGAGGTGGGTGAGGTGCTTACAAGCCTGTAGATATCCATACAGAAATAACAAAAAACCTACATCCTCCAGATCATCCAGCTCCTCTAGGCGAGTGCGAACTTTCTCTGAAACAGCTGAAGATCCTGGACTTTGAGCTTTTCCTACAGACATAACGGAAGTCATTAATTAAACATAGTAAAATAATAAGAGCAAGAGTTATAGCAACTTTCTGAAGTTGATATAGCTAATATGTGTCAACAGGGTTTACACATGCAGCAGTTATAAATATTCATTTGGAACCTGATGAATAGGAGTCTGATAGTAACACTCTTTACCTCTTGTTTGGTATGAACCTCGATGCCCCTGAGGGAAATATCTGGCTTTTTAGCTGCTAAAGGCTCCATTGTATTCATCAGCTAGTCTGAACTTTGCCTGTTTACAACTTTGTTTATCTGAGCTTTTTTCACACAACAATGCTTCCTGCTATAGCTACAAAACTGCAAGACTGAATCAAACAAAGTTGTGGGCTGTAAAACACAAACAATTAGCTGAAAGGCAGTAAAGAGTCGATAATGAGGAGTGACAGTTATCTGTGAGTTTGTCTTTAGGCGCAATTCCTTTCACGTTTACAAAGTGATTTAATCCACTGTCAACGTCAGCATAATGACGACATCAGCTTTAATTTTCGGAATGCATGAGTTGATGTATTAAAAAAAAAAGTCCATTGTGAGTTCTACCGATATTAATATTTTGCCATATAAAATCCTGATATAGTCTTAAATAATCATATTGCTGACACAGTCTGGCTTAAGTTGAAGTGTTTTAGGAGGTTTTTATATTGAAAGGCAATAGATCTTACCTCTATCAGACCCCATGAAAAGATTCTAGGAGGACAAACAGATATACATTTGGTTACGATCCAGTAAAAGCATGACTGCGTACACAGAGACTGACGTGGTTACTGGTGTAGTAAATCGGTGAATGACTCACGATGGAGAGTTTTTCAGTGGTGGTGAATCTGGCCAAGATCTCTCCTCGCTTTGCTGACCAGGGCTCAAAGTCTGGGCCGACCCCCACTTCCTCCTTCTCTCTCCTCTTCTTTCCCTTGTCCTGGAAGCCAGACATCTTTATTTAAACCTCAAGTCAAGTGTTGAATACTGTTCAACTGCTGTTTATTTATAAAAATTACTATCGGTAACGATGTAATAAAGCTGCTGATTATGTCTTTAATGGAGTATAAAAGCTTCTGGAGCAGCATTTGTCTAAATATCAGTCAGTCTGTGACACGAACTGACCCCTGTGGAAGCACTGTGCGACATGGCTGGGGTCTCAGTGGCTGAGGCTGCAGCAAACATGGACAGGGGATCGGTGCCATCCAGCATGGAGCTGAGGGGGTCTGGTGGCATTGAAGAAGAGGAGGAAGAAGAGGATGTGCTGCCTTTACGAGCCCCATGGCGGGTTTTAGTATCTGTCACCTGCATGGAGCAATGAGGATCAGGTCATGGATGTTAAAGGGACATTAAAAGACAAAATTATATCATGTGTCATTTGATGAGGGAAAAAGCTGTAGTGAATATCAGGGTTTAAGAAAGTGGAGGAAGAACTTTATGATGCAAACACTGTGATGTTTGAAGTGTTTGTCACTGTGTGTGTGTTACAGCAGGACGACACTGATACCATAATTGGTTTAAGGGGATGGTAATCTCCAAACTCCACCGGAGTAGTCTCAGGACGACACCTCTGCAGTTCTGCCTCATAGTTACGCCCGCGGGAACGCCTGGTTGCAGACAGACAGACAGACATATGGAGGTGATGTCTTTGGCAGAAACGACAATCAGCTGCCATCATTGTCAGTACCTGTATGCTCGAGGCAGATAGGTTGTTCTTATTCTAAAGACTGACAACAAGCTGTTCTTTGCTAGACTACAATAAACCATAGCTTGGAAAAGACACAATCACACTTGCTAATGTTGCAATAAATTAAGTAATATGTTGGAAACCTGCAAGAAAGTTGACATTTCATTTAGGATCTATGCTTACACACGACACACGCGTGTGAACTCAGAGTACTTTAAACGTATTCGCACAATGTCAACAGATATGTCAATTGAACAATTTGTGCAGCTATTGAGACGTTTTTTTTAAATAAGAAAACAGCATCTTACCACTGCACCGCGGCCATTTTTCTCCCATCATATGACATTCTAGTACTTCCTGGTTATGCCAGATTTTGGAAAAGCGCCGTATTGTCTAAAATGGGGTGTTTGTTAAGTATTTAATCCTGTCATATTAAGGTATAATACAGTGAACGTATAATAAAAAGCTGTTTTATTATCTGTATCAACGTAAGCGTGGGTTTAGTGACGGACTTCAGCAAAATAAAACTTCATTTCCCAGGAGAAATTGCGCGCTCTCAAGCGTGGTGACACAAAAGATATGTCGTAGAAAAAGAGGTCCCACTTAGACCTTATTTTCGGTAACTGAACAATAACAGATAAATGGTAAAGGACTGACCCATATTAGTAATAAGAAGCCCTAACATACGTTTTCTCCAAATATTACGCAGCCAAATCGCGGATTGTAAGAGGTGCTACATGAGATTTAAGGCCAAAGAGTAAGTGGACAGACGCATGATGTTGGGCTCAGTTTAAAAACTAGAAAACAAGCATAAGAATGAGTGGGATCAGAGCAGGGTTCGGGTTGAGGTAAAAGAGAACACTAACCAAGAAAAATGACATCACTTCCTCCAGAAACTATTAATGACCCTGTGCACTTGGTATAAGTTATCATCATAGAACGAATCGTGTTGCCAATAGAACATCTTCGTGAGCGGCGCTTCTCTGTGAAAGAGTCCGAAAAGACCTGAGCTAACACTTTATCCTGACCATGACCTGACCGCAGGGCTCCTGCCTCGTCCGCCCACTGCACCTGACCAGGTAACACACCTCGGCGTCAACTTTGTCTCAGGTCGCTCGGTCGGCCGTGTTTACTGAACTTTTAGTTGGTGCATGTGGAAGGTGACTGGAGGCTAGCAGGTAGCTAGCCGACATTAAAGATATTGTAGCCTCTTTTTCCGGAGGATGTCTTGATGAAACCTTACTGGTTGACTCACATTGATTTAATTCAGTCAGTCGGTGTGTGAAATATCAGGTTCAGTTTTTTTACACTGTTTTACCTCAGTTGTCTGTGAGTGCGGTCATAAATTACATAAAGCCGTCCTGTCTTCACAGCCTTGGTTTCTGACATGAAGAGTCGACAACACTATTACCCTGTTTGAGTCCCGGCTTAGCTGCTGTCGACAGGATGAGAATAGAAACAGTGTCACTGCTGGTGTTTCCAAATTGTAAGGTGTAATATGGGCTGTTAAACACGAACTCCTCATAATATCACGACTCAATAAAAGCATTTCACTCAAGCAGAGCTGCAGGGTCAAATAGCTACAAGATGTAACTATAACGTGGCTGTTAAGCAGGGAAAAGACATTATTTCAGAGCACAGTGTCAGAGTTTGATCTTCAGTTGATTGTGAAATAAAGCAAAGAAGAAAGAAATGAGAAGATTACCCTATTACAATAACTGAAATAGATCAAAAGAGACTAGAGACAGGCCTGGTGCTAATGCTTATTATCTGTCCATATATTTTAATTAATTGTCAAATATATTATGCCAAACAAATGTTCTTTTACTCCAGGCAAGTGGGACAGCTCAAAATCAGAAGTGTTGCTCATGAACTAAAACACTTAACTCAAATATTTTACAAAAATTTATTACTTATTGACTGTATTTAGACATTTTAATAAATGTCTAAATACATTTAAACATTTATACCTGCAGTTCACTGCAGGTGGAGAAATTACATTGAAATGTCTAAAAGTAAAAATCATGGGGCTGAGTATTGGGGAAAAAATATGCCGGTATGATTCATGTCATGATAGAGGGGTTAGAATTGGATATATTGTATACTTAAAACTGTGCGATATATTGACACTTTTTAAATGGTTAATTTTGGGAAAGCTGTCATGAAGACAACACTACCATGCAAAAAGATCTGAATAAATTTTAAAAGTTAAAATTGTGTGCAGTCAGAGCAACAGAAAATCTGAACATCTGTCTAGTTATCAGGCGTTTAAGCACAACACAAAATGTAAACTATAACTGTAAACTATATTGCCATACTCAAGTGTATAAAAACATTTTTCTACACCCCTAAAAATTAGCAGACAGAGATATGCACAGTGATCTTTTCCTCTTACTTTCAACAAACAGCAGATTTTAGCCAAGCAGGTTGCCATAGAGACTGTGGTGCCCTGCTATGTGCCACTCTCATGTTTTCTGTCACCAAGGTACGCAAGAGATTAATATAATGGTTTTTAACACCCGCATGCCTGCAAAAAGCAAAGGTGTTACTGTGTATGTGTCTTTACAGGGTCATAAATTTTTTTTTTTTGTCTCTAATAAAATGGATATAAGCTATTACATCGAGCTCCAAGTGTATTGGGGGGCCTGGTGCCTCAGTGGCAGAGCATTGGGTTGGGATGTAGAAGGCGACGGGTTTGAAGGTGTGGCCCCACCCAGTCACCAAGGGCCACCTTGGTGCCGGACCAAAGCTTGGATAAAAATGGGAGGGTTGCGGCAGGAAGGGCAGAACACGTTCCACTGTGACGGCCCCTCAAGAGACAAGCCGAGAGCTGTTATTCTTTTGACATGTAGCTCCAAGTGTAAGATTTTTAACTTTTATTTAGTTTTATATTATTAAAATACAAATGAAAAGTGAAATGTGAATGGAAATCAATGCCTGCCAGAAAACAAAAAACGCCAAATTTCTGGAATGAGAAAAAGAAAATAATATCATTTATTTGTACTGTATTGTGGTATTCGGGCTGTTTAGTTCAGTTAAATGTGGTTGGTTTCACCCTGTGTATGATTCAGGAGTAATGAACTGGACTTGAATGCAGACCAAGACCTTCAAAGGACAACACAACACATTTGTGGTGTGAACATGATCTCATCTCAATCTGACAAGATTGTGAGCAGTACTCATCATTTTTGCGAAGACAGGACTTCCTACCTTCTAATTCAGTTGCCATTTTTCAAATATTCTGAACAAAAGAATCAATCAATTAAATATGTAATCTGGTGTTTAATAAGTAACAAAAATAGTAAGTAGATACAGCCCCAGTCTAAAAGTAGAACTTTATAGTAATTTTATTTAATTTTGCCACAGCGGATCATTGTCCGCATGTTGATTTGGCACAGCCGGATGCCCTTCCTGACGCAACCCTCCCCAATTTCTACCGGGCTTGGACCGACACTGCACAACTGGGGAGGGGAATGGGCTGTTAGGGGTTCAGTGTCTTGCCCAGAGACACTTTGACATATAGCCGGGACCAGGGTTCAAACCACGGACCCTGTGGTCCGTGGACGACTGCCTTTATAGTAATCTTATAGTAATTTTTAAAAATAACCAACAAAAAAAAGCTAATTATTTTGTGGTGTTAGCTTAATGTTATAAGTTATAATTAGGCCAATATTATGACATATGACAAATTTTGAGGCAACTAAGTGAACTATAGGAAATTAGTGATAGTATTTATCACCATTTTTATAGGCAAAACAAAATGGTTAATTGAGAAAATGATCATTAGTTGAAGTCCTAACTAGAAATATTTTTGTTTTTGTTATCAGCTTTCATACATTTCTGTACAGCAAATAAACTAATGTTTCAGAATGAAACTGGTCATTGTTTATTTATGCTGCCCATGAAACCATTTCAATATAGATAGAACTGAAAACCTATCAGTATCATCATGTTTAACTTTGACAGATGGGACATGGCCTCCTTGTGTTGTGTGTTCTCTCGTTGTCAGACATTCACACATGTCCATACAAAGTGAGCCAGCTGAACAATAAATTACTGTTATATTACAGAGCTGAGTTAGCAGTGGTCTCCATTAGAAGTCAGAGATTAAAAGGGTCTCAGAAGGTTGCCCAGCCTTACTGTCCCTGAGTAGCAGTTCTCATTATTAATGCCATCTTATTTTGGAGAACCTGAACAAGTCTTATCTGTGTAACCTATACTCACTTTCATGAAATGATGCCCTGGATCAGGTAGCCACTTTATTTCCTTCTTACGACATTCATCCTTTTACATTTCCCTCTTATAGGGTTACCACTCTGCCTCTCCCCGGCTAGTTTCTAAGCGTGTTTTTGGCGTGGAGATCTGGATTCGCTTTGAATTATTAACAGGAGAAGTTTACTGTGGGCTCTTTACCTGATAGCTCCAGTCTTGTACTGATTTGATGGATATGTGTTGCACAAAGGATGCTGTCATTGAACTTGAATGACTTTAGGAAAGTTGCGGATTTCAAGTTACCATCTCTCGCACAAATGCAGTAGGAGCTCTCACACCTCAAGAACTGTGGAGACGACAATGGAAACCTCAGTGGTCATCAGTCTACATTATGAAGAATTGTTGTTTTACGCAGCCTGTGTTTGTCACTGTTGGTGTGTGTGTCTGTGCGTTTGTGTATGTGTAGAAGGCGGAGTGTGTAGGAGAGGAGGAGGAGGAGGCGGTGGTGGCAGTGGTGGCATGCGTATGGGCAGCAGCTGGAGGTGGCAGGTCTCCCGGGCCATGCGACTGGCGTTGCGCTGGTGCAGGCTGTGCCGCCTGCAGAGAGGAGGGCGAGGCAGCGGAAGCAAACCGTGGATCAGTGGAAAGATTTTGGACCTGTGGATCTACAGTAAACTGCTGCTCAAGTCACTGTATTACAACAGCCTGAACAACTTTGACACCGTGCTTGACTGTGCGTTTGAACCGGTCTATTGGATTGTAGACAATGTGACCCGCTGGTTTGGAGTGGTAAGTTCTCTTCTCTTTTCTCCTCTTCTCTTCTCACTACTTTCCTCACCCTCTCATTACTTTCTCTCTCAGGTGTTTGTCTGCCTCGTCGTCCTTCTGACAACTTCAGTTGTGGTCATCGTCTACCTGTTCGTCCTACCCACCATCTTCAGCACCTACCCTGTGCACTGGATCGTCTGGCATCTCTGCTGCGGACACTGGCTTCTCATCATGTTGGTCTTCCATTACTATAAGGCCACCACCACCTCCCCAGGTCACCCACCCAAGGTATCGAGCACTAGGTGACATTGTGGAGTGAAGGTGTTCACCATCCGTTTCAGCTTAGCTGAAGTAGTCAGACATTAGTTGTGTTTGTCTTCTTTGGCACATCAGCTTACAGCAAGCTGAATTATGTTTTTCACCAGTTCTGTTACAGCTAAGTTTTGGAATCAAATGAGTTTGTGTTTACAGGTTTAAACGGCAATAAGTAAAGTTATTCAAATTACAGCATTTTTTCCTTTGAAATGTATAAATCTAAAGAAACAATTTTTCAGTGTGTATTTTATTTTTATTTGAAGGCAGAAGAACAGGGGCTTAAATCGATTTTCTGTTGTTTTGTTGTCCACTAAGACTAATATATCATATTAATGTTTTTTTTTTTTTAATTATTTCAGGAAAAAATTAATGTCCCTTCAGTGTCGATGTGTAAGAAATGTATAACTCCTAAACCACCCAGGACACACCACTGTAGCATCTGCAACACGTAAGAGAATTTGCCAACTCTGCTTAGGAGTCTGTTATCTTTTAATGTTTGTTTTTTTTAATCTTTAAAAATTAAAAAAAATGTTTGTTATATTACAGGTGTGTTTTAAACATGGACCACCACTGTCGTATCCTTTTAAAAGCTAAAAAAAAAAAAAAATGCATATAAATTAATTTGGCTTTAATTTAACATTCTGCAGTCTGTAAGTTCCCACATTGTGCATATTGATCTGAATACATGTCCAGCCTGGTTAAATAACTGTGTGGGCCATTTCAACCATCGCTACTTCTTCTCCTTCTGCCTGTACATGACTCTGGGCTGTATCTACTGCAGCATCAGCAGCAAGGATTTGTTTCTGGAGGCCTATAGTGCCATAGAGGTGAGGCTGGCTTACTTTTTACTTTGATCACCAGCATCTCTGGATGTTGATAAGCGATGTTTGATATAATTTAGTTGTCATGAGACATGTCTAAAGAGATGATGTGATGATTTGTTTTTTAGTGGCAGCCAGATGGTAGTAAGAAGACAGAATTCAGGCTCAGATGACAATAAAAAGCGAAACAGGAGACCTGAAATGGATATTGCCTTTCTGCTCTCATATTCACCTCTGATTCTCGATGATCTTATCGCAAAAGATATTTGTTTCCCAGATGGTAAACTAACAAGTCTAGGCTTCTAATACCCTCAAGCATGTTAGACTTGTTAACTCAACAATAAGATGTGTTATCCTGAGTCAAAATGACCTCAGAAAGCAGAGAGATAAAACACCAGCTCTGGCTTTGACATAACTCCACATTTGGCAAGTGTCACAGTTTTTTTCCTGTCCTCGTCAGAGTTACTCTCAGAATCCCCCTCCGGAATACACTTTCAGAGAGACCTCTGCTCACAAGAGTGTCATCTTCCTCTGGGTGCTGACCAGGTGAGCAACATTTTGCCTCTACTGTCCCCTTGTTTGTTTCACAGTCATACTGACAGGTCAGGTTTTTTTTTAACGTGTTGCCCCTGCAGCTCAGTGGCAGTAGTTCTGGGAGGACTCACCCTGTGGCATAGCATGCTCATCAGCAGAGGAGAGACCAGCGTGGAGCGCCACATCAACCGCAAAGAGACCAGAAGACTGAGAGAGAAGGGCAAGGTACGTGAACTCCATTTTACAAAACCATGTCTTCATATGAATTGTTCTTTTTAAGTCATGTTTTTTCTCTGCTCTTATTTAGGTGTTCAGAAATCCACATCATCATGGTAAAATGAACAACTGGAAGTTACTGCTTGGTGTGGAGAAAAAGAGGTGAGGTCTGCTACGCGTTGTCCTTAATGGGGCTAGTAAAAAAAAACGTGTTGTCAATCTGAAACCTACGTACACTTCACTGTGGCTGCTCTTTTTGCTTCAATGTTTAAAAATGTCTGGTTTAGGTCATGTATTTTATCCATGATTGATTTGCAGTGACTGCTTTACAGTACAACCAACGTGTGTTGAACCCTTTCATACTTTATATAAGTAATACTTTCATACATACAGGGAGGTGGCTGCTATAAAAACAATTTTTTTTTTTTAGCCTTCATGTACATGAAGGCCGTCTTAACCTAGGCAGGAATGGCAAGGCCTCAAAACTACCAATAAAACTAGATTAAAAAGTAATTTTAAATAATGAGATTTGGTTTTCATAAAAATGCTCTAAGTTTAAAAGGTTAAACAACTTTCTTACTCTAAAAGTGACAAGTAAAGTTCAATGTTGTTCCCATTTACACTTCTGATTTTTGTTCTTTTATTCCTTAGTCACTGGTTCACACGGGTCCTCTTACCCTCCAGTCATCTCCCTGGTGGAAACGGCATCACATGGGACCTGACCCTCACCAGAAGAGATCCTATGGCCATCTGACCATCAGAGTTTTGACTCTTTTTAGGAAACCGCTCCCAACCTTTCGACCTGCATTTACACAACGAACAGTGTGTTGCAGTGCTGTTGTGTTTAGCTAGATAGTATAAGAAGCTCCCATTCCAACTATTGTGGCCTCATGTTCCCATTACTTGATGAGGGGGAAAGCTCCATAGTGTGAACATCATCTTTTCCCGTTGCTAGAAAACCTCTTAGGTCTTATGGTGACCTCGCCACCAGTCGACTTCGACTTTTGACCATTCTGATTTATAAAAGCTGCTGCTGGCCAGCATTGTCATCAAGCCCAGACCTGTTTTTACTACTTTCTCCCATCCACTTGCAAGTGCACAACACAGAATGTTTGTGCATCTCTTGCACGATCATTCCAGCCTCCTTGGATAATTATCTAGGTTTGAGGACAAGGCAGTATGAGGACTTAAGGGCTCATTGAATAGTGAGAACAACCTTAGTTACCTGATACTAAAGGCACTGTGTTGTATTTTCAGTGTGACTTCACACTGAATGAAAGATTGATGGTTTTCTCAGTAATGATAAAATCCAAAACATATCATCTTTTAAAACTGACACTGTATTGATCCAAGATAAATGTTTGATCTAATCTTGGACCTTTTGATTGAATGTTAATATTTAAACTACTTCTGGGTTTTGGACAAATCCAAGTGTTAATGTGTGGGGAGGCTGGTCATAAGATGAAAACACTCACTTTTTAATCGGATGAATGTCAAAAGATTATTTGATCATTTTCAATATATTGCTTACTTGTTTACACCTAAAATATTTTTGTAGTCATATTTAGATCCACTTGTCTTAAATTCTCGAATTGAATCTTATGGTTACGATCCAGTTTAGGCAAAAAGGGGAAACCTACACAGCACATATATTATAATATTCAACATTTCTGTCTTAGGTGCTGATAAAGAAATTGTTGCGTGCCTTGTTTTGCTATTCAGCCTTTACAATGAGGCTCGCTAAACAAGGCATTGTGAATTTTTTTTATTCCCAACTGATTTTTACCCATATTCATAATGAAGAATGAGTTGGATCTGTAGTTGCCATGGAAACATTACATACAGCTGTGAGATCAACCGTAAGCATTGGGAGCTGTGCTCCAGCTTAGCTTTTTTTTTTCTTTTTTTAAAATAAAACCACCCTTTGATATTTCTTGCTTCTATAGAGTTTCCATTGCCATGTGATAAAATAAAATTTGAAACTGTTTATTATTACAAAAAGTACTTTTAATGACAACTTAAGTTACACATTTTAAATATTGTCTATTTCCTTGGCATCAGTTAATGTGAGGTCCAGAGACATCACTGAAATTACTCAACTTACTGTGACATCAGTACTTTTTTAGACATTGACAGAACACAAGGTAGATTCTTGACACCACAACAATTCATTAATGAATATTAATCTCAACATAGGTAATTATGTAAATAATCTTAATCTAACTCATGTCATTGGAGGTGTGACAGATGTACAGTAATGTACATCTTTTTTTGTCTGAACCTTACACAGCTGTCTGGTGAAGGTGACAGAAATTAAACACACCAGCTGTTAAGACATTCCTGTTCAATTACATTCATCCAGGTGGGAAGATAAAAGGCTATCAGTGCCTGCTGGGTTCAGTGCTGTGTGCATTTGACTCAAAGTCCACATTATAGTAGTAGAGATTGGTGTTTCCACTACTCTAGATGGTCACAAAGTATAAGAAAATAGACAATGCAGTTGAGACCTCTCGCTCATTAATGTGCTATGTTTAAACAATACATTTAACAGGAGCGTTTTTGAATTCTAAATAGTCTGAAATTTATAGATCTAAACAACTAATTTTATTATTAGAAATTTAGCAAAATGTAAATGAATATAAAATCTGTTAATGTAATTAATCAAGCAGCAATATTTGATATATTATTAGGCCTAGTTAACATCAGATTTATAATTTAAATTAAACTGAGCCGTATTATTATTATTTTTTTTTAAGTAAAGCATGTTTAGCAGCAAGACACTGAACAACCAAGATACCTTCACATGATTTGGTGACATTTCCTCCAATATGCAGCGAGAAAGATGAAAATGTACATGAGGCCAATTTCACAATAACAAACTAGTAGTTTTCATTTGTTTAACTTAGACTATGCTCCGCGGTCGGTTATTCTCTTACTGGCGCATTCATTATGATTAGAGGCAGTTATGACAAAAAAACAAACAAACAAAAATCAGTAAAAAGGGAATGAAAATGCAGGATGGGTGAATTTGACCTGGGACAATGAGCGCAGTATTAATAGCCCAGCTCTGATCCTGGGTACCTGGTCATAGGAGGGTTGGGAAAATCACCTCCCACCAGGACTTCCCAGGAGGAACCTATGAGAAAAATAGGTCAGTTGCAGTGTAGAACCAACAAATAGTTACAGTGAGGCCTAAAGTAAAAGGTGATTTCACTTTTATTCAGTTAACAGTAAGATCTGATTCTTACCACTCTCCTCGGGCCTGAACAGCCTCACTCCTCACCAGCCTCTTCTTGTCATCCAGAGGCCGGGCCAAAGCTTTTAGAACTCTGGCCCGAAATGGTAAGATCTGAAATGATGATAAATGTGAAAAGATTTGCTTTAGTTTTAGATTACTGTGATTCCTGAAGCCAGGAATGTTACATGGCACAAGTTAAAGTACCACAGAGGAAGGACATTTTGCTGTAGTTTGAGATCAGCCAAGTTTTTGTCGATGTGGAGCAGAGATGGTAAAGCAGACAGAAGCAGGAAAGCAAGCAGATTTTTGTTACTTCAGTAGTATCTCGTTTTTTTTTTTTTTGTTTACAAGCTTCATATGTGATTTTTTCCCCCCCAGTGTTTATACAGCATTACAATTAATATGGTAACAATTTGTGTACATAGTTTACTGTGTTGCAGTGGGTGACGTACAACACAGTTATTATGCAGCATATTTATTATAACTACTGATACAAAAATCTTCACAATCTATACCCCTGGAGTTTATGTTTTTTGGTACAAAATAAGTAAATAAGCTGTTCTTCACTTCACACAAATTCCTAAATTGCTTTGCTGAAGATTCCACATTTATTAGATGAAAGTGGAAAGATGGTGGAAAATGTTTTACTTCAGCTTCATGAGAAACTCTTTGAAGAGGCATATAAAAGGAGGGATGTTTCTTCACAGAAAAAAACCTTCTATTCAGCTTTTACCTCATGTACAGGAAAGCGGGAAAGAGCATGGATGCAACGGAGTGAAGCAATCCTTACGTTCTGAAAGAGAAACAAAATAGTAACAACTCTGGCTAATTAGCCCCATGCTATATAAAAATGGATCCATCTGACTAAGTTACATTAATGTGCTGTAACTATGGCAACAGGAGTCATGAGCTGGTTAATGGTTCTTCCTGAATTGTTCTTTCTTTTGGTAGGTTTTTTCAGAGTGCATGTAAGTGTTCAGGCATTAACATTTATGTAGCCTTTCTTTGTGCTGCTTAAAATCCTACCAACCATAACTCAGTTATGACGTTGCACCTACCATGACTGAACTACCAACAAGGGCCAGCAACCTGCTCACGAGAGCCTCGAGCTGCTGAATGAGAGCTGCTGGTGGGTCAATGAGGACGGGCTCCAGACAGGACAGAGTGGACAGTTGGACACCCTGATCAGGACATGACAAGGCTTCCAGCAGCAGTGACAGGAGCTAGACAAGGACAAATAAACTTTTTATTACTGTAGTGCAATTTCCAAAGGCCACTGCAAGCAGTAAGAAGTAATTTGCAGAAATCAGATTTCCTGTTTACTCACTGCTGGTAGTTCAGTGACTTGGACCTTCTTTGGCAGTTTATTGACTATGTTGGACAGAGCTTTCAGGTAGTTGGGCTTCTTCTCTGGATCAGAAACATAAAATGAATAAAACAAAAACTTGCAGGGACCAGTGTCTAATCACCCAAATCATAA